>NW_028318183.1:640000-957500 GCF_062004578.1 Staurois parvus | reverse complement strand
TTCCTGATGTATTAATGTGGGTGCAGTGGGAGGATTCTTTTCCTTCCAGCTTGGTCCTAGCCTGGTTTACCAGACCTGTCCTTGGTTGAAGGTAGAGCTCTTCCTATGTAATAATGCCTCTGTGGTCAGAATGGAGCTACAATTGTCCGGCCAGGGTCTAGGTTGAGAAGAGCCTGAGGTGCTTGTGCTCCTGGAGTAACAGTTAAGGTGGTGGCAGAATATCTCACTTTGGGGCCACACAATGTTTTTAGTCCGGCTTCGTGGTCACAGCACTTCAGCATGCACTTCACCTGCCTCCTGAGCTGGGCTTTTTGGCTGGGACTGAACAAAACTTTATACCAGCTGGAAGGCCTGTCATGGGCATGTTGGAACCCTTAGCATTTCATGATCTCTTTTTGCACAGCACTTTCCACACTCCCAATTAGTAGGGTATATGTCCTTGGACTTGCCCTAAAAGTCTTGGAGGGGAGGCATGTGGCCTTATGGTCAGGGTCTTCACCTCCCATGTGGTCTCCCTACCTAGCACTAAGAGTGTAGACATGTGCATGCTGGAAATTTTTGTTTAATTTCGGATGCATTCTTTCATAAAAGAATTTAGTTTCATCATATTTGTCATGTTGAACTGATATGTTTTCAGAATTTGTTTTGCATATTTGTTGATATAGGTAGATTCAAAAATGTTGCCGTTATTCAGGGAGATTGATATCTATTCGATATATTTTTGAATTGGAAAGATTCAAATCAGAGAGATTTGACATTTTCGGATGCTAGTCCAACCCACCATGAAAAATGGCATGGACAAGATTGTCTGTGCATTCGTTATCTGAATTATGGAACATATTTGAAAATTTAATTAATTTTTCCATTGGCCCCAAACTACTAATGCATGTAATGTCATTGGAATGAAACAAATGCATGAGTTAATTTCATTATAACTTTTTGTGTGCATTGTATGGATTCAAAGACTCGGATACATCCAAATCTACGAAAATTACATTTTTGTCTGGAAAACGAATCAAAACAAAATTAATTGCACGTCTACATGGGTGGCCTTGCCTTGTCAGGTCCCTTGAAGAATGGGGTCTGCCTAGCTTCAGCCAGGTGGACCAGGAATACCCCAGTCCCATTCAGGGAGTCTTGTGGCCCAGAGGAGAAGGGTTAGTTTCCGTTCTCTTTAGAGGACCATCTGTACACCCTCAGCAAATTTTGTGTGCTTACTTTTTGGTGTTTAAATTCAAGTGTGCACACTGCACCGTGGAGCTTAGAAAATAATATGTACACCAACATTAGTCTAAACTGGGTCAGTGTCTCTATACTGGTGGCTGATACAACAGGGTGAGAGAATGTCACCAGCACACCGAGGATCACCAATATGGGTCCAAAAGTTTTAATAAACGATCCCATAGTTACAGCAAGGCAATGTTTCGGAGTCTCACAGGACCCCTTCATCAGGAATGTCACATGCCTAACGAACAGGTCCTGCGAGACTCCAAAACGTTGCCTTGCTGTAACCATGTGATCGATTGTTAAAACTTTTGAACCTATATTGGTGATCCTCAGTGTGCTGGTGACATCCTGCCTTGCCGATTCTGTTTGATTCCAGCCAACGGTCGCTGCAGCACCCACCTATACACAGCCATTTTTAATGCAAATGTGTGCGTTTGGATTGTACACTTGCATTGTGATAGGACAGGGTGTCGCAGTGAGGTGTACGCTCAGAATATTTAGGTAGCATAGTGCTGTAGTGTGAACTGAACCTGGTGCACACAGCATCTATTACAACTCCGCATAGTGACCAATCAGGTTCCAGATTTTATCGTCAAAGCTGAACAGTACAAGTGGAAGTTAGAAGCTGATTGGCTACTGTGCACAGCTGCACCAGGTTCTGGGTGCTCCAGTTTTAGTAAATCTCCCCCATATATGTCCTTGTGTTGACAACTGAAAGTAATGAGCCTGGACTGACTGTGCTCCTGAGATGATACATCCGGGTACAATGTCCCCTCATATTTCCTTGGCTGGTCACTGCCGGGCTTTACTCATCCCCCCTGCACACAACATGTCCTCCTCCCCGGTGACACTTTCCAGTGTCGTGTCAGGTGTGTGATCCCGGCGGTCCCCCTCCTCATCGCGGGGCCAGCTACTCCCCTCCACCAAACTTCTGCCGACTCGAAGTCCGGCTCCCTCCCCTCCCCCAGGACCGCCATTGGCTCGGCTCCCCGCTTTATCCCACACTGCACCGCGTGGCGCGTCATTGAACAGAGCCCATGATGGCGGCGCTGGGTGCGAGTGAAGTGATCGCCCAGCTGGAGAGCGCTGCCAAAGTTTTAATGGTGAGTGAGGGGAAGGAAGAGGGGCTGGGGGGAGCCCGCCATGACTGAGAGCTCACCTGCCCTGGGCTCTTCTCTGTGCCACCATCCGGGATTCAGCACATCGCCACAACACCCGGCACACTCTGCCATCAACCCACCACGGTGCACACCGTTCCACCACTTCACACCACCACCGTGCCACCGCCTCACCCCTCCGTCCTGCACACCGTGCCACCACTTCACACCACCACCATGCACACCGTTCCACCACTTCACACCACCACTGTGCCACCGCCTCACCCCTCCGTCCTGCACACCGTGCCACCACTTCACACCACCACCGTGCACACCGTGCCACCACTTCACCCCACCGCCCTGCACACCGTGCCACCACTTCACCCCACCGCCTTGCACACCGTGCCACCACTTCACCCCACCACCGTGCACACCGTTCCACCACTTCACCCCACCGCCCTGCACACCGTGCCACCACTTCACCCCACCGCCCTGCACACCGTGCCACCACTTCACCCCACCGCCCTGCACACCGTGCCACCGCCCTGCACACCGTGCCACCGCTTCACCCCACCGCCCTGCACACCGTGCCACCGCCTCACCCCACCGTTTCACCCCACCGTGCCACCGCCTCACCCCTTCACCCCACCGTGCCACCGCCTCACCCCTTCACCCCACCGTGCCACCGCCTCACCCCTTCACCCCACCGTGCCACCGCCTCACCCCTTCACCCCACCGTGCCACCGCCTCACCCCACCGCCATACACACCATACCACCGCCTCACCCCACCGCCCTGCACACCGTGCCACCACTTCACCCCACCGCCCTGCACACCGTGCCACCACTTCACCACACTGTGCCACCGCCTCACCCCACCGCCCTGCACACCGTACCACCACCTCACCCCACCGCCCTGCACACCGTACCACCATCTCACCGTCTCACCCCACCGCCCTGCACACCGTACCACCGCCTCACCCCACCGCCCTGTACACCGTACCACCAGCTCACCCCACCACACTGCACCACCACTTCTCCCCATCCTGTACACTGTACCACCACCTACCACATCGTACCACCACACTGTACATCTACCCAGCAGACTTTGCCATCACCCAGCACAACATATAATCTCTGACCGCTCTGCAAATCCTGTGATCATCCAGCACACTGCTCAACCACAGCGTATTGCTCAGTTGCCCCACACACCGTACTGGTATGTTGACCGTAAATCCGCCATGCTGCCCAATTATCCAGCAGCCCACCAGACGACTACCCAGCACATCAAGCCATCACCTTGCTCATCATAGCGTTTTCGTACAGATCATACAATCACCCAGCACATCATGGTGTCACCATTCACAAGGTACCATCACCCAGAACATCAACCGATCACCCAACACACCATAGCATCACCCCCCAGCAATGTTCCGTCACCCAGTACACTGTAGCGTCATCCAGCACAACATACTGTCACCCGGCACATCCCCAATCACGAAGCACATCATAGCATCACCTAGTACATTGCATGATCACCCAGGATGTTGTAGCGTCACCTGGCACATTGATCACCCAGAACGTTGTAGCATCGTTTGGCGCATTGCCTGATCACCCATGATGTAGCATCACCTGGCATGTTGTCTGATCACACAGAATGTTGTAGCGTCACCTGGCACATTGTCTGAACACCCATGATGATGTAGCGTCACCTGACACGTCTGATCACCCAGAATGTTGTAGCGTCACCTGGCACATTGTCTGATCACACAGAATGTTGTAGCGTCACCTGGCACATTGTCTGATCACACAGAATGTTGTAGCGTCACCTGGCACGTCTGATCACCCAGGAGGTTGTAGTGTCACCTGACACATTGCCTGATCACCCACAATATTGTAGCATCGCTTGGCACATTGTCTGATCACCCAGAATATTGTAGCATCACCAGGCACATTGCCTGATCACCCAGAAAGTTGGCGTGTCACCTGACACATTGCCTGATCACCCAGGACATTGAAATGTTACCTGGTACATTTCCTGATTACCCAGAACGTTGTACCGTCACCTTGAACATTGGCTGATCACCCAGCACATCATAGTGTCACCACTTGCAACGTACTGTCACCTAGCACATTGAAGCATCAGCCATCAAAATATACCATTACCCATCAAATAGCAACACGGGGTACATTTCCTGATCACCCAGCATGTTGTAGTATCACCCCTCACAACATACTGTCACCCAGCACATTGTTTTGCCATTTGGCACATTGCCTGATCATCCAGAATGCCATAGCATTATCTAGCACATTGCCTGATCGCCCAGTACTTTGTACTGTCACCTGGCACATTGCCCAATCACCCAGAACGTTTCAGCGTCACCTGGCACATTGACCACCCAGAGTGTTGTAGCGTCACCTGGCACATTGCCTGATGACCCAGAATGTTGTGGAATCACCTGGCACATTGCTTGATCACCCAGTACATCATAGTGTCACCACTCACAACTTACGGTCACCTAGCACATGGAAGCATTATCCATCAAAATATTTCATTACCCATCACATGATAGCATCACTCGGTACATTTTCTGATCACTCGGCACGTTATAGCGTCACTCCACACAACATACTGTCACCCAGCATATTGTTGCATCATCCAGAACAACATACGATCATCCAGCATATCATAGTGTCACCCAGTACATCACCTAATAATCCAGCACATAGTGACCACAACTAGTGCATCACAATGTCAGCTTGCGCATTGTAGCATCATTCAGCATAGCATATCGTCCACTCAGCATATCTTATCAGCTGGCACTTTGGCAGATTCCCCAGAACATTGTAGCGTCACAAATTACCATCACATAGAACATGGGAACACCACCCAGCCCAACATAGTGTCATCTAGCACAATGTACTGTCACCCAGAACATCATACCTGCACATTGCCCAATCACCCAGCAGGACATACAGTCACCCAGCACACCCTGTGGTCAGCCAGCACCAAGGTTGGCTCTGGCAGGGGTCTAGTGCTACCCTGACAGATGGCACAGGGGACTCTAATGGCATATAAAGATGGTGCTCATGTGGGGCTTTGGAAAGGTCCAGGGTACATGGGCAAATCTAGTCCCTCAGCTTTGTGATTTTTAAAAGAACACACTCACATAATTGCTTATGTATGGTGAGAAAGGATTCCAACCGAGCAAACTATGTGGTAAAAATCTGATAGCATACGTGTTTGGCATGGCATTATCATCCCAGGTTGATTGGAGACGGCAAATGCTAGATTGCACTATAGAGATCCGGATCTATGACCATTTCACCCACTGCACACGCTCTGCAGTTTTCCAGTCATTTTGGGCAGCTTTTGATGTAAAACAAAATGACAGCTGTACACTGCTGTATAGATGTCCCTGCTGTATAGATGTATGTGCTATTTTATGGAATGGTGGTAGCATTGTAATGGTGGTGGTAGGTTGCATTGTTCCATTGGATTTTTTTCTGATCAAGACATAATTAAAGTTATGTACATTATATGGCCAAAGTTAGAGATCTCTTACAGGAGCGACAAACATCGTCCATGCAGCACAGCCTTTCTCAGCCGCCTTAACTATTGAATAACTTTCCAGTCTCGGGGAACCCCTGCTAATAATTTCTGTATTTACAGTTCATTAGTGTGATGGTCAGTGGGAAGAATGTTGCTTACATTTATTGTCATTGGGAGGAATCCTCTCCTTACAGAGATCTACAGAGATCTAAAGAGATCAATGGTGTCAGTGGTTACTTCTCTGCGAGTCAGTAATTGTTCATTGCCTAAGGAACCCCTAGTAGCCCTTGGAAGAACCCTGGTTGTGAGGCTGATGTAGCATATAGCAAAATGGAACACGAGTGATCCATTCCAGTGACAGGATTGCTGTACAGGGCAGAGGGATACTAGCCAGCTTTCACCATGTCACTCCCTTGGTGACAGAAACATTGCTGAACCACGTATTCAAAGAGCATGGGAGTGACACCATGGATGCTGATCAGTATTTCTCTGCACTGTATAGCGAGCCTGAAGCTGCAGATTGCATTTATTGTATGGTACATTTTTTTTATGTGCTTTACTTGCAGTAATATTCATTAATATTAATGCTTTTGCTAGCAACTGCACTAAAAATGCTTCATGTAGTGTTTTTATTAAATTTTGTTTTGTGCAAAATAATGTTCAGCGCTAAAGCGAATAAATAAGTAAAACCGCCTTATGTGATGGTGATTATACACCAAAAATGAATAAATATTCACCAAAATTAACACATTCCAAAGGAAGTCAAAAAGCATACATAAACATTTATAACATAAATAAATGATATAAAATTCCGAGTGATTAAAGCGGTTCTAAAGGCTTAAGGTTTTATTTACCTTGCGCTCTATGATGTTCCTCAACGTTTTGGTGAAATTGTAGAATAACCTAAAGCTACATGTTGGATAATACTTGCATTAGAGCAGTGGTGGTCAACTTTCTTTAAATGGGAGCTGCAAGTGTGGTCCCCGACATCACCACAGAGCCACACATAAAAGTAAGTGAATATTGAACTCGTAGTTGACAGAATAGAGTCAGAGATCACTTCTATAACCAGGGCAATAGGGAAACAGATTATTGTCTTCAGAGACCACAAGTCCAGGTGTGTGGACATTCTTAAAAAAACTACTTGTCCAAGGGACTGAATTGGGGGCCCAATCTACTTGTCCATCATGACTTGTACTGATGAAAAAAAGGACATTTTTATCAAAATCATATTTGAATTTCATGTGCTTTTAGGAATGTGTGGGGCTTTTAACCACCTGCCTATCGGACACTTATACCCCCTTCCTGCCCAGGCCAATTTTCAGCTTTCTGTGCTGTCACACTTTGAATGACAATTGCGCGGTCATGCAACACTGTACCCATATGGCATTTTTATAATTTTTTTCACACAAATAGAGCTTTTTTTTTGGTAGTATTTTCTCGCCGATGGGTGTTTTATTTTTTGCGCTATAAACTAAAAAAGAGCAAAAAATTTGAAAAAAAAGTTTTTCTTTGTTTCTATTCTAAAATTTTGCAAACATGTCATTTTTTCTCCTTCACTGATGGGAGGCACTGCTGGGCACTGATGATCAGTGCCTATCCGTCCTCTGACAATTGCCGGTTATCGGCAGTACTTTCCTCACGTTGTGACAGCACGAGAAAAGTGCAGCCGATAACCGGCAGCTGCATTTACTGGTGATCTTTTGTGTCATTGGACACAGCTGATCACGTGGTAAAAGGCCGCTGTGATTGGCCTTTTACCACATCACGTGATCAGCTGTGTCCGTAGGACATGGAGATCGCCGGGGGTGTGTTCTGGGAGGATGTCATATGACGCCTGCCCAGGACAGGACAACCGCGCTGGAGCCGTCATTCGCGTGGTTGGCAAGTGGTTAAAGATGAAAGGGGCTTTATGAGAACTTAAGTATTACTAAACCCAGGAGCCTGCATTTACTCTATACGGTCTCCAACAGTACACAGAACATGGAATTGCAATTATTTTAGTAAATATAGACTGCTAAATACCTTTTCTCATCAGCAATTAGAGGGGTCTTGTGATTTCTATCAGTGTTCAGCAGAGCACTGGTTAAAGTTTGTAGGAGGAGTTTTTTTTTTTTTTTTTTTGCTCTAGGATGATGCAAAACCCCTGACCTCTGTCTGGACAGTGCTGATTGGCCCTGTGCTGATCACATGCACTCTCCCAAGAAAAAAAAAAACCTCTCCAGCAATGCACACTAAACTGAGCATGTGCAGAATGGCTATGGTTCAGTCTCTTATCAGGACATAAGACGTGCACATGTGAACAAGAGGGGGATCAGAGAAGACGGGATCAAACGGCCTTTTTACAGAATGCAGAGGATTAACCCCTCTATGTTCCACAGTGAGTACAATAAGCTTTACTGTGTATACAGACTGATTTTACTGTTGTGGGTTTAGTAACACTTTAATGTTTTTAATGTTGAGTTGTTTATCTCCTACTCACTTCCCTTCCTTCTCTTCAGCACCGCATCCGGGACTATCAGGGAGGGGAAAGACCTTGCAGTGTAATGAGCTCTGATTGGGTGATCGTCAAGAAAGGAGAGTGTCGGGCTCTTTTAACTTTCAGCAGTAACTCATCTGCTAGGCGAGTAAATAAGGCACCCTTAGCAATGAGCAATGAGAGAAAAAAACTTCCTTCAGGTTACCCTCTCACATAGAAGCACTTGGGTGCTCGGTACTAGCTACTAGCTTTTGCTGAGCAGCCAAATCAAGCCTCGGTGTCCGCACTGTTAGGTATCGCTGCAATTTTGCCATCAGTCTGAAAACTCAATACAACAGCTAAACACAGGTTCAGGTATCATTATTTACAGTAGCACCTAAAACGCGGTGCTGTTTTGTTCTGGTTGTTGTGATTTATTGTTCAACAATCTCAGCAAATCGCATTGCATGAAGCTTGTCGCCTAAAAAGGGCGACAAGCTTCACACGATGCGCTTTGTCACGCGGTAAACTCTACCACGGTTTAGGTGCCATTGAAAATAATAAAATCGCATCAATTCTGCCACGATCCCAAAATGCCCTGGTATGACTGGAACCCCCCTGGTTCACAAACATGCAATTCTGGATGTATTTTTAAACTCACAGATTCGCATGACAGGCTAGATATTATGTGTTCCTATTAAGGTGATTCAGATGGAAGTGATCCACACGCATTGTGTTTTGAGTGTCCTTATGGAAAAAAGGGGACTGTGCGAGTTTGTAGCGGTGCATTCCAGACTTGCAAGTGATAGTCAATGGGAGGCGTTTTTGCATTGAAGTCACAAATCCCATTGACTACAATACAAAATTGCGTCCCATTGACTACAATGCAAAATTGCTTCCCATTGACTTCAATGCCAAATTTCCATCCCATTGACTGCAATGCCAAATTGCGTCCCATTGACTGCAATGCCAAATTGCGTCCCATTGACTGCAATGCCAAATTGCATCCCATTGACTGCAATGCCAAATTGCGTCCCATTGACTGCAATGCCAAATTGCGTCCCATTGACTGCAATGCCAAATTGCGTCCCATTGACTGCAATGCCAAATTGCGTCCCATTGACTGCAATGCCAAATTGCGTCCCATTGACTGCAATGCAAAATTGCGTCCCATTGACCTCAATGAGGCTGCTTGTCCGCAGCAGGGCTGATGTAAATAAAAAAAAAAACTTGTCCGGCTCCTGGAACTGCCTGTCCTGGGCGTCGTTCAATATACATCATGCATCCCTTACAAGGGCCTCATAAAAAGTGCCGTAAGGCCACAAACTGGGCACCAGGGTATTCGAGACTATCTAAGTCCTTAAGCAGACTTTTTATTTGATGTCTGTTCTCTTGATTTCACTAAAACTGAAATTGCTATTGCAGAAGATGTCTAAAATTTGACTTGCATCTTAGTGCAGATTTCTGGGAAAATCAGTGGGTACCAATCACACAAGCAGAAAATGACAATCCTAGGGAAGTTCAATATATCAACTGTGTAGAACGCGTCCAGGTTGTCCTATGGCTTTGAATTTTACAGAATATCATAGCGAATGTAGACTGAAAAGGAAAGGTCATTTTTAGTCCTCATGCACACTGGACGTTTTTACAGCGGCTGTTTTGGGCATTTGGCATTTTTTTCTACAGCCAGTAAACTCCCCAGCATGTTATCCTATGTGTCCATGCACACACAGACTAACGTTTTTTGGCTGGAAAAAAAACCCAGGACTAGTGGGTTTCTGGAGGATTTTTTCAGCTGTAAAAACGCGGTAAAATGCTGCAAACCAGCATTTTTGTACTTTTTTTGTAAAGAAATAAAAGCGCTGCTAAACTCTAAAGCAAAAACGGTAAAAAAAAAGCTGAAAAACATGTTTTTAACGTGACTTTACACAGCTAACGTTACCAGCGTTATCAAAACGCTCCGTGTGCATGGAGCCTTAGTAACATTAATTTACAATGTTGCATGTGTATCAATTGTTCTTGCTATATCATCTTTTTTTTGGTTATTTTTTCTTATATTTAAGTTTAAATTGAATCTGTGTGTTCCCTATGCAGTTTCTCACTGCTTATACATGATGGAACCAAAATGTTGTAGACCCCCGAGCATTACATCTAGATGAGCTTGTCCCATATCCCATTCCAAGACCATGGGCATAAGGCCGCATGCACACAGGGTGTCTGTTCTGCCCATCTGAATGCCTTTTCGCCTGGAAGGAGAAAAGCTGTTTAACCACTTGCCGTCTGGCCGCTGTATATAAACGGCGGGACGGTGGCAGTCAAGCGGCGGGTTGCCATTCATAAACGGCGCCCGCCATTATGGACTGGGAGCGCGCAGCACCGCAATTTGGTGCCTGCTGTATCCTCCGATCGTCATACAGGACCTCTGTGCGAGGTCCTGATTATGTGATCACTGATTGGCCAATCCGTGATCATATGCAGAGTAGTAAGCAAGATGTCACTTCTGACATCATTGTTTACTATGTGTGAAATCTGTGAATGATTACAGAGATCACATGGTACAAGGCTATTCACAACAGCCTTGTACCATGTGACAAGTTGTGACCAATCACAGCTCACACAGTAGTTCTCAATGGCTGCAAGAATGCAGCCAGAGAGAAGGAGAAATGATTGCTTTTACAGCCTTTATGGCTGTAAAAGCAAACAGTGTAAAAAAAAATCACCCCCCACAAGTAGTACAGTGTCACCATGGTGACACTGTACTACTAGGGTGACAGTATGTAGAAAAAAAACTAATATAAAAAAAATAAATTTTTTAAAAAAAAATTATAATTTTTGGTTATAAATTAATTTAGGTTTTTTGTTTTTTTGTTTTTGTTTTTTACTAAAAAGATAACTGAATAAATTGTGGCCAAGATTTATGATGAAATACTATTTATTTGCAAAATTTTATAAGAAACACTTTTTTTCAAAATTTTTGGACTTTTTCATTTATATAGCAAAAAAATAAAATTCCCAGTGGTGAATAAATACCACCAAAATAAAGCTTTATCTGTCTCAAAAAATGCTAACAGATTCATATAGGTACAGTGTTTCATGACCGCACAATTGTCATTCAAAGTTTGATAGCGCTGAAAATTGGCCTGGACAGAAAGGGGGTAAAAGTGTCCGGACTTGAAGTGGTTAAAAAAATGCACCTATAGTCAGGTATTGCACATGCCTCATATAGAATTACAAATACTATGGCGGGTAAGACGGTGCACACATATTGGATATGTTACAAGGAAAGCTGCTGTATATATACTTTTTTTGTGCATACACAGTATAACAGTGGGCATATTAAAGCAGGAGTACTTACCTCTGCTCTCAGAGTGATGCCTGTGAGGTCTCTTGCCGGTGCAGGCATCTTCTCCCCACTTTCTCCGGGGTCCTGAAAATGTAAATCAGCAGAGGATTGTGAACAGGAAGGTAAGTTTATATTTATTGCAGAAGAGACATTGCACTTCTCTCCTGCGGTAGTCTTACTTTTTGTAAGCCTTTTTTCTTTTGCCTTTAGTTATGCTTTAATAGGGCAGCACAGTGGCTAAATGGTTAGCACTTCCGCCAGGCAGTACTAGGATCGCTGGTTCAAATGCCTACCACGGCACCACCTGCCTGGAGTTTGCATGTTCTCCCTGTGCCTACGTGGGTTTCCTCCGGGTACTCCGGTTTCCTCCCACACTCCAAAGACATGCTGGTAGGTTAATTGGCTCCTGTCTAAATTGTCCCTAGTATGTGTATGTATGGATGTGAGTTAGGGACCTTAGATTGTACACCCCTTGAGGGTTAGGAACTGATGTTATTGTACAATATATATGTAAAGCGCTGCGTAAATTGACGGCGCTATATAAGTACCTGAAATAAATAAATAGGGTTATAGTTTATAAATCAAATTTTCTTTGCTTTGGTTGTGGATTTCATGATCTGAGTTTCCTGAATGATGGTTGGACTAGGGCTAGGTTCACATCATTTAATGGGCTTCTGTATCTACGAAACAGGCAGGGAAAAGGTCCCTCCACCTTTTTCTGAAATTACAGCTGCAGGGAAACCTCACAGTGCTGTTTTTGTGCGTGTTGGAGGTGTCATTAAAGTGTACATTTACAGCGGGCGAGCAGCGCGTGTAGGCTGGATGATGTAAACTGTGATAAAAATTATTTAATTTCTTCATTTTAAAAAAAAAGTGGAAAAAAATTACAACCTCAAAAAACTCGCCTTGCCTCTTACTAAATACGTTAGACTGTGTACTGTCCTGGCATTTTAAGGGCCTCAAGAAATCAGTTTTCAAATATACTGTATGTACCATAGTTTGAAGACTCTAACTTTCACACAGACCAATCAATATACATTTATTGCAATTTTTATTTACCAAAGACATGTACCAGAATACATTTTGGTCTAAATTTATAAAGAAATTATATATATATATATATATATATATATATATATATATATATTTTTTTTTTTTTTAATAGGATATGTCTTATAACAGAAAGTGGAAAATATTTTTTCTCCGCTTCCAGGATGGCACACCTGAGAGATGACTACCTCCACCTGACAGGAAACACAATAAAAAAATTGACAGAGTTTAAATTCACCACCCTTTCCTCCCCTCCTCAGTTTTTTGTGTTTCCCTGCAGCAAAATGTTTTTTTTTGTTTTTTTTGCATATCTAAGGTCTGGGGCTGGAAGGTCCCCCCTGGGGGGGGGGGGGGGGGGTTTAACAGCCGAGCTGAAGAGGGCAGGCTGTAACCGGGGTCACTTACCCACTCCAGGGGTCCAAGTGCAATGGAGCTTACCAGGCACCCAGGAGGTGTGCCCTGGCATTCCAGGGACGAGCGTCCTTCCTCCTTCTTCCAGGGCAGTGGGGAAGCATATCTAGGAAAAGCGGGTATGAGACCACTGGCCGGCATGTGAATCGTGGGGCCGCCCCTGTAGGGTGAGCGGGGAGGCCGCGGTGGAGTCTGCTGCTAGTCCTACCAGAAGGCAGGTAGAGAGCACAGGGTCCGTGGGCGCAGGATCAGAAGTGGGAATGAGGCTGTGGACCAAGCCTCGCGCTTAGTAGACTTCCGATGAGGGTTGGACTTCCGCCCTAAAGATGGCGGCACTGGTCGGCATTTCTTTCCTCATGAGGCTGGGGAGGAGCCTCCAGGAATTACCCCTGGGAGCGTGGACCCAGGAGCCAAGCGAAGGCAACGAAGTCACAAAGGGCCCTGCTACGGATGAAAGAAAAGGCAGTGGCTGTAGCCAGTGAGAAGGCCACGGGTGGTGAATCTGACTCAGGTAATGGTGGAGAGAAGGGGGAGGTACAGGTGTGCCTAGAGGGGGAGGAATACCATTTTAATATGGGCCCCTTGTTTATCTTTCCCTAGAGCTGTGTGGAATTGCCCAGTATTCGCTATGTTTACGGAACAGGGAGTCAGTCATTGAGCAGTTCTGAGAATCTTCACCAAAGTCCTGGCCAAGGTAATGGCATATTTACACCTCCAGGGGATTTCACTCATCCCTTACCTAGACAACCTGTTGATCTACAGGTTCTCACAGCAACAAGTCCTGAGAGACCTGGAAAAAGTGATCCTCCCCTTGGAATTTTTGGGGTGAATCGTCAATCGGGAAAAGTACTAATTGACTCTCTCCCAGACCAAGGAGGTACATAGTGGAGTCCAGAGGCTTTTCTTACCCAAATAAAAGACCGCCAAGGTAGTGGGGGCTGCTTCTGGGTTTATAATGGCTCCAGGTTGCTCCCAGAGGCACGTCATGAGAATCCTAGGACTCATGACAGCCTTTGTACTGGCCGTGGAGTGGGCACAGCTACATTCCAGGGAGCTTCAGTTCTTCCTTCTATCCTGGACAGGGACAGGAAAACAGAATCTCTGGACGAGAGGGTGTCACTGCCGGAGAATGTAAAAGACCCGCTAAGATGGCGGATCAGGCCCCAGAATCTGGGCGTAAGAAGACCGTGGGCGCAGTGGGACTCAGTGCGGGTAGCCACGGACGCAGACAAGGGCTGGGGCGCTCATCTAGAGGACAGACAAGCCCAGGGCCCGTGGGAGCCACACCTACGAGGGACCTCCTCCAATTACTGGGAGTTGTTGGCAGTAGGTCAGGCCTTGAAGTCCTTCGAAGACCACGTTGGGGGGAAAAGAAGTCCAAATTCTGTCGGACAATATGTCGACAGTGGCATACCTGAATCATCAGGGGGCACCAGATCCCGGAAACTCCTGGACCTACCTCAAAATATTCTAGGATGGGTGGAGAGCGGGGTCCTTGCGGTGTCTGCTGCCCACATAAAAGGCTCAGCAAACACGAAAGCAAACTTTCTCAGCCGACAGTTAATCCACAAAGGAGAGTGGGAATTTATTTCTGAGGTCTTTTTGCAGCTAAGTGTGGTTTTTTGTAGCCCAGAAATATATCTTTTGGCCAGCAGGAAAAACAGGAAAGTGAGGTATTATTTCTCCAAGGCCTAAGAACTGGGGTCTGAGGGTCTGGACGCATTAGCACAGGAATGGGACTTTGAGCTGGCATATGCATTGATCCCGCGAGTGCTACAGAAGTTGAGCCGGTCAAGTTGCAGACTGATCCTGTTGCTCTGTGGTGGCCAAGAAGAGCCTGGTTTGCCACTTTGAAGAGGTGGTCCATGGTTTCCCCACAGCATCTCTAAGTCAGGAAGGATCTTCTCTTGCAGGGACCAACTCTGCACCCCAATCTGGATTTTTTCTGGTTAACGGCTTGGTTAACGGTCCTTGTGATCTTAGACTTTCTTCAGGCAGGGATGGATAAAGGTATAGAGGTAAACACCCTAAAGGTGCAAGTGGAGGCCTTATCGGTCAATTTGGACCAGAGACTTTCATCAGAGCCCCTAGTTAAGAAGTTTTTAGAGGCCAGGGAAAGAGTGACCCCCATTAAGATATAGTTTTCTGGCTTGGGATCAAACCTTGGTGTTAGAGGCATTAACCAAGCCCCCATTTGAGCCAGTAGCACAGATTTTGGTTAGGATGTTTTCTTTTAAGTTCGCCTTCCTGTTAGCCATCACAATGCCAAGGAGGATAGGTGACCTTCAGAGCCTGTTGATTGAGGAACCCTTTCTGGTGGTACAAGAGGACAGGGTAGTGCTTAGACAAGATCCTCTTTATTTGCCCAAAGTGACATCACAATTTCATAGGAGATAAGAGATTGTTTTACCATCCTTTTGTCAAAATCCTGAGAATGAGAGGGAAGAGAGTTTTCATTCTTTAGATGTCAGATGGTGTTTGTGGACATATTTGGATAGAGTAAGTCTCTTCAGGAAGTTGAGTCACCTTTTTGAATTTGCTTGCGGCCCTAGGAAGGGACATCAAGCATCTAAACTGACAATAGCTAGATGGATCAGACAAGCCATCTAATTAGATTATGAGCAGTCAGGGGTTTCAGTTCCTATACACCGGAGGACGGAGCATTGATTGAACAGATTTGCCAAGCAGTCACATGGAAAACCCAGGACACCTTCGTGAGACATTACAAGGTAGAGCTCTTCTCACCACAGGACCTGGCGTTCGGCAGGAAAGTATTACAGGCAGTTGTTCCACCCTAAGGTAGACCTGAGTTCCTTGCTTCTCGTCTCAGGTGTGCCGTCCTGGAAGATGACTAGAGAAAAGTACCAATTACATGTAATGGTGTTTCTGGGAAATCTTCCAGGAAGGCAGGCCTACTTCCCACCTGTGTCTGGTGTTGATTAATTTGAGGCAGAATACCTTTTGTGCACCAGGATGCAGGAATACTTTTGCATAAACTGAGGAGGGGAAGAAAGGGCAGGGAATTTAAACTGTCAATTTTTTATTGTGTTTCCTGTCAGGCAGAGCTAGTCATCTCTCAGGTGTGCTGTCCTGGAAGATTTCCTAGAAACACTGTTACCGGTAAGTGTAACTGGTACTTTGTCAAGATTTGTCTTTTTTTTTTTTTTTATGTAATAAAAATAAAAAACCTAGTAAAATTCCACCAAAAGAAAGCTTTATTATTAAAAAAATTACATAAATTTCATTTGTTTACTTGGTGCATGGCCGTGTAATTGCTGGTTAAAGTAGTGCAGTGTTGAATGGCAAAAAATGGCCTGGTCAGGAAGGGGGTACAGCTATCTGGAGGTCAAGTGATTAATGCATTCTATGTATTAGGTTAATAATCCTTCTACTAGCTGTTCTTCCTCCCCAAACACTTACCTGAGTCCTCTATCCATCCAGAGCTGTGCTCGTCTGCAGCTCTTCTCTTCCTCTGCTTATAAGCCTCACTGAAAGAAATGGAAGCAATTGGCTCCTGCTGCTGTCAGTCAAATCCAGTGAAGAGGGAGCAGAGCCGAGCCACACCGTGTGTCTGTCTCTACACACCTACAACTTGGCTCGGGAGTACACAGCTTGCTATGGTGGCACACAGAGAAGAGGTTCGGGGCTGCTCTGTGTAATACCATTGCACAGAGGAGGTAAGCATAAATCTACTTTTTTATTTTAATGAGAACTTTTGACTTAACCGCTTTAAGTTTAATGCCACCCCTGTACCTCTGCTACCAGCAGTGCGTTTTCGATGCGGATGTGGGAAAGTGTGAGATTACACATAGTCCTGCGTTGGCACATCGTGTGAAAGCTATAGATGGTTAGAATCTTGGACGATTTAGCAGGGATCAGCTGAGATTTGAACAATCTATGGACAGGCTGATTGCACCCAATTTGATTGTTGTGTGAATTGGGTACAACTAGCTTGTTGGATTTCTCATGCGATTATTGCCAGGGGCTATAGCCGCTAGCCTGGCAGGGAGAACACAATGGCTCTGTGGGAATACTTCCACCAGCAAGGTCTATGACTGGCTTTAGGCTGGCTACATGTGTTAAAATGTAATTAACCACTTCATCTCCAGGAGATTTTACACCTTCATGACCAGGCCATTTTTTGTTGTACCACTGGTAATTGCACGATCATGCAACACTGTACCCAAACTAAATTTATCTAATTATTTTCAAACAAATAGAACTTTCTTTTGATGGTATTTGATCACCACTTATTTGAGTTTTTGGGTTTTTTTTTCTTTTTTTGCAATATAAAGACTGAACATTTTGAAAAATAGAAATATTTTCTACTATAAAACCTATCCAATAAAGAAAAAAACAAAACAAAAAAACCCCACTAAATTCTTCATGAATTTAAGCCAAAATGTGTTCTGCTAGATGTCTTAAAAAAAAAAAAAAACCCTAATTAGCGTATATTAATTGGTTTGCATGAAAGTTATAGCACCTGCAAACTATGGGATATATACTGGCATTTAAAAAACTGTTTTGATACTACTAATGGCATCATGGGGCTGCAGCAGTGTGGTGGGCAATCGGATACTAACTGCCACTGATATCACCAGTGACATTACTACAATGACCAGTGCTAATACTGTACACTGTCACTGTGCTAATGACTGCCTGGGAACGATTAACATTTACGTTGATCAAGAGGTTAAATTTAAACCTAACTATGTTTAAAGTGTGCTGCTTTTTATGAAGAGATCTGTCAGAGTGTGCGCTGAAAATCCTGAAGTAGGCCGAGATGTACCTGTATGTTGCTTTTTCTATAGCGGCCACCCATCCGCAGTACAAGACAGGTGGCCATAAAGTGGCTAAACAATCTCCTTTACATTTACCAACAGCAATGTAATGTCAGGGCCTACCTACCTTATTACCCACTTGCCCTCCTGATGATTTCCCCCCCCTTCCTGACCAGGCCATTTTTTTGCAATACGGCACTGCGTTACTTTAGCTGACAATTGCGCGGTCATGCAACTCTGCACCCAAATGAAATTTACATCCTTTTTTTTTTCCCCACGAATTGAGCTTTCTGTTGGTGGTATTTGATCGCCTGTGTGTTTGTTTTTTACTTTTTGCGCTATAAAAAAAAAAAAAGACCGACAATTTTGAGAACAATATTTTTGACTTTTTGCTATTAAACATGTCCAGTTAAAAAATCAAATTTCATCATAAAGTTAGGCCAAAATGTATTCTGCTACATGACTTTGCTAAAAAATAATCCAAATACATGGAAATTAATTGGTTTACGTGAAAGTTATAGCGTTTAAAAATGGCGGTATAGATACTGTAATTTTTTTTACATTGTTACTAGTAATGGCAGAGATCAGCGACTTATAACGGGACTGCAGCGGGCATTTTGACACTGGGGGGAACTGACTGGATGTCTCTGACATCCCCAGTGACACCAATACAGTGATCTGTGCTATAAAAAAAAAAAAAAAAAGCACTGACGCTGTACTAATGGCACTGGGCAGAAAGGGGTTAACATGAGGGGCGATCAAAGGGTTAACTCTGTGCTGTTTCACTGTAAGCGGTGTCCATGTGCTTCACTGTAATCGCACTGCTTTGCGTGGCTGTGCCGTGCACAGCCATCCACAGCAGTGTGCACCAGCTGACAGGGAGAACTGTTTCCACAGACAACTTGGCTCCCTCATCACAGGATTTGACTGGCAGTCAATGGGTCCCACTGCCTCTGCAAAGCCTGTGAGTGCAGGGAGAACTGTGACAGACAGGCAAAGTGCTGCATCGAGTGAGGGCTCAGGTAAATAAAAAAGGAAGGGGGAGTGAGGAGTTATACTGCTACCTAATAATTTTTTATCTCGATGCAAGGAATTGGGTAAAAAAAAATTAAGGTAAAATATGCTTAGGCTTTGGAACCACTTTAAAGTGTTACTAAACCCACAACAGTAAAATCAGTCTGTATATGCAGTAAAGCATGCTTGTTATACTCACTGTGGAACCTAAGGGGTTAATGCATTGTTTAAAAAGGCTGTTTGATCCTTTCTTCACTGCCCCCCCTCTTGTTCAAATGTCTACGTTTTATCTCCTGATAAGACAGACTGAACCCATAGCCCTTCTGCACATGCTCAGTTTAATGTGTATTGCTAGAGAGGTTTTTTTTTTCTTGGGGGAGTGCATGTGATCAGCACAGGGCCAATCAACCCTGCCCAGATAGAGGTCAGGGGTTTTGCATCCTCTTAGAGCAGAAAGAAAACTCCTACAAGCTTTAACCAGTGCTCTGCTGAAGTCACAAGACTGCTCTAACTGCTGATGAGAAAAGATTTTTAGCAGTTTATATTTACTAAAATAATTGCATTTCCATGTTGTGTGTACTGTGGGAGACCAGATATAGTGAATGCAGGGTCCTGGGGTTAGTAACACTTTAAGGCCAGGTGCTCTGTACATCCTCCCATTGAGCTCAATGGCTGCATGTGGCTATACACCATTTCTTGAGTACAGATGTGTGCCCGCAAGTTTATGTAAGTACCAATGTATGCCCGCATACACAATAAAGATGATGATTTTTCATGGATTTTATTGGTACCTCATGGAGATATTTATTTTAGTTTAAAATCATATACATTTTGGCTCACTGGCTGTGAATTACAGCAGCGGGAGCCAATGGCTCCTCCTGCTGTCTCAGCCAATGGGGAGTGGGAGCCCCTGGAGAGCTGAGCGTCTTGTTTACATTTCTGGATTACTATGGGGCTCATGTAAGTACTGGGGGGGGGCTGGGAGGATGCACACGTTTTATTACTCTCATCCATAGAATGCATGAAGGTAAAAACATTAAACCTTTACAACTACTTTAAGGTTAACTATACTTTAAAGAGAAGTTCTAAAAAAAAAGAAAAATACATAAAAGTAGCTACAAATACTGTAGCTGCTCACTTTATTATTAGGCAACTAACCTATCCAGGCTTCCAGCGGTGTCCTCACCTGAGCCAATTCTTCAATCGGCTGTCGGGTGCTGGTGCCTCCATCTTGACTAAGGGAAACCGACAGTGAAGCCTTGCGTCTTCACAGCCAGTTTCCTACTACGCAAAGCGTTCTGTGCTTTGTGAATGGGCCACAGTCTTCTGGGACCAGTGACGTGTCCCAGAAGGCTGCGGGGGAAGGGGCAGAACTTCTAGATCAGTTTGCTGTGGCTGAATTGTGATTGGGCCCAGTTAGGCGGGGTGGAGGATCTGCTGCCCACAGGAGGTTTTTTACCTGCATGCATAGAATGCATGCAGGTAAAAAACCTTGAGCCTTTACAACCACTTTAAGCTTTGATACAGCATTGAAGCATCATTTAATATCTTCCCTTTTTAGATGTGTTTCACAGACTTGGTCCGCTTCCTCAGGACAGAATGGTATCTCACTAAACATAATGCAACAAAAAAATAATACAAAAAAAACAGAATAGATACATAGAATGTTAATAAAATACATATAAATCTTCAAGAGTAATAGGTGTCTCAGCAATGTAAGTATGTTCATACATGTCATATACTGTCCTTGTGTGCAAAAGCCTTACACTGCCTCATTTTATTTTACTTTAACCTCTTCCTGACGTGCTATAGTCAAAAGACGGCTACAACATGGTTGTCCAGTTCTGAGAGGGCATCTATAGATGTCCTCTGAGAACCAGAACTCCCGTATGCCCCCTGGGCATGCACCTGGCGCGCTCTGTGATCGCTGTGTCCATTAGACACAGCTGATCACAGATTGCAATAAAGGGCCAATCACGACGACCCTTTACCTTGTGTTACCTGTTGTGTACAATCATAGCTGATTACATTGTAAACAGACTTGCCGGTTATCGACAAGAGACACTTACACTAAAAATCAGGGCACTGATCATCAGTGCAGCCCATTAGTGCCCACGAGGGCAGCTTTGTCATCAGTGAAGGAGAAAAAAATACCTTTTTACATGTTATAACAGAAACTAAGAAAAAACTTTTTTTTTTTTGTGGAAATTTTCTAATCTTTTTTTTTTTTTTTTTTTTTTTTTTTAAGCAAAAAATAAAAACGCAGTGGTGATTAAATACCTTCAAAATAAAGCACTCTTGTAAAAAAAAAAAAAAAATTTTAATTTAGTGTGAGTACAGTGTTGCGTGACGGCTCAATTGTCATGCAAAGTGTGACAGCACTGAAAGTTGAAACTTGGGCTGGGCAGGAAGGGGTTGAAAGTGCTGATACTGAAGTGGTTAACTGGTGAAAGAGCAAATATAGGGGCACCTAGGACTAGAGTAAGCATTACATGTTCTACTTTCAGAAAACCCTATAATAATCTAAAATGCCTCTTTTTTTCCTATTTGTGTGCAGAGAACTCCCAATTTTTTATTACATTCATTTGCACTTAAGACCTGTACTAGAGAAATATTTGTGTGTAATTTTTTTATTCTGATTGTTGCTTTATGGATTTCTGCAGAGATTCAAGACTAGCCCGAGGACACATGTAGAGCACATGCAATGTTGACAAAGCTTAAGGAGTCGAATGTTTAACAGCAACATTATTATTTATAGATGGTTTAATTAGGTTTTTAGAGTAATGTGTTTGTATTTTTTGCCCTTGAAATGCCTTGTTGTACTCTTTATATCTGCAGTTATTGTAGCGTTTGAATTCTTAAACTGTAAATATGTTTGGCTGGCCTTGTTTTATAAACTGAATAAGCCAATTGCAATCCATTTTGTTACATTTCAGTAAAATGATTTTTGTTAGGTTACTGGATAGTGTACTTTACCTTTTTTCTACTAGCGCTGCTCAGTAAACAGACCTCTATAAACCATGTACTGTAGATATCTGTACAGTTGTGAGTTTATGTAGCACTTTGGATGGAGTGATATGTGTGGAAGCCTTATGACCTCTGGTCAGTTTTTCAGTACCTTAGGCTACGTTCACACCTGTGTGTCTACATTTTCATGTATTTTATGTGTTTTTCATTCTCTCCCTTTTGAAGCTTATGGGGCCATAAATGTTGCATGGCGTCACATTGCTCTGGTGTGAATAGACCCCATAGATAATAATGGGATTGCTCTTACTGGACATTTTTTGGGTGACAGCCGAAGTAATTGTAGAGGTGTGGCAATGTTTTGAAAATAATACACTTGTTCAGGGACTAAATCGGGGCCCCAATCTACTTGTCCTCATGACAATCTACTTGTCCAGATCATTTTTTTTTATTACCAAAACCGTATTTAAATCGGAGGTGATTTTAGGAATGTCTGGGGCTTTTAAAAACAAGAGGCTTTATTGCGACTTAAACATTTAATATTTTTAACATTGCGCTGTTTATCCCCTCCTGAACTCCCTGCCTGTCTCCAGCACTGCCCCCGGGGACTAGCAGGGAGGGGAGAGACCTTGCAGTGTGATAAACAATGATTGGCTGCTCGTCAGGCAAGGGTGGGTCAGGGCTTATACTTTATCCCTTTTTGCTGCCAGAGCTTTTTTTGAGGTTTCGCTGCCAGAGCCGTTTTTGTGTTTGTTTTTTTTGCACACGTTTTAAAAATCATTTTAGGCCTGAAGATTACACAACACTCCCAAACATTATATATTTACTGAAAACAGAGACCCTAGAGAATAAAATAGTGGTAGTTCCAATTTTTTATCTTACATTATTTTACCACATAATTTTACTAAATACAAGTAAGTTAATTTTAGGGCACAAAAAAGCAATACATTTCCCTATTTTTTTGTAAAATATAAAAGATGAGCTTGCAGCGAGTAAATAGATATCCAACTTGTCAAACCTTAAATTTGTGTGCGCTTGTGAAATGGTGATGCACTTCAGTACCCTATATTTTCTATAGGTCAACATTTTAAAGCTCCTCACCTGTTTAGCGTTACGGAGGAGGTCTGGTGCTAGAATTATTGCTCTCATTCTGGCGTGCGTGGTGATATGTGACATTTGTATGTGCGTATATATGTGTGGGTGGGGGCCTCTATATTTTTTTTGGGGGGGGATGGTATGTGCTTGAGTGTAACTTTCATTTTATACATTAAAAAAAAAGTTTTTTTTTTTACTTTTTTCATCACATATGGAACAAAGTCTCCTATGTGATGATTTTTGGTGACAGGTTCTCTTTGAGACATCTAGTGTCTAAAAGACCCTGCATGTCTCCCCTCTGCTCTACTGAATGTAATGCAGTGCACATCGCACCGCATTACAGACTTTCCCGGGGATTGCATTACAATCTTTCAACGGGGACCGGAAGTGACGTTACATCACGTCCGGGTCAGCACAAGGAGATGGGCCCGGGAAACCTCACGAGGTGGGAGGGGAGACAGGGGGCGGATAGGCTGGCACTGTGTGGAATTAATCGGCCACCGAATGCTTCCACCTGACAGGTGAACCTGCTGCTTGCCCACAGCAGGGCTACAGGTAGAGAAAAACTACCTGCCCGACGCCTGGAACTACATGTCCCAGGCGTCGGGTGATAGGAATCCCAACATCCCTGAATTGCACCAATGGCACAGGTTTGAATGGGGACTTGTTGGAGTTGATTTACTAATTGGAAAGTACAAAATCTAGTGCAGCTGTGCATGGTAGCTAATCCGCTTCTAACGTCAGTTTTTTTCAGTTAAGATTTGACAAAACCTGGAAGCTGATTGGTTTCTATGCAGAGCTGCACCAGATTTTACTCATTCCAGTTTTAGTAAATCAACTGTGTAATCCACAGTTTGTGAGTATTATTCACAAAAATACATATTAGTTGTGTTTCTAGACTTGTGTTAATAAGATGCTTTTTCTTCAGTGAGATGGTCAACAACTTTGCTTATACATTCACTAACGATTGTGCTCATTCTTGGATCTGATTGCCTTGGTTATGTTGTAAAATCTGTTTTATCCATTCTTGGTCTGATTTAAAGGGGGTTGTTTAAATATGGGGGGAAGCAAACTGCTTGTGTTGCCAGTAACAACCAATAGAATTGTTTTCAGTGCTGAGATGTGAAATTGGTGTAGTGGTACTGACCCATCTAGAGGAAAAAGCTTCAGCTCAGCTTCTGTAGTCGCCCTACCCTGCAGATATAAACACATTGAAGAGTGAGTTCATCTCTTTAAAGTCGAATGAAGTTCCAGTAGGTGGGTGCTTTTCATGATGTCCAAGTTGGCACAGCATACTTTACGTTTTCATTACGGCATACTTACCTCATAGTATGCCCATTTTCAGTGATAAAACCTCAAGACATAATAAAAGCCAATAGGAGCTGCGTTGCCCACCGTTCATCGTAAATATATTTCTAAAGGTGCTATTGACATGATGTTTTTACTACATGTCAGTAACAACCCATGCAATCCATACATACAAAGAAACCAAAACAAATAAGTTCAGAAATTGGTATGTGCAATAAAATGGAATGACACAGGGAAAAAGTATTGAACACATAAAAAAAGGAAGGTGCAAAAAGGCATGGAAATCCAAGACACCAGCTGAAATCTATTAGTAATTAGAAAGCAATCCTGCCCCTTGTCAGTGCATATTATTATGAGCTGGTTCAGTCTCAACTGATGGTCTATAAAAAAAAAATGTCTCATTACCAAGGTGTCACACAAGAAGCATCTCATGATGGGTAAAGGCAAAGAACTCTCTCAAGACCCTCGCAGCCTTATTGTTACAAAACATACCAATGGCATTGGTTACAGAAAGATTTCTAAACTACTGAAGCTCCAGTGTTGGGACCGTAATCCAGAAGTGGAAAGAACATAATTTCACCATAAACTGGCCACTACCAGGTGCTCTTCGCAAGATTTCTGACAGAGGAGTAAAAAAGAATTATCAGAAGAGTTGTCCAAGAGCCAAGGACCACTTGTGGAGAGCTTCAGAAAGACCCGGCATTCTCAGGTACAATTGTTTCAAAGAAAACAAGTAATACACTCAGCTGCCATGGCCTGTATGCACGCACACCATGCAAGACACATTGCTGAATAAAAAGCATGTTAGAGCTCATTGAGTAAAGTTTGCTGCACAACATTTAGACAAGCCTGTGAAATACTGGGAGAATATAGTCTGGTCAGATGAGACCACAATTGAACTCTTTTGATGCCATAATACACACCATGTTTGGAGGTCAAATGGCACTGCACATCACCCCAAAAACACCGTACCAACAGTGAAGTTTGGAGGTGGGAACATCATGGTGTGGGCTGTTTTTCAGCATATGGTACTGGCAAACTTCATGTCATTGAAGGAACGATGAATGGAAAAATGTACCAAGACATTCTTGATAAAAATCTGCTGCCATCTACCAGGATGATGAAGATGAAATGAGGATGGACATTTCAGCAAGACAATGATCCCAGACACACAGCCAAGGAAACTCTCAATTGGTTTCAGAGAGAAAATAAAGCTGCTTGCATGGCCCAGCCAATCACCTGAATTGAATCCAATAGAAAATATATGGAAAGAACTAAAGGTCAGAGTTCATAGAAGAGGCCCATGGAACCTTCAAGAATGGACCAAAATCACACCTGACCAATGCATGCGACTAGTTTCTCCATACAAGAGGCATCTTGAAGCTGTCATTACCAACAAATGATTTTGTATGAGGTATTAAATACATTTCAGTTACCATGTTCAATACTTTTTACCTGTGTCATTCCGTTTTATTACACATAACTTATTTTCTAAACCTATTTTGTTTTGGTATCTTTGTATGTATGGCTTGCATGGGTTGTTACCGATGTGGTGAAAATTTCATGTCAATAGCACCTTTTAGAAATCTATTTTCTGAGAAACATGGTGACGTGTTCAATACTTATTTTACCCGCTGTGTATTGATGCAGAGTGCTGATGACTTTTTTTTATCAGGTTGAGGCATACGTTGCATATGCTTGTCTCTTCTGCCAAAAAGCTGTTAACTCATTGTTTACTGCTGTTCAGGTCATTCTACAGTTTGAGAGTGCTTGACAATGGCTATGAATTGTGTGACGTCACCCATAGGCTCCCATGACCCAGTTGTTGTCCTCTCCCTATGCGAACTCCTGGACAGAAGTTATATTTCCCTACTATTTGGGTTGCAATTCTTTTTCTGGGGACTGTGAGGATAATCTGCTTTATAGAGGGGGGCGGGTAAGTATATTAGACTCCTTCGGAAATAAAGAAGCATCTGGAGAATTTGCTGTAACTGCACTACTAGAGCAGCCAGCTTTGGGCTCCATGCACATGGGGCGTTTTATTAACGCTGGTAACGTTAGCTGTGTAAAGTCACGTTAAAAACACGAGTTTTTAAGTCTTTTTGCATTAGTGTTTAGCTGCGTTTTGCCGCGTTTGCGGTTTTTACTGTTTTTTTTTTTTTTTAGAAAAAATGTTTTTTTGCTCAAAAATCTCCAAAAACGCTGATTTGCCACATTTTACCACATTTTGCTGCGTTTGTCAGTGTTAGAGCGTTTTTACAGCTAAAAAGCTCCTCTAGAAACCCACTAGTTCTGGGGTTTTTTTTCCAGCCAACAAATGCCCCTGCTAAAAAAACGTTGATTACAGTCTGTGTGCATGGACACATAGGATAACATGCTGGGGAGTTTACTGGCTGCAGAAAAAAACGCCAAAAACAGCAGCTATAAAAACGTCCAGTGTGCATGAGGACTTAAACAAGGATGGCTCTTGCTCTGTAACTGAGGGCACAGCTGAAATTTGTAGTTTTAATTAAGAGTTATGAAGATTTTAATTATACAGACTGAGATTTCAATTGGCCTGTCATGTATCTTTGAATCAATACAAGATGCCCACATTCGATTAAAAAGCCAACGTTCACACTAGCCTTGTTTGCAAGCGGCAGACAGGCGTTTGGGAAGCGTTTTTACCGTTTTCCAAACACCTTGGAAAATTCTTCACATTGCAGCACATGGTGCTGTTCAAACGGGAGCGTTAGCGTCGTGTCGCAGCAAAACGGATGCCTCTGGTTGAGTCAGGAGGAGTTGAAGCCTCCTATTCAAGCCTATGGTGCCGCTCCACAAACGCCCGGTTGGCGTTTGCGGTGCGGTAACACCATTCAAACTTCATTATAGGTGTTTGTGGGTCGTTTTTAACGCTTGGCAAATGCCTAGCAGCCCCCGCTAAACCGCGCATGTGGCGTTTGCGGAGCGTTAAAAACGCTCCGCAAACGCCGGACCAACGCTTGTCAAACGGGCATTTCACAAGAGTTGGAAAAACAAGTGTGAACGAGCCCTAAGGGTAAGTTCAACTTTTGTAACCTGTTATATGTTACACCCATATCCAGGGTGTAACATGTTACTAAATGAGCAGCCCCCGTTGTGACAGTGGGCCAGGATGTTTAAAAAAAAAAAAAAAAAAAAGCAGCTGTGCAGGGCTCCGCCCACCCAGCTACTTGATTTATTCAGAGTTCTGTGAATAGGAGAACTACAACTACTGTTGAGCCATTGTGACTGCAGGCTTGTAGTTCACAATGAACTACCAGGAAGCTGATGAGCGCTTTAGGTAGTTCATTGATTCTTCCGGTCATTCAGTAACTACCTGCTCATACGGGGAGACAACTACACTGACAGTCTGCAGGAGCCTGAGACTGCACCAAGATCTACTGATTGTAGGTGCAATGCTATACGGATTCTAATTAAAAAAAAAAAAAAACAAACATTTTTTTTACCTGCAAAAAAAGTGCATTCATTTTTACAAAAAGGTGAACTTTTAAGCCAGGCCATAATCGGTCGAACTTTGTTCTGTGGGTGGCCCTAATGGCACCACCTCACTCAGTGCCTGCATCCAGTCAGAGACAGGCACTGTTTGAGAAGTCTGACCAGCTTTAACTTATTAAGGGGCCCAGGACTAGACTTGACCACAAGGTCAGTTGACAAATTAACCACTTCAGTACTGGGCACTTTTATCTCCTTCCTGCCCAGGCCAATTTTCAGCTTTCAGCGCACTCATACTTTGAATGACAATTGCGTGGTCATGGAACGCTGTACCTAAACTAAATTTGTATCATTTTGTTCACACAACTAGAGCTTTCTTTTGGAGGTATTTAATTATCACTGGATTGTTTTTTTGCTAAATAACGAAAAAAGACAAAACATTTTTGAAGAAAAAAAAAAAGTTTTTCTTAGTTTGTTATAAAATTTTGCAAATAAATAATTGTTCATAAATTAAGGCCAAGATGTATTCTGCTACATGTCTTTGGTGAAATTAACCTAAATCGGTATTTATTAATTTAGTCTGTAGGAAAATTATAGTCCACAAACTGTGGTATATATCTGAAAATATACTGATGGCCAGTCTAATTTCTTGAGGCTCAAAAATGACAGTACAAAAAAAATATAATTTTTTTTTCTATTTCCTTTTTTTTTTTTTTTATTCCTTTTTTTTTTTTTTAATGATTTTTTCCCCTAACACACTGTGACCAGAGTAATATATTGTTACCATAGTAACATTGTACTACTCTGGGGAAGTGATCAGTAAATGTTTTATTTTTTTTTTTTATTACACGATTTCTTATAGCAAAGAATTTCTTTGTTAAAAGCAAGCATTTAACTGAATGAATGAAATCGATTCATTCAGGTTATTTTGTTGTGATTAACTGTGATTGGCGACAGCTAAGCACATGACACAGATGGGCTGTGATTGGCCCAGTCTGTACATGCCATCCATTGTTTACAATTGTCATGTCATGTGCTGTGATTGCTCACAGTGGTCACATGGTACTGGCAATGGGCCAGTTCACAGATCTGTCATCGGCTGTGTCTGAGGTACACAGCTGATAACAGATCTCGACACAGTGCCGTCCTGCAGGCACTCGCGAGGAAGAATCCAGAAGTTTTGTCTTTTTCCCATTATACTATACTATTTTACTAAGCTATACCTGCAAAAGGGGCCAGCCTGAAGTGGTCTAGCAGGACTTCATTGATTCAATTATCAGGCTAGTCTATGTTTCCACATGGCTTCCAATATTTCCAAGGTATTGACCTGGGAAAAGTATGCAGTTCTGACTTTCCTAACCTGCAGCGCTTGTTCCAGGTTAATCACTTAGAAATACTAAAGCCATAGACAGCTGATTTTAAATGATGGACATATCAACCAAAAATCCCAAAAAAACAGGATACAAATGTTATAAATTGAGTTGCAGTTCTGTGGGTAAAATAAATATTTGATCCCCAAGCAAAACATGACTTAGTACTTGGTGGAGAAACCCTTGTTGGCAAGCACAGAGGAAAGATGTTTCTTGTAGTTGGTTACCAGGTTTGTACACATCTCAGGAGGGATTTTGGTCCACTCTTCTTTACAGATCTTTCTAAATCCTTAAGGTTTCTTGGCTGTTGCTTGGGAACTTGAAGTTTCAGCTCCCTCCATAAATTTTCTATAGGATTAAGATCTGGAGACTGGCTAGGCCATAATCGCTCCAACTGTTGTCTCCTTCTCACCAAGCTTTTGCTGATGGTCTTGTAGCCCATTCCAGCCTTGTGCAGGTTTATCATCGTGTCCTTGACGTTCTTTGACAGCTCTTTGGTCTTGCACATGATGGTGAGGAAGAATGAGATTCTGTGGACAGTTGTCTTTTACACACATAACAAGTTGTCGTTAGGAGCACTTTATTAAATTGACAGGACTAATCTGTGCACCACATGAGCGCATAGCCAGTCTGTGGGAGCCTGTGTTTCCATATTCAACATCACCATTTACACCAACCAGCTGTAATATTATGACCATCCACCATAACCCATTGAGGCATGGACTCTGTTGGACCTTTGAAGGTATTTTGTGGTGTCTGACTCTAAGCTTTCAGTATCGGATCTTTTAAGTCCTGTAAGTTGCAGAGTGGGGCCTCCAAGGATTGGACTTGGTTTCCCAGCATCATGAATTCATCACACCAGGCCACCTTCTTCCATTGCTCTGTGGTCCAGTTCTGATGCTCCCATGCTGACTTGTAGGCTTTTTTTGGCTGTGGACATGAGTCACCATGGGCACCCTGACTGGTCTGTGGCTATGCAGCCCCATATGTGACAAACTGTGATGCACTGTATGTTTTGACACCTTTCTATCAGGACCAGTATTAAAAGATAAGTTCTCCTTTTAGACAAATGCATTTATTATTTACAGGTAAAAAAAAAAATTTGCTTTTATTATTGTCTACAGGAGCCTGGAAAGCATTTTACCAATGATCAGTAGATCACTGATGCCATGCAGGTCTCCTGCAGACCTGTCAGAATATCTGCTTGGTCGTATGGGATGTATGAGCAAACAGATATACTGACAGGATGAATCAATGAACTACCACAGCGCTCCATAGTGCTGTGGTAGTTCATTGAAAACCACAAGCTGACAACTGCTAAGGCTGTTGGGACTTGCAGTCCATTCATTCACGGAAGTCCGTGAATGAATGACTCAGCCGTGTGGACAGAGCCCTGCACTGGTTTCAAATCTGACATAGTACGGGGGAACTTCTCCCTGTTGTATCTGTCAGAGAGAGGGGGTACAGCAGCTGCAGTTATGGGAAAATGTTCCATCCTAAAAATGGGTGGTACATGTAACATGTTCCCAAAGGTGAACTAATCCTTTAACGTTTTCAGCAATTTGAGCTAAAGTAGCTCTTCTGTTGGATCGGACTACACAGGCCAGCCTTTACTATCCAAGTGCATCAATGAGCCTTGGCCGCCCACGACCCTTTTGCCATTTTCCTTCCTTGGACCACTTTTGGTAGGTCCTGACCTCTTCACACCAGGAACATCCTACAAGAGCTGCAGCTTTGACCCAGATGTCTAGTCATTACAATTTTGGATCTTGTCAGAGTTGCTCAAATCCTTACGCTTGTCCATTTTTTTTTTTTTTGCTTTTAACATATCATTGTAAGGGACGACATGTTCACTTGCTGCCTAATATATCCCACCCACTTTCAGATGCCATTCTAACCACTTGCCCTCCAGAAGATTTACCACCCTTCCTGATCATGCCATTTTATGCTATTTGGCGCTGTGCTATTTTAACTGGTAATTGCGTGATAATGCTGTACCCAAACTAAATTTATGTCCTTTTTTCACACAAATAGAGCTTTCTTTTGGTAGTATTTGATCACCTCTGGGTTTTTAATTGTTTGCGCTATACACAAAAAAAAAAAGACAAACTATTTTGTGAAAAAAACTGTATTTTCTAATTTCTGTTATAAAAAAAATCCAATAAACTAAAATTTCGTACAAAAATTTGGTACAAGTCTTTTGATAAAAAGAAATCCCAGTAAGTGTATATTAATTGGTTTGTATGAAAGTTATAGGGTTTACAAAATATGGTATAGATACAATTTACGAAATTTTTTGCTATTCGGCACTGCGCTAGTTTATGGCAATTGCGTTGTCATAAAATGCTGTAAATAAATGAAATTTATGTCATTTTTTTCCCCACAAATAGAGCTTTCTTTTGGTAGTATTTGATCGCCTCGGGTTTTCTATTTTTTGCATTATAAACATAAAAGACTAAACATTTTGAAAAAAAAAAACCCCCAATTAACTATAATGTCATCATTATTTTAGGCCAAAATGTATTTTGCTACATGTCTTTTGAAAAAAAAATCACAAGTGTCATTGGTTTGTGTGAAAGTTAGTGTCTACAAACTACGGTATAGACACTGGAATTTACAGTTTTTACTTTCTGACTGCCTATCACAGTACAAACACCCCTAAATGACCCCCTTTTGGAAAGTAGACATCCTAAGTTATTTTCTGAGAGGCATGTTGAGTCCATGGAAGAATTATTTTTTTCCACAAGTTTTTGGAAAATGACCCAAAACATTTTTTTATTTTTTATTTTTTTTTTACACAAAGTTGTCATTTAAATGGTATATTTCTTACACATGCCATTAGGTATTTTTGGAATTACACCACAAAATATATTCTGCTACTTCTGAGTATGGGGATATCACATGTTTGAGACTTTTTGGGAGCCTAGCCACTTACAGGAGCCGAAATCCAATGACCTCTTTTGAAAGCCTGATGGTGCATAAATCCTTCATTTCACTTCCTATCACAGTTTCAGAGGCCCTGAAATTCCAGGATAGCACCAAACCACCCCAAATGACCCCTTTTTGGAAAGTAGACATCCCAAGGAATTTAATAAGGGGCATGGTGAGTATTTTGCAGATCTCATTTTTTTTCCTCACAAGGTTTTGAAAGAAAAGAAAAAAGTTTTCGTTTTCTTTCTTCCATTTTCCAAAAACTTGTTGTGAAATGACTTGTGCAAGATTGTACGTCGGCTTTGAGTTACAGAGTGGTGTCCTCGTACCCCTTTCTCTGTCTACGCACATTTCGAAGGGTTGTTATAGCATGTCAGGACAACGTCATGTTGTGATCTGCAGAATTTATAACACAAAACACTCCAGTGTGTGAGAGAACTTCCAAATTATCACTGATTTACAGTGTCATTATTAAATTCTGTGCTCCATTTTAATGCTAGCTTCTGTATTCAAACCATGTGGCTTTGACTGTCTCTTAATAAATTAGAAATTGGGACACAGTCAAGCCCAATTTATATTGCATCAAATCTAGCATTTTAATATATTATGCTGCTTGATGAATCAGAATTTGGCTGCTTCTGTGGGAACTGATTAAATTGTGATCAGTGTATGGTCGCCTCTGCTTGACAAAAGTCCAATGTTTGATCATCATTTGTTGAAGTGACAAACTGGAAGACTTTTCTTGATCGGTGGCTGCAGCTGCTGATCATTGTATTCTGACAGCTGCAGGTGCCTCTGTCAGAATAAAATGTCACCGCTGGGGAAATTCCTCTATCCACTTTGTATGAATGGAGGAATCTGTGAGATTTTTTTTCCCCCTGCTATGGCCAGCTTTAGATGAGATGTAAATCCCATTAATTTCTTTTATTTGTATCCAGTGAACAGTGGATTGTGTTTATTGCCTGGGATATCCCCTTTCATGGCGTATAAAAGGGGAATGTAGGATACTTGCAGAATTGCCACAACTAAGGTTTTATGCATATTTATCTCAAGATAATGTGGTCATTACATCAGTTTTATTTGGTGGCACAGTAAACAGACGTGTGCACCGTGTTCATGGAGCGATACGAGAGGTATAACATGCAGAACTAAACATGTTATGTGCAATTAAACCATGGCAACATCTAATGTTTGTGTAGTATTATGTTCAGCAGACTGTGTTCTTCTATTGTTGTGACTTAGATGACGTTCAGAGTACATTTTATGCCCAATTCATGCAAAACTCCACGTAATCCCAAGGGATTCACATACTTTTTCTTGCAACTGTATATATCAATCAAACTTTTTATCAAAGATGCAGCCAACTTCCCTCTCCTGCAGAATCACCAAGCCCATTGTAGAGTGTAGCCAATGAAAGAAGTTGCCAGCTGAGGTTAGTAGTGTGCTGATATATTTGGGATGAGGTGGGGTTAGTTGCCGTCAACTTGATTGAAAGATTTATTTTTTTTTAAAAACTATTCATAAAGTTTTCAAAGTGTACCTGTATCTTTTCTGATATAGACTTTCTCTAGTTTTCGGTGTAGCACTGCTCAGCCTGGAAGAGGGAGGTGCAGCCCTATTGCTTTGCAGTGTTGTGTACAAAAACTGGGGACTTCTGAGAGGAGGAGACATCAGAGTGATGATCTTAGCAATGTGCTTGGTACTCATTCTTTGTCTAATTACAGGCCACTGCAAAGCATATCTAAGGTAAAATATCAAATCATATATTTATTTCCACATTGTATTTGTTATTTCTAGTCTGCACCTCTTGAAGTTTGGAAACTTTGTGAAGAATCCCATGCATTTATTATTTTGAATTCTGTGACACATACCGTATTTTTCGCCGTGTAAGACGCACTTTTTCTTCCCCAAAACTGGGGGGGAAATGTCAGTGCGTCTTATGGAGCGGCCGGTCCAGTATTTCCACCGCGGCCGTGTCAGAATACCGGGCCGGCCGCTCAGCTCTGCAGCGGGACCTTACCTGTTCCTCTATCCAGCGGCGTGCTGTCTTCCCGGCTTCTGTAGTGTGGGCACTGGGCATGATAGCCGGGTGCCAAGTGCGCATGCGCAAGAAGCGGTGCTTTTTGTGAATGGTAAGGCGGTACCTGGGACACATGACAGATCCCAGAAGCCGCCGGACCAATCACAAAGCGCAAGTGCTTCTCGCTCATGCGCACTGGGCACCTGGCTGTCATGCCGAGCGCCATTACAGAAGACGGGAAGACAGCGCGCGGCTGGATCGAGGAACAGGTAAGATCAAACAAAAACTCTGCGGAAATAAGAGCGGGTACCTGTCAAATTCAGATACCCGCTCCCCACCTCCCCAAAGGTCAGCAGTCATCTGTACTGTCCGCAGTCTCTGGTCATCCCTGTGCTGTCCGCAGTCTCTGGTCATCCCTGTGCTGTCCGCAGTCTCTGGTCATCCCTGTGCTGTCCGCAGTCTCTGGTCATCCCTGTGCTGTCCGCAGTCTCTGGTCATCCCTGTGCTGTCCGCAGTCTCTGGTCATCCCTGTGCTGTCCGCAGTCTCTGGTCATCCCTGTGCTGTCCGCAGTCTCTGGTCATCCCTGTGCTGTCCGCAGTCTCTGGTCATCCCTGTGCTGTCCGCAGTCTCTGGTCATTCCTGTGCTGTCCGCAGTCTCTGGTCATTCCTGTGCTGTCCGCAGTCTCTGGTCATCCCTGTGCTGTCCGCAGTCTCTGGTCATCCCTGTGCTGTCCGCAGTCTCTGGTCATCCCTGTGCTGTCCGCAGTCTCTGGTCATCCCTGTGCTGTCCGCAGTCTCTGGTCATCCCTGTGCTGTCCGCAGTCTCTGGTCATCCCTGTGCTGTCCGCAGTCTCTGGTCATCCCTGTGCTGTCCGCAGTCTCTGGTCATCCCTGTGCTGTCCGCAGTCTCTGGTCATCCCTGTGCTGTCCGCAGTCTCTGGTCATCCCTGTGCTGTCCGCAGTCTCTGGTCATCCCTGTGCTGTCCGCAGTCTCTGGTCATCCCTGTGCTGTCCGCAGTCTCTGGTCATCCCTGTGCTGTCCGCAGTCTCTGGTCATCCCTGTGCTGTCCGCAGTCTCTGGTCATCCCTGTGCTGTCCGCAGTCTCTGGTCATCCCTGTGCTGTCCGCAGTCTCTGGTCATCCCTGTGCTGTCCGCAGTCTCTGGTCATCCCTGTGCTGTCCGCAGTCTCTGGTCATCCCTGTGCTGTCCGCAGTCTCTGGTCATCCCTGTGCTGTCTGCAGTCCATTAGTTCAGAATTTTTTTTTTCCTGTTTTCTGCCTCTAAAACCTAGGTGCGTCTTATGGTCAGGTGCGTCTTATACGGCGAAAAATACGGTACTCACTATGCCCTGTGAGTAGGCACTGCTGTGCCACATAGATCACAGAGCCTGCCTTCTAAACTACAGAGGAGCTGAGAGGAGGAGTTTCAGGAGGCAGAGTCAACAGGAATCACTGTTTGTAGACAGCAAAGTACCATTGTCAGAAATAACTATTTGTATGACTATTACAGTGCTGATGAAAACCTACTTTAAAATCTGCTATGCTCTTACTTTTGAGGGTGGCTACACTTAGTCTACATGGTTCCACCGTATGTGGGAATGTAGCCTCCCTCAGCGGCTCACTCCCCATATGGACTACAGTGTTCTCTGCTTAAAGTGTTACTAAACCCACAACAGTAAAATCAGTCTGTATTTGCAGTAAAGCATGCTTGTTATACTCAACTGTGGAACCTAAGGGTTAATCCTCTGCATTGTGTAAAAAGGCTGTTTGATCCTGATGTCTCTGCCCCTCCTCTTGTTCAAATGCCCACACTCATAAGAAAGACTGAACCCATAACCCTTCTGCACATGCTCAGTTTAGTGTGTGTTGCTAGAGAGGTTTTTTTTTCTTGGCAGAGTGCATGTGATCAGCACAGGGCCAATCGGCACTCTCCAGACAGAGGTCAGGGGTTCTACATCCTCCTATAGCAGAAAGAACTCCGCCTACAAGCTTTAACCAGTGCTCAGCTGAAGTCACACGACTGCTCTAACTGCTGAGGGGAAAAGGTATTTAGCAGTTTATATTTACTAAAATAATTGCACTTTCATATTCTGTGTGCTGTGGGAGACCAAATATAGTGAATGCAGAGTCCTGGGTTTGGTATCACTTTAAGCAACCAGTGCCAGCAAGTAATAGAACAGGCAACATCCCCAATCATTCAATTCCAGCTCATGGGCTTCTACCAGCAGTAATTATTTACTATTATTATTATTATTTAATAAGTTCTCCTACTCAAAAAGTGAAAAAACTGCAGTGCGGAGTGTGCAGACATAACCAATGGCATTACAAAAAAATGGTATTTTAAATGAACTCTTTATTTTCAATCAAAGGCTGTGCATTATAACTCTGTGCAGCATAGGGAGGATATTTTCCTTATTTGGTGACATTTTGTAATGCAATGCTGGACTAAAACACCAAGAACAAGTTAAGTTCACCAGCATTTACACCATTATTCTAAGCATGTGAGAGACCCTCTACCAAATGAACACCTGCCCTGGCACATCATAGCATTCACTTGGCACGCCAAGAAATAACAGAATCCAACTGCAGTATTCTTTCACTGTCAAAACCTCCACTTTTATTATCACACGACACACAGGAGGATATATCTTATAGTCCTCGCAATCTGCATAATAACACACACCAGTAATAATGTGAGCATTACAGCATGAAATACACATCTTTTTTTCTAAAATATTAGCGCAGTGCTAAAAATGCATGTCATAAATTCCATAAACGCATGTGACTTAAACGCATATGTGAGTAAAGTGCTGAAAGTGCAATATTAATATAACTAGTTCAAGATGACATAAAATGCAATCAAATAAGTTCATCAGAGCATTTGTGAATTTAAAACATCTCATGTGCAAAGATATCAGCTGACGAAATGCCTATGATTGGCACGTGAAGTTATCAGTGAAGAGTAACTGTGCAAAAACTTGTAAAAGAAAATCCACCCTTGGTACGGATGTACACTCACCAAACCATAAATTATAATGCGCATTGATTATAATACATCGCACATCTGGGGGTGCAGCGTTATGCTGACAGCTACAAGGTCATCCGTCCATCGTTCAGGGTGGGTGCCTGGTGGTCCTGCTCAGCAGGGCGGTCATCCCGGCATCCGATAACATCACACATGTGCCCTACCCCTTGCAGCTCAGTGTTGCTCCTTCTCCCTGCCTGTCCACAAGCGCGTACCCCACCCCCTTTTGCAAGGATCCTGGCAAGCTCCTGCCTCCCACACCTGTCTGCCTTCAAGGTAGGGTGTGTTCTTTCTGGGGGACCTTGATGGGCACATTTATATTAAGGGGCACTCTGATGGGCACATTTAATGTTAGAGTAATGCTGATGAGCACATTTAATGTTAAGGGGCACTCTGATGGGCACAACATAGAATGTGCCCCTTTAACATAAAATGTGTCCATCAGCATGCTGCTTATTTTATGTTAAGGGGCACTCTGATGGGCAAATATGATGGAAAGGGGTACTTTGAGTGTAAGGGGGCACTCTGACACAGGTTGGATTTAATTTAAATTAATGAAAGGGCTCGTTTTAAATCTTAATTTTTGAAGAACTGGAAAAGGGAATATTTGCATATCTCAACTCATTTCTTTTTTGGCAACTGTATAAAAATGCAGTACCATGCAGTAACAATAGCAGACATATACATTTAGGTCCATATATATTTGGATACAGGCAAAATGTTTGTTTTTTTCAGGTATTCACAAAAACATATTCAAGCTATAGTTATCCAATGGATATGGACTGTAAGTTCACACTCAGTTTTAATTTGAGGGTATGTACATCCAAATTGGAGGACAGGTTTAGAAATTACAGCTCTTCAGAGTAGCCATCCCCCCTTTTTCAAGGGACCAAAAGTAATTGGACAATTTAATCAAAAGCTGTTTCATGGCCGGATGTGGGCTAATCCTTTCATTATTTTTTCAGCAGTTAAGCAGGTAAAAGGCCTGGAGTTGTTTCCAAGTATGGTATTTGCATTTGGAATCTATTGCTGTGAGCCTACATTATGCATCCAAAGGAACTGTCCATGCAAGTGAAACAGGCCATTGTAAGGCTTCAAAAGTTAAACAAATCCATCAGAGAGATAGCAGCAACATTAGGAGTGGCCAAATCAACAGTTTGGTACATTCTGAGGAAAGAAGAACGCACTGGTGAGCTCAGCAACATAAAAAGGCATGGACGTCCAAAGAAAGACAACAGTGGTGGATGATCGCAGGATCCTCTCTATGGTAAAGAAAAACCCATTCACAACATCCAGACAAGTGAAGGACACTCTCCAGGAGGTGGGCTTATCATTGTCAAAGTCTACAATCAAGAGAAGACTTCACGAGAGCAAATACAGAGGGTTCACCACAAGGTGCAAACCATTCATAAGCCTGAAGAATAGAAAAGCCAGATTAGACTTTGCCAAAAAACATCCATAAAAGCCAGACCCGTTCTTGAAAAGCATTCTTTGGACGGATGAAACTAAGATTAATCTGTACCAGAATGACAAGAAGAAAAAAGTGTGGAGAAGGCTTGGAACAGCTCATGATCCAAAGCACACAACGTCATCTGTAATACATGGTGAAGGCAGTGTGATGACATGGCCTTGCATGGCTTCCAGTGACACTGAGTCAATGGTGTTTATTGATGATGTGACAGAAGCAGCCAGATAAATTCTGCAGTTTTAGAGATATACTGTCAGCCCAGATTCAGCCAAATGCAGCAAAGTTGATTGGACAGCGCTTCACAGTACAGATGGACAATGATCCAAAACACACTGCAAAAGCAACCCAGGTGCTTTTGAAGGAAAAGAAGAGGAATTTTCTGCAATGGCCGAGTCAATCACCTGATCTCAACCCAATTGAGCATGCATTTCACTTGCTGAAGGCAAAATTAAAGGCAGAAAGACCCACAAACAAAGAACAACTAAAAACAGCTGCAGTTAGAGCCTGGCAAAGCATCATAAAGGAGGAAACCTAGTCTTTGGTAATGTCCATGGGTTCCAGACTTCAGGCAGTCATTGCCAATAAAGAATTCTCAACAAAATATTGAAAATTAACATTTTATTTATGATTATATTCATTTGTCCAATTACATTTGAGCCCCTGAAAATGGAGGGACTGTGTATAAAAATGGTTGTAGTTCCTAAAATTTGTACTAGATATTTATGTTCAACCCTTTGAATTAAAGCTGCAAGTCTGCATTTCAAATTCATTTGGATTGTTTAGTTTTAATTTATTCTGGTGGCTTACAGAGCTAAAAGTGTGAAAATTGTGCCTGTGTCCAAATATATATATAGACATAACTGTATTATTGCTTTAGGATAACAAAACCTCATGGCAGTCTAAAAAATGTGGTGAAATAAAAACAGTTTACCAACTTGAAGGTCCTGCCTCTCAAACATGGTCCTTTCATCAAAGCACTTCTCATGATTTTATTTCATTCTGGCCACCAGGCCTTGCATCTCTTTGTTGCTTTGCTTGCATTTTGCACGCATACCTGCTTTACTCATAGATACAGGAACTTCATTAAAATATTCCTAAACTGGGTCTCTTTTACAGCCTGCTCCTGCTGCCATTTTGCTCCTCAAGGGAAGAATAATGCACTTCAAGTTATGGTGTACGTTTATGACACAGAGAATAGCTGCGATTCCGAGGATCGCAGCTACTCTCTGGTCATTTACAGTTTGACACTCAGGAGATCAGTGAGGAGCGATGTCAGCCCTTCACTGTGGAGATCTGTGTTCTCCCTCCAGATTCTCCAGCCTAGAGCTGGAGAATCGGAGGAACCACAAACTAAGCAGTGATAATTTACCTCTGCTTAGTAAACTGATCTCTTACTGTAATCTCGCGAGAATATAGTAAAAGCAGCCGTTTTCCAGCGTTTGTAGATCGTTCTCCCTTCGTTCGGAGAACTGATCTACACCACTTCATAAAAGGCATTCGCAGGAGAACTGTGTTCTTCGAGAATACCGGAGAACTGAACAGCGATCCTTTACCGATGGTTCATAAACGGACACCTATGTGCATAAAGATCACAAGGTTTATAAGCTGCTTAGGTTTGTTTTACTGCTTGCCCTTCTTCACACTTAGAGCCTGCAACAGATGCATTTCTCTTCAAAAAATCAATCATACAGTTTGTAGTTTACATAATTTGCAAAATAATGGGATAAAGGAATATTCCTGAACTTTGTTTTATCTCATGGTTACTGTGAAATTGTGTGAATGCATCAATGCAGTGCATGTTATCTCAGCTTGCAGAGCTTGGATTCATTGAATGAGTTCACCAAAAATGTAAATATTGCAGAATATACAGCCTCGTGCTACATAACTAAGCTCCATTTCATGCTGAATAAATAAATTACTAATGTAACTTAAATAGAAAACTATCCTTAGATTTTTATACCAAAAGCATTTTATTAAAACTTAATAAAAATGAAAAAAATTAGATTTAAATTAAAAAAAGGAAATCTGTTTAAAAAATTTTTTTTTGGATTTTTATCAACCCTGCTCAGATAAGCACACCTGATGTGATGGGGATACATGATGTAAAGTTGCACTTTGATGGCGACACCTAATGTAGGGGGGGGCACACTGATGGGCACACCCTATGTAAGGTGTCACCGTAATGGGGGAACCTTATATAATGGGGCACTCTTATGGGGACAACTAATGTAAGGGTCACACTGATGGTAGACACCAAATGTAAGGGGGCCTTCTGATGCAGAAGCCTGATGTAAGGGGGAACTCTAATGGGAATGCCTGATGTAAGGGGGCACTCTGATGGGAATGCCTGATGTAAGGGGGCACTCTGATGGGAATGCCTGATGTAAGGGGGCACTCTGATGGGAATGCCTGATGTAAGGGGGCACTCTGATGGGAATGCCTGATGTAAGGGGGCACTCTGATGGGAATGCCTGATGTAAGGGGGCACTCTGATGGGAATGCCTGATGTAAGGGGGCACTCTGATGGGAATGCCTGATGTAAGGGGGCACTCTGATGGGAACGCCTGATATGGGGGGGAGGGGGGGGGTACTGTGACGGTGGCAACTGATTTATGGGGGAAGTCTGATGGTGGCAACCAATGTAATAAATTATCCTGGAGGGGAAACCTGATATAAGGGGGAACACTAATGGGTACTTTTATTTTTTTACCTCGACCAGAATAATGTTTTAGTGATCGGACCTCCTTGAGTTTTAATTCCACACCCCTGGTATATACTGTGTCTTTGAGCCTTATATTCTGTCAGCCTATCTCATTTATTGAGGCCCTAAAATGCTAGTGCAATGCAATTTACCCCTTTTTGGAAAGCCGACAAGAGTTATTTAGTAAGAGGCATAGTGAGTTTTTTGAAGTTGTAATTTTTTGTCACAATTTTTTTGAAAATTAAGACCATATTTAAAAATAATTTTTATTCAATTTTTTTAAACTTTTTTTTTTTTTTTTAATATACATACTTTCATTGCAGTATTTCAGTGTCTTCATGAATTCATTCACAAACAGCTTTGTTGCCATTGTGATCGCATAGCGATCACATGATCACTAGGCCCCTGAGTACCAGAATACGAATTCATGGTTGGACAGGAGGGCACTGCGTACTCCGTAGCCCAAGCAGGTACAGTGACGTACACGTATGTGATTTTTGCATGTAGGTGCCGATCTGCCGCAGTATATACAGTATAATGTGGCTACTCGGCAAACAAATATAATACAAAGACAAGTGTTAGCATTAAATTATAACCTCTAAAATGTTTGGCAACTGATTTTATTACTACCACACTAAAATGTTTTTGTTCCTTTTATTTCAGTTGTCTCCAAACTGCAACCTGGGGGCCAGATGAGGCCCTTTGCTTGCCTCTATCTTGCCCTTGGGGCAGTATTCCCTCCCACTGCCACCAATAATGGGGCGCTATTCCTCCTACTGATACCAACAATGGGGCAATGTTCATCTCCCAAACACCAATGATGGGACATGATTTTCTTCCTCTGATGTTGGGGCATGAGCTACTCCCACTGGCCAAAGTCCCCCCCAGAGTCTGAAGACCTTAAAGACCCTGCTTTATTTTATCAATATGTTATCGCTGAAATGTTCTGAATAGGAAGCAAGAATTTCTCTACTACTACTTTGACCTGTACAAGCTGTCCAGTGAAACATGAATTAAGGGGAAGAGGGACACAGATACGTCACTGTACTGCGTCTCACCTGCATAAATGTCGCAGGTAAAGTAGGTGAAATGCTTTTGGGGTTTTGTGCACAGATATTCATCCAGTCCACTCTTAAATGTCTTAAAAATGTAACCACAAATGAAATCAGATCCTTTCCTACTATCATTCTGCATTGGTAAATTCAAGTGTTGCAAAAAAAATGTGTACTCCTGTGGTTACACCTCCTTCATGTGTTGCATTAATGCCTAATGCGATTCAGTTAAAGTATAACTAAAGGTAAACCTATTTTTTTTTCTTCGTTTTGGATAGAGGAGAGAGGGATTAGAACACCTATAAGGTTTTTATAGCTGTCTGTGCCCCCATTAGGGAGATTCACTCTCTCTCTGTGTGCTGTTTACCATTATCATTGAAAGTAAAGAAAACATGTTTTGGGTTGTTCCCAGAAAAGTAATAGAGGGGCAATCTTCCAATGGGGACACAAGTTCTGTGACCTGGGAGTACCCAAGGAATTTTCTTACTTTGCATTTCCTGTTTTGACTGTGGGGCAAGAAGTGAAGGTATATCTCCCAAATAGGACACAAATGGCAAAAAAAACCATCCAAAATTTTTAAAAAGGTTTTGCCTATAGCTCAACTTTAAAAAAAGAAGAAAGGGGGGGCTGGGAGTGTGCGTGTGTGTGCGCGCGTATGTGTGTGTATATAGATATCTTCCAATTCAAAAGTTTCATCAGTAACTGAATATTCCAGAAACCATTGTACACCATTATATTGGAGACCTAGTTTAGACCATATTTCAGCAGCTCATGTCTAGGGACAATTGTCCCTAACTGAATCTTATTGCGCCCTGTGTGATTACTCCTGGACACATGTGGACAGCTGCGGCCACTGTCAGCCTATGTGATTACTTTGTATGTGCTCAGCATCCACAACAACCTGCAAATATTGGGGCTTCTGGTCACAGTTTCCAAGGCCTGTTTGGTGTGAATGAGGCCTTAATTGTCCCAGCAATTTAAATGTATGTAGAAGGGTAATATAGGCCCATCTCTTTTCTAAACTCTAAGTTCAATACATTTTCTTTTTTTCGGTCGGTGTGATGAAAATGTAAGCAGGCTGTAAAGCTGTCTTGGTTTCTCCCGTCATTGGTTGAGCTCGGGATGTAGATGTGTGCAGTGTCAGCGGATTGCAGTGGAACATTCCTGAGTCCTATGTGCTTACTGTACTCTATGAAGACATACAGCCCTGTCTGAGGAATGAATGAAATCTCTATTTCTAATTTTTGCTTTTGCTGGGACTGTGGAAAGTGATGTTGTGTGTTACTTCCTAACCCTTTCTGATAAGTCTGCAATTACTGAGCCTCCAAACAGCCTCCAAATAACATTGATGTCTCCTGGTGGGATGTATACAGATCTTTCTTGCTGTAGAGGGGTTTCTGACATAATTACATAATCATAGAAGTTTTAATGTAAATACAGAGCAAATGTTTAAAGATGCTTTCTAGTCAGACATCAAATAATGGTGTGCATACTTTGTGGACTGTCTATTGAGCGGCTCTGATTTTCTGGGTATTCTTCAAGTGTGGATAATTGTCCTGCTTGGTAGTTGCTGTTCTTAACTTCTCTTAAATGGAGCCTATCAAGATGAAAATAATGAAGCTGCCATTGCTAACAATCTCTTTGACTGCTGACAGGAAGTGAAGGAAAATCCTGCAACAGGGTCACAGACAGATACAAATCTTCCCCCCTACTCCACTAAAGAAAAAAATATTTTTATTAAAGGCTGTGTGGTGATTGGAGAGTTTCCTTCATTTCCTGTATGGTACACTATCAGAAGGATAGAAAGTTAGGGGGGAATCTCACTTTCCGTCGTCCCTATAGCAGCTTTACTGCTACAGTGCAGCCGTTGTATGCAGAATCACAAATATATACATGAATTCTGCATTTCTGGGTAGGGAGGGTGCGTTTACTTGTGCCATCATTGGCTGCTGTATATGTCAGGCATCGGGTCCCGGGCAGTGATTCATGGCTGGGACCTGATGATCGGCAGAGCAACTGGCAGGACAGAGATCTTTGAATGTAAACAACACAGATATTTCTCCTGTCAGTGAAGATGCACCAATTTTTGCCTTTCTGCACAGCAGGAGGGTAAAAACCAACACAGCACAGTACACACAGTAGAAGCAATTCTTGACACATTTAACCCTTTGATCACTCCAGATGTTAACCCCTACCTGCTCATTGTGTTTAGTACAATGACAGTGCTTTCTATTAGCACTGATCACTGTTTTGGTGTCACGGGAGATGTCAGTGGCACTTAGTTCCCTCCTAGTGTAAGAATGCCCACCGTACTATCACAGTCCTGCTATAAGTTGATGATTTCCGCCGTTACTAGTATAAAAAAAAAAAAATTCCAGTCTATACCATTGTTTGTAGGCGCTATATTTTTCCAATTAATATACACTTATTGTTTTTTTTTTTGTTTGTTTTGGGTTTTTTTTTACCAAAGACATGAATACATTTTGGCCTGAATTTATTTTATTTATTTTGTGTTTTATTTTTTTTATTGAATGTTTTCTAGCAAAAAGTAAAAAATAAAAAAAAAATTTACTTTTTTACTTTTCGGTCTTTTTCGTTTATAGCTCAAAAAATAAAAAACCCCAGCGGTGATCAAATACCACCAAAAAAACCCTCTATTTGTGTGAAAAAAAAATTATATAAATTTCATTTGTGTACAGTGTTGCATGACTGCACAATTGTCAAAGTAGCACAGTGCCGTATAGTAACAAAATGGCCCGGTCATGAAGGAGGGTAAATCTTACGGAGGGCAAGTGCTTAACAGAGCTCCAGCTTGCATTACGTATATGACAGGGGTTCTTAATCTTCCCCATTCTATTCAAAACGAAGAAAAAAGTTTTGGCTGGACTTTACAAGAAATCCCTGAAGTGCAAAAAGACATCACCCATTAAAATCTGTGTTTTCACTTGACCTGCGATTTTACATGTTGCTAGAAAACTAGGGCTAGGGCTCAATGCATAATAAAGTTACCAGTTAACCTATAGTATGGGATATTTTAGCCAGCCATAAATTTGTAAATTGATAGGTGCTCATGAGGTTTAGGCATCTGTGTTTCATGTCCAGTGAAATAGGAGAGACATAAACGTGAAGATGTGCACCCAGGAGATTTGTTCTCTTTATTATACTGCAGTACTGTGTGGATATCAGTCTGGGAGTTGGTGGCTGAGTAGAAGGGACAGTGGTGCTGCATGGTCGGGTGTGTGTGCATGATCTGCCTGGATGAGGACTCTTGGCCCGGCTTCTGCTCTGATCTGGAACACAATAGTCACATAGCATACCTAATATAATCTATTGTAGTTTACCATTCCTTACATATGATTGCTGCTTTCATTGACCTTTTTAGGCTTTTGTTTCCTTTATTTTCAGCTGATAATTCTGCCAGTAACACATTTCCTGTCCCTTCATGGCTACACATTTTTCCATTCAAAGGAGCTGTAGTTGTCACTCAGGCTGGTCTTCAAACATGTCTGCATTTGTTCAATGTCTATTGCATGGATTGATCAGATACTTTACCCAATAAAGACAAGGCTCTTTCTTTTAAGCTCACAGGAAGTGACAATGACACTGCATTTCTGGCAGGATCATCATTGGTTTTCTGTACTTCATGAAAATGTTCTTGGCCTAAAAAGTGAAACTGAATGCAGCCAACACATCTAAAGACTGGTATGCTGCCATATATCACATTGGGGGGATGGTGTTCAGAGTCCCTGACCTGGTTTATCTCAGGAGAACGGATGGTGATAAGGCAAGTCCTTCAGAAATGAATAGATCTACTAGGAGCATTTGGGTGCAGGGTGCATTCACAGTAGTAGACCTTGTCACTTTATATGAACAATGCTGGAAATGAGTCTTCAAGGATTGCAATGTTTGTTAATGAAGGCTGCTGGGTAAGTTTTTTTCCTTTTAACAGAGAAAACTACGCTTTTAGAAAAGTGTTTTTTTAATACTAATGTTTACTTCTGGAAGGCCAACTACAAACATTTTTTTTTTTTCTAATTTTGAATAGAATTACTTTTCACTTTCTGTCTTTGTATCCAAGAGAAAATCATCCCAACATGGTTTGAGACAGCAGTAAAAACATTTTCTCTAGCCACTTCAATACCGGGCACTTTTACCCCCTTTGTCCACAGGTCAATTTTCAACTTTCAGCGCTGTCGCACTTTTAATGGCAATTGTGCGGTCATGCAACATTGTACCCATGTGAGAGTTGTAGAATTTTTTTCACACAAATAGAGCTTTCTTTTTTGTGGTATTTAATCACTGCGAGTTTTTTTGCTAAATAAAACAAAAAAACCTGAAACTGGAAAAAAAATGCATTTTTCTTTGTTTCTATTATAAAATTTTGCATAAATAACATTTCTTCATTAATTTAGGTCAAAATGTATTCTGCTACATTTCCTTGGTGACAAAACCCCAAATTTAGTGTATATTATTTAGTCTGTAGGAAAGTTAGAGTCCACAAACCAAGGTATATATATCTGACAATTGATCAGTCCTGATGTGCTGACGGCCCATCTCATTTCCTGAGGCCCGAAAACGCCAGGATAGTACAAATGCCCCCCAAATTACAGTTTTTTGGAAAATAGACAGTTCAAGGTATTTTAGTAAGAGGCATGGTGAGTTTTTTTGGAGGTTGTAATTTGTTACAATTTTTGAAAAATGTAGGAATTAAAAAAGAAAAAAAAATCATAATTTTTTTTTTAATATTGTCACCAGTCCAGTACAGCGTTATTATGTAACTGGTGCCACACCGACACGGAGAACAGAGACACTGACTGGTGACAGTATGTAAAAATAATTTAATTTGTATTTTTGTTTTTAAATTTTTCTATTTTTTTTAATTACATTATTGGTTTTTTTTTTACTATTTTTTTTTTTTTCAACACACTATGACCAAAGCAATACAATGTTACCATAGTAACATTGAACTATGTGCAAGTGATCAGGAGTTTTTTTTTTTCTTTTTAACACATTGATTGCTAATATCAATGTATTTCATTGATATTTGCAATCATTGTTACTGAATGAAACTGATTCATTCAGTCTTTTGTTATGATTAGCTGTGATTGGGCAAAGCTCATCACATGATACAGATGGGCTGTGATTGGCCCTGTCTGTTTCATGAGACTGCTTTGACCAGTCACAGCTAAAAACATAATTGTATACAATGGATTGCATGACAGCAAGCCATCCATTGTATACAATTGACATGTAATCTGCTGTGATTGGTCACAGCGGTCACATGACACTGGTAACGGGCTGGTGTAGTGATGACACAGCCGGTGACAGATCATGGCCCCGCGGCCGCGTGAGAGGGGTGATTCTTTTCTATACCCACTGTATACCATAGTTCGTGGATTCTATAAGTTTAGCACAAACTAAACCCGAATTTGGGTTATTTTTACCAAAGAAATGTAGCCGAATAAATTTTGGCCTAAAAAGTATTTGTTTGCAGTGTTTTATAACAAACTAAATGAACGTGGTTTTTTTTTGTTTGTTTTGTTTTTTTGTTTTATATAGCAAGAAATGAAAAAAAAATGGTGATCGAATACCACAAAAGGAAAGCTCACTTTGTGTGAACAAAATGATATAAATTTCATTTGGGTACAGTGTTACATGAACAAGTGGTCGCCAGTTAGAGTAGCACAGTGCTGAATAGCAAAACAATGCCCTGGCCATGAAGAATGTAAAAGCTTTTGAAGGTCAAATGGTTAATACTCATTCTGCTAGCATTAGCCCTGGTTCATATGGCAACTTAATGCACAGATGTCAATGAAAGGCGCACTTGAAATCGCAGAAAATGGTGCAGGAACTGTTTTCAAAATTGGTGCGACTCTGACGGAACTTGGATTCCACATTTGTGTGCAATGGTTCCATCGCTGACAGTAGGGTGTGACTTGTCATGTGATTTGGAATGGTCAGGTCGCATGACACACCAGTGTGAACCAAGGATTAGTAAGTGGATAGAAAAGTATTTATATTTACATGTTTATAACTTTTTTTTTTTTTTTTACATTTCCTCAGTTGCTTCCTGGTTTCTATCCCAGGAGCATTTTTTTTTCTTTCATCTGGAGAAGGAGCTCTCTTTTCTAAGCATACCATCCTGCCTGCATGCCTGAGCTAAGGGCAGATGGATTTCAGGAAGTACATGCTACATGAATAATCTGCCCTTACTCAAAATGGTCATGGCTAGAAATGCTTGGGGAAGGTCAAATTGATTTCTCAACAAAATAAAGCTTAGAGAGATGGATGGGTGAGTTTGCTTTGAATAGTGGAAATGAATTAAATAGTATTTTTAGTTTGAGGGGCTCAAATACAGTCAAAGCGGAACTTCACCCACAAGGGGATGTTCTGCTTTTCCTCCTCCTCCCCCTTCCCTTCCCATAGTTGGAAATTTTTTTTTAATGGGGGGGGGGGGGGGGCGGCACCTCAGAAGTTTCATGAGGCCGTGAGACCATTCACAGGGCGCAGCGTGTCTTGCACATTGCTCAGTGGGCAGCGGGCTGCTAAGCTGCAAGGAGTCATGGTCAGCTGCCCACAGTTAAGATGCTGGCGCCTGGAACCAAAGACCAGCAAAGAGCCTTGTCAGGCAAGGACAGTGCTGGATTCTGGGACAGGTAAGTGTGTGTGTTTTTGTTTTTTTTTAAGTCAGCAGCTACAGTATTTGTAGTTGCTGACTTTTACATTTTTGTTTACAGGGTGAAGATCCTCTACATTCTGTTTTTAAAAAATAAAAGGTAACATAATTTAGGCTGGAAATTAATGCTTATAGGCTGCTGCTTCTATAATTCACGTCATTCTGTAAATGGCCATGGGAGATTTTGTCATTCATCCATCCCCTCTTTATTTACAGAACACCTTACATTCTGGCAAAAGGCGTTCTCTGGTTGGATGAGGTGGCAATCATGACATCACTGCCCTTCTCCCACTTGTCCTATTCATTGAAAGGAAATCCTATGGGTTATTTTTACCAAAGTAATGTAGCGAAAAAAATTTTGGACTAAAAATTAGTTGTTTGCAATGTTTTATAACTGAAACTAAGTGAACGTGCTTTTTTTTTTTTTTTTTTTTTTGTTCTGTTTTATATAGCAAGAAATAAAAAAAATTGGTGATCAAATACCACAAAAGGAAAGTTCTATTTGAACAAAATGATATGAATTTCATTTGGGTACAGTGTTGCATGAACAAGCAGTTGCCAGTGTGCAGTGATACCTCTTGCACAGGGCTTCGAAGATTGCAGCTGTAGTAGTAGTGCCAACTAATGCAGCGATTTCTGGCTTCCCCAGCGGCCTCTCTGGTATAAAATATGCATACTTTCATTGGTCCAGGGTTATACCTGAAGTTCAGCTTTAATTAACCCTTGCAGCAGAGAACTTGGATTCCTCATCTGTGCATTCCTAGTTCTCATGCCTAGTGTTGAGTAAAAAAATGATTCCTAGATTTGTCATGTTAAATAATGCTGCTGAACTTGGTGTGTGCATTGTAGGCATCGAAAAACACCTGGTTAGGGTTAGGTGTTTGTTCTGAAGCAAACATAACTGTGTCTGAAGCCTCCAACTACAACACAACCATCTGACTTCTCCAGGTCACATGCTAGTTTTACGCCAACGCAGGGCCGGAACAAGGGGTGGGCAGGAGGGGCGGCTGCCCTGGGCACTGTATCATGTAAGGTAGGGGGCACCACAAGGAGATTGGGAGGAGGGGATTTTCATTGAGAAGGGTAATTTGGGGGTTAGCGGGAGGTTAGAGTTGTTCTAGGAGGGGAAATTTGGGGAGGCATGACAGGAGTGGTGATTTGGAGAATGAGGAACGATTATTTGTACTGGGGGGGGGGTTGTGCTGTAAAAGTAATATGGGGGGGTTGTGGTGTAATATGGGGATTTGTGCTATGAGAATTTTTTTTCTGGCGGGAGGGGGTTGCAGAATTTGTGCTAATAAGGATGATTTGGGGTTATGTGTGCTAGGATGGAAAATGTGTTGGCATTTCAGCAAGGGGGTGGAATTGTACTGTGAAGAGGGGGAATTTATGCTTAGGGGGTAATCATGCAGATTAGTGCTCAGTTTTGTTTTTTTTTTTTTGGGGGGGGGGGGGGTTTAGCTGACACATTGTGCTCATACATCTTGAGGGAGTACAATTTAGCATGTTCGCTGGGCTCTAAATGACCATGTCCCGGCACTGCGGCAACGCGTCTCTTGCTGGAACTGAATAGGCTGTACTTCCATTTAGTTCTGTTTTTAGATGTTCACTTGTCTGATTATCTAAGATGACTACTTATTCCAACTTTCCATCCTTTTTACAGAAAGCAGGTTGCAAATGTTAGATTGTCAGCGGACAAGTGACCTGTCATTTTCTACTTATTTCAGATTGGCAAGAAAGCTGTTGGAGGTGCATTCTTTCAGGGTACTTTGCTGCCTTCCAGATGTCTTCACTTTCTGGCTAATAATAGTAAAAGCTACTCCAGTAAATTGTTGCAAAGGGAGGAAGAGGCAAAGTAAGCTGCTCTATTATTCCTTCTGACATTTTTAGGCCAAAATGAGCTGCATTAGTGGGAGTGAGTGTAGATCATGTATCACAGTCAGCAAGTATTGTTCTGAAGTCGAACATGAGCTTCTTCTATGAAGTTTTTTCTTTGTGCACTGTGATCGATTGTATATAGAAAATTACAGGTATCTAAACCAGAATGTGGGACTGGGGTGTTTATGGGGAAGAATGCTCACATACTGGAACACCAGGCATATAAGGCTTATGACGAAACCATCAGTTTGAGAGGCTCATCAGCTCATTCAGAACTCATTAACAGATGCAGTTGACCACCTCCTGACCTGCTTAAAGTGTGTTTTTCATCCCCACAGACCTTTGGGTAGCAAAAACCGCTTGCAGTGAACAAAAACCAGTGACAGAAGCCCCTACAGAAACTGAAGCTTTGCATTTGGCACAGTTATGGTGGAACACTGTAATTTACTTACTAGGGAGATCTGCCATAGTCTGTTTGGCCTATTACTAAGTGACATACTGTATCAAGCAGGCTAAAGGAGAATTTCTTTTAATGGCCACAGCAGACATGCAGATATGGGTACAGCTTTCAGCATTGGAGTCCCCTAGAGAAACCGTTATGTGATTTAAAGCAGATTCAGTATGATTTAAAGTATAATTAAAGGCTCCTTGCGCAACAGTCTATACAGGTCCCACATCCAGATACTATGCACAAACCTAATAAAGTATTCTGTTTATACTAGGTATTTATGTAGTAAGTACACTTTATGTACTGTACATTCACATCAGTCCCTGCCATTTAGGAGCTTGAAATTTGAGGTGCCTATCTCACATGCATTACACACACACTAGGGCCAATTTAGATTATTAACCTACTAGCATGTTTCTGGAGTGTGGGAAGAACCCAGAGTACCTGGAGGAAACCCACGTAAGCACAGGGAGAACATGTGGATAGTCTTCTGGCTGGGATTTGAACAGAGGAACGTAGGGCTGCAAGGCAGAAGAAAAAAATATCCCTCTCTTCTCTTAGTGAGCTAAATTCGCCTTCATTTGCATCTTCCATGCTCTCCCTCCCAGGCACTGCAGCTCACAGTAGGGGCGTTTCAGAGGTTGTTCTGTCTCTACCAAAACCAGTAAGCATGGCTATATCTGGACAGGTACTAATTAACAAGCTGTGTCGCACTCCACTATTAGTACAATTGAATATACATATAAATACAGTCAGGTCCATAAATATTGGGACAGCGACACAATTCTAACATTTTGGCTCTATACACCACCACAATGGATTTGAAATGAAACAAACAAGATGTGCTTTAATTGCAGACTGTCAGCTTTAATTTGAGGGTATTTACATCCAAATCAGGTGAACGGTGTAGGAATTACAACAGTGCATATGTGCCTCCCACTTGTTAAGGGACCAAAGGTAATGGGACAGAATAATAATCATAAATCAAACTTTCACTTTTTAATACTTGGTTGCAAATCCTTTGCAGTCAATTACAGCCTAAAGTCTGGAACGCATAGACATCACCAGACGCTGGGTTTCATCCCTGGTGATGCTCTGCCAGGCCTCTACTGCAACTGTCTTCAGTTCCTGCTTGTTCTTGGGGCATTTTCCCTTCAGTTTTGTCTTCAGCAAGTGAAATGCATGCTCAATCAGATTCAGGTCAAGTGATTGACTTGGCCATTGCATAACATTCCACTTCTTTCCCTTAAAAAACTCTTTGGTTGCTTTTGCAGTATGCTTTGGGTCATTGTCTATCTGCACTGTGAAGCGGCGTCCAATGAGTTCTGAAGCATTTGGCTGAATATGAGCAGATAATATTGCCGAAACACTTCAGAATTCATCCGGCTGCTTTTGTCAGCAGTCACATCATCAATAAATACAAGAGAAGCAGTTCCATTGGCAGCCATACATGCCCACGCCATGACACTACCACCACCATGCTTCACTGATGAGGTGGTATGCTTAGGATCATGAACAGTTCCTTTCCTTCTCCATACTCTTCTCTTCCCATCACTCTGGTACAAGTTGATCTTGGTCTCATCTGTCCATAGGATGTTGTTCCAGAACTGTGAAGGCTTTTTTACATGTCGTTTGGCAAACTCTAATCTGGCCTGTTTTTGAGGCTCACCAATGGTTTATATCTTGTGGTGAACCCCCGGTATTCACTCTGGTGAAGTCTTCTCTTGATTGTTGACTTTGACACACATACACCTACCTCCTGGAGAGTGTTCTTGATCTGGCCAACTGTTGTGAAGGGTGTTTTCTTCACCAGGGAAAGAATTCTTCGGTCATCCACCACAGTTGTTTTCCGTGGTCTTCCGGGTCTTTTGGTGTTGCTGAGCTCACCGGAGCGTTCCTTCTTTTTCAGAATGTTCCAAACAGTTGTTTTGGCCACGCCTCATGTTTTTGCTATCTCTCTGATGGGTTTGTTTTGTTTTTTTCAGCCTAATGATGGCTTGCTTCACTGATAGTGACAGCTCTTTGTAATTGGGATAATGAGGGAATAACACACACCTGGCCATGGAACAGCTGAGAAGCCAATTGTCCTATTACTTTTGGTCCCTTAACAAGTGGGACGCACATATGCAAACTGTTGTAATTCCTACACCGTTCACCTGATTTGGATGTAAATACCCTCAAATTAAAGCTGACAGTCTGCAGTTAAAGCACATCTTGTTCGTTTCATTTCAAATCTATTTTGGTGGTGTATAGAGCCAAAAATGTTAGAATTGTGTCGATGTCCCAATATTTATAGACCTGACTGTATATGAAAAATATCAGATGAATAAATTGCAACAAATTATATCAACTGACTGAGTCCTGATATATTTCCACAGCTTGATATAACAATCACGCTAGTGCTGCATGCATATATTTGAAAAAGTCTGTGATCCTATGGTGTCTTCTAATGGTGTATTACAAAACAAATATAGTTCACCAGTTCACATATAATGTGCTTCTTCGCCAGTTGTGCTTTCACCTGACATATATGACCAAACCGTTAAGTGAGGTCATACAAGCTTGTGTCCCTTTATTGGGCTCAGAGGTGGACAAATGGATAAATCCCAGATGGATGGATGAATGGAATTTTTCGTAAAGATAAAAACTGCTTTTTGTACAATTTAGCATGGTGGGAGGGGCTATGACATCACGACGCTTAAAGGAAACCACACAGCAAGTATATGGGAGTGTGGCAAACATAAAGGATCATGCAAAATTGTACAAAATCGTTTTTTATCTTTATACTACGTGAGTGCACTACATTTATTTAATAAATTTTTTAAAAAGAAGATAAGGCACTATATTCTCTTTTTAATTACATGGTATAAATATACTTGGAGGAAAACGTTTGAAAGGAATCGAGACCCCCTAGTGGGAAGAAGGATAACTCCATCCATCCACCTCCCGGAAAAAGATCTCTAGGAAAACGGTGAGACCCCTTGCTGGGAAAAAGTAAAAACTCCATTCATCCATCCGTCTGGGATACACGGATTTATCCATTTGTCCACCTCTTAGCCCAATTAAAGTACACAAGCTTGTATGACCTCACTTAACGGTTTGGTCATATATGTCAGGTGAGAGTACAGCTGGCGAAGAAGCACAATATATGTGAATTGGTGAACTAGATTTGTTTTGTAATACACCATAGGATCACGGACTTTTTCAAATATATGCATGCAGCACTAGCGTGATTGTTATATCAAGCTGTGGAACTATATCGGGACTTAGTCACTTGATATAATTTGTTGCAATTTATTCATCTTAAATTATTCATATATTTATATGTATATTCAATTGTACTGATAGTGGAGAGCAACACCACCGGTTTTGATTAGCTGGTAAGTGTGCTTGGATTTTTTTTTGTGATGTCTTTTGCTCTTTCATTTGCACCTTACTGCAAAGGCTAGTTATACATTGGGATGGTTGTCATCTTTTTCTATAGCTTGTTTTCTGATTTGGTATGGGGTCACATTTGATGTCTTCAGCTGCCATTGTGCACTTGCTGGATGTCCAGTGTGTCCCGGTGTCTTTCAGGAGGAGTGGGCCCTCTCCAGGCACATCTGCCCTTAGTCTGTCCACTGCTATGTATTCTCCAACTTTGTGGCTCTCAGAACTATAGTTAGGACTGTCTTATACAGAGGAACCTTGACGTGGGTACTGCAGCATCCACATATATGTGCAAACGAAACCCTCCGTTTTAATGTGAACTGTTAGACAAGGTCAATTTGGTTTGTTTGCAGGCTGGCTGCTACGTGAGACGTCACAAACAAAAAATCCCCAGCATACTTACCAGCTAGCCTACAAACAAACCACACTGACCCTGTTTAAAAATTGTTTGGTTTGTTTGCAGGCTGGCTGGTAAGTGTGCTGGGAAATGTTTGTTTGTGATGTGTGTTGCCCTTCCATGTGCACCTTACTGCAAAGGCTACTAAAATCTTTTTAGGTATAGGTTTTTGTGCGACTTTGCACAGGGACTCAGGAGAAAACTGACCATTTATAATGCTGCGACACTTCGCGTCCAGTTAAAAGAAGTATGGCCAAAGCTTTTTTGGCCATACTGCTGTTGTATTCTGTCTGTATTTACTTGTGCTGTACTAAGACCCAGAATCCTTCAACAGCACGGTAAAGTCTGATGTCTGCTGACATCACAGAGCCGCTCCAGGCTCTGGAAGGATCCCGATCATATTGTCAGGATTCAGTCAAACTGGTCGATCAGTGGTCATGTGACCACTCTTCGGCTTAGAGCTAGTGGCGGACAGCTGCAGCATGGAAGTGAGTATGCATGTATTTTTTGGGTTTTAATTTTTTTTTAACAAGCCCAAACAACTTTAAATTCTGGTTGTCGTTTTCATAGCACAGCTCAGAGAATGAAAGCTATGATTAACTGTTATGAGCAGCACCTATATGTTCTATTTGACAAACGACAATTTGGATTGATGGAAGAGTATTACAGCGTCTAGCTATCTAAGCATCTCGGCATGCTGTAATACAATGGCTAAATTATTCTTGGCTCAGTAGTGCTGCACTACTGCTCTGCTCAGAAGTAGCACAAAGCTCATTTCTTCTGCCTTGTTACTCAGCTTTTGTTCATTTCCCTTTGAAGCCCATAAAAAATGTCTGTGTCTGTATAAGCATTGTGACTAGGCAAGTAAAGCTAGGGAAAGAAGGCTGGAATGGATGATGACACTTAAAGTGGTACTCCAGGCAAAACACTATCCAGTATTAAAGATGTAGCGTGACTAGGGCTTTATCTGTGTCCTGTTTTTATCGTTTCCATGATTAAAGGTAAATATGGTACAATATCAACGCCTCTACTTTACCTTTTGTTTCTTTGAAAAAAACAAATTGTCATCTCACACATTGCAGTTGTTCCATCTTTGAATTCTGTATTTCCTCCTCAAGTGCACCAGAACAGACATTATGTAAGTCTGCTGGTCTTCTGACACACCTGAGAATCTTAAGACGATTGATTTTAGTCAATTTCAGTGTTCCCATTGAGACATCCAACTATTTATGCATCTGACTTTTTAAAATGTCATTTTTTTTTTTTAAAGTTCTTTTTTACATCTCCACTAGATGGCACTGCTTGACTGAGGTTCTTCAGTTGGTTTGACAACTATCTGCTAGAGGGGACTCTACTGGGTGCTAAAGAACTAAAGATTTGTTTACATATTGATTGACAGGAAGATTTGATCAGGTTAATCAGGCTTATCAACCTGCTTTGAGAAACCTGTATCTGTGTACATGGGAGGGGAGAAAGGGGGGGGGGGGGCAGCCTTTCTGGACCACTTAGTCTTACAGCATATTGCTGCTTATTGGAATAATGCGCTCTGCAGTTATGATTGGCAGCCAGAACAATGTGATATTTTTTTATTTATGGTAATAGAGGTTAAAAAGTAAGTGGGCTTAGTGAATGAGACACAGAGTAAGATGCAAAGTACAGTTAACTATACAGCTCTAGAAGTATTTTTCACCGAATTGGTTTGGGTATACTGAATATTGTTGCCATAGGTTACTGCACTTTGCCCATCACTATTCTGGCTTACGTTTCTGAATTGGCTGCACATGACCACTCCTGAATGGTCATGTCTGGTTCATGTCCGCTCAGCAGCCGATTTATAATTTGATATCCTCCATTGATTGTGGGTGAGAACAATGCTAAAACCTATAGCAGAAATCATATGTTGCTTTGATGGTTGCTGCCTTTTGTACTCTGGATTACCTTTTATGGTATGCCCATAAATGTTTCATAAAAGGGATTTTTGCTTTTCATCCAGACACTTTGCTGAACTTTATGTGTTGAAAATGTTTTTGTTTTATTTTTCAGGCTCCGCCATCCATGGTAAATAATGAACAACGGCAGCATGCAGAGCATATCTTCCTCTCCTTTAGAAAGTCTAAGTCACCTTTTGCTGTATGCAAACACATTCTAGGTATGTACATGTTACACCTGCCATGCAAGTGCATTAATTTATAGCAGGGTTGCCCTACCTTTTGAAGAGCAAGGGCCTCTAAAGTGATTTGGTAACTGGTCGCAGGCCACAGTGAAAGGAAATGGTTCAGAATTTCAAATCTTTTATTTTGAATAGCATAATCAACATTTTTCTCCTGTAGCTGCCAAATGTTGGTGGGAGGGAGAGGAGGAGAAGCCAGCTTTCAGCAGTTTCAGGAGGAAAACCGGATCAGTTCCTTTATATGCCACCCCTCCTATTCAAGTGGGCACGGGCCCCCTGGATCTTGGGGCAGGGTCGCCATTGACGCTACACCAGTGGTTGGAGGGGAAGAGGGGTGGTGGTAAAAACATGTCTTAAAGTGTTACTAAACCCAGGAGCCTGCATTCGGTATATCTTGTCTCCCACACAACACAGAACATGGAAATGTAGCTATTTTAATATAAAATGCTAAATACCTTTTCGTATCAGCAGTATATAGCAGTCTTGTGACTTCTATCCGTGTCCAGCAGAGCACTGGTTAAAGCTCGTAGAGGAGGTTTCCTTCTCCTCTGATTGTCTTATGAGGCTGCAGGACCCCCTGATCCTCTGTCAGGACAGTGCTGATTTAATCCTGTGCTGATCACATGTACTCTCCCAAGAAAGAACAAAATCTGTAGTACACACCAAACTGAGCATGTGCAGTTTGCCCCCGAGGCTCTGTTCTATCAGCAGATGGATTGTGGACAGTAGAAGGGGCTGATCAGAGAAGACAGGATCAAAAATTATTTTTACAGAATGCAGAGGATTAACCCCTTAGGTTCCACAGTGAGTATAACAAGCATGCTTTACTGCATATACAGACTGATTTTACTGTTGTGGGTTTAGTAACACTTTAAATTCGGCACCTGATCCCTCCGTGGTCGTTTTTGCTTCTTCCTCTGCCGATGCTGGCTCTATGCTTTCTGATGATCTGGGATGGCTGATTGGTAACCCGTGATCTGGGTTCGCTGACCTGCCTTCCCAGAGTATGAGGTCACGGGCCACATCAGAGGGCTACGGGTTGAGCACACCTGATTTATAAGAGTAATAAAGTCGCAAAGAAGCTCAGTTTGTTATACAGTTTCCATGCTGTGTTTTGTGATGCATTACTGGTTTAACATTTATGTTTTAATATTTTTACAGAAACTAGTAAAGTGGACTATGTACTGTTTCAAGCTGCCACAGCTATAATGGAAGCCGTTGTGCGAGAATGGATCCTCCTGGAAAAAAGTAGCATTGAATCACTCCGAACATTCCTATTAACTTATGTCTTACAGAGGCCTAAGTGAGTAAATATCTGTTGACGAAACTTTGTTGTTTGACAAAATCACAAATAAGAAATAGTCCAGCAAGGGAGGGGGGGTGTTAATAATTGTGTGCAGGATGATGCTCTATTTCTGTCTTTTTCCAGTGACTATACTAGCATGAGAATAGGTGGGAACATTTTTTCTTGCTACCACTAGAGGGTGCTACATGAGAAAAAGTCCCACATTGTTTCATGATTAGAATATCCTGAGAAGCTTCAGGGACACACAGGTGGATGAACGTCACATTTTGCTCCATTGATTTTAATTTATAGTAGGGTCCTAGTTAATGTAGAATTCAGGAGTCAGGTCAATTCTTACATTAAAGTTCAAGTTCACCTTTTCACAAAAAATGAAAAGATGGGACACCATTCCCACCTTCTGGTGAAGCAGCCCAGGGATTTGAAAGCCTCAGCTTTCCTTAGGGCTTTTGGGACAAATCAAAGGGGTCATACGCCAGCACATGACCAACCAGAAATCGCTCTGAGCCATCCCAAAAGCTGTAAGAAAAGAAGTGGAAGAGGAGCAGGACTTTTAGTCGTTGGATCGCTGCGCCGGCTGTCTTGGCAGCTAATCACCCACAGAGGTAAGTGCAGCAGGGTCCAAAGAACAAAGGTATACCGCTCAGGCAAACAATCCAGATCAATCCACAACAGGTGCAGGCTCTGGCTTGCCACTACACACAATGCAATAGGAAGAAGGGTCAGCCGCACATCGGAGAATAGATTAATATAGTGTGTATTTATTAATCCATAGGACACACAAAAAAGTGCAGCAGGGACCAGGAGAGTGTAGTGTTCTTTACCGTTTCATAAAAAATGACTTGCTTTAACAGATCATCAAAGTTACTTTTACACTTCCCAGCATTTTTTGCCTTCTTGCTTATATAAGGACTTTCACTGTTCAGGACCTTGCAGTTTTGAATAAGCTGGTTGCACATGTATTTGTGATTGTACCAACTTTTTCAGATCTGCTAATGGTTACATCGCAGGAGTACCTACTTCATTTGATACGTATTGAATATATTATTTAGGTTGGCCTTTCAGTCAGATCATAATATGTGGCCAGCTCTGGTCATATCGGTAAGCTGTAGAAATTGAGAACTGAGGGGCACTGCATTTAATGAATGGGGTCATGAGGCACTCTTATCAAAATAAAACTCATCCCAAAATTACAGGCAAACCAATGACATGCTTTTTAGCTCTACAACCTTTTATGTTCTCAAAAGAAATATGAAGGCACTTAAATATGGTGTTTTTGATGACAGGTTGACTTTAAATGAGTCTGCTGGCTCATGATTTTAACTGACTGGGCCTTGAGTTATTTAAAGAAAAATAGTAATGGTTTTAAAACTTTGCAAGGTTATAATCTAATTTTTATACTTTTCATTTCTATAAAAACTTTGTTTTATAACATTAAAGATGAACAATGAACATCTCTTATTCGCTCCCTTTTGATCTGTTAAATATAACTTTGTAAAAATGTCCTATCTGTTTTGATTTGTGCAAAAAGTACAGATCATGTCAGAAATTCAGAGCTTTGGTGTGTCCTGTGCACTCTTCCTATGTTATATCAAGAAGTCTAAGTACCCCTCCTAGTTCATATCTTGGACTTCAGAATAATTAGAGTCTGCATTGTAGACATGAGGAGAGTGTAAGGATTTGATTAGTCTAACAAAAGACAACTGGACAGGGCTGTCACCACTCCATGCACAACAATGCTGCATTGTCATCCCACAACAGTGTATTTCTGGCACATCAAAGAATATGTTTTACCAGTAGCAGGTTTTAATTTTTTTTTTTTTTTAGGCTAAAAGCATTTTCAGCAAGTACAGAAAGTACCTGTTGATCTTGCAAGAAATGCAGTGCCTTTGTCACTTTCTGTAAGATGAAGTCTAGCCTGTGTGACTTTGTATCTATGGGTGCCCTAACCATTTGCCTACCGGCACTTTTACCCTCTTTGTGCCCAGGCCAATGTTCAGCTTTCAGCGCTCACACTTTGAATGACAATTGCGCAGTCATGCAACACTACCGGTATGAACTTTTTATCTTTTTTTTTTACGCAAATATAGCTTTCTTTTGGTGGTATTTAATCGCCACTGGGTGTTTTATTTTTTGCACTATAAACAAAAAAAGATCAAAAATTTGGAAAAAAAAGTTTTTCTTTCTATTATAAAATTTTGTAAACAGGTATTTTTTCTCCTTCACTGATGTGTGTTGATGAGGCCGCACCGATAGGCAGCACTGATGGGCATTGATAGGCAGCACTGATGGGGTGCACTGATGAGGTGGCATTGATGAGGAGGCACTGCTGGGCACTGATCATCAGTGCAGATGTCCTCGGTGACATTTGCTGGTTATCAGCAGTACTTTCCGCATGCTGTGACAGCATGAGGAAAATGCTGCTGATAACCTGCAACTGTATTTAATTGGTGATCTGCTGTGTCATTAGACACAGCTGATCACATGGTGAAAGGTCACTGTGATTGGCCTTTTACCTCATCATGTGATCCGTAGGACACAGAGCTCACAGACAGCGCTGGGTGCACGGCGCTGTAACGATTGTGAGCAATAGAGACATGGAACCTGTACATAACAGCCATTTTTGTTTTTTCATGAGCAGTGATCTTCCTCCCCTCCCTCCTCCTGAAAACTGGAATTTGTAGCTGTAAGTTTTAACAAACTTCAAAAGAGCCTCTTATCTTAATTAAAACACAGTAGACACCAGAGCCTAGGCCTGGATGGCAGCTGTAAATGGCTAATTAGTCTTGGTAGGATGTCTGTTTTGATGAACCATGGAAAACACTTTCCTCTGCCCTGTCGTAAAACAATAACTCAGTCAAGCAGTCACACATGACCTGTAAGGCCATTAAGGCTCTAGGAATGCAGAGCATGCCATAAAACATCTATTCCACATGTAACCATTCCACATACAATTCATAGAATTCAGCAGGAACAGGGCACATTAATATTAGGTATATATTTGAATAGGGAATATCATACCAAACAAATCATGGTCACACAGGACTATGTTGGCACATAGGAAAGGGGAGAAAGCAGTATCTTCCCTCCTGGGTGACAAAGGTACGCTGTGATTGGTATCCCTGGGTTCAGAATATAATTCTGAATAATAATCTGCCAGTTGCTAGAATACCACCTGTACGCATTGAAAGTTTTTAATATTAGCATGAAACTGTAGTTGGTCATAAATTTGGTGACCTCTTAGCACCCATCCCCTAAGCCAGATGATTGGTCTGTTCTCTGTCCACATCCCCTTGATATCATAGAAAAGGGACTGACAGGACTTGCTAAAATTGAGCCCTCGTTTATCATCAACCAAGGAACATCTTAACGGACTTGAGAGCCAAGGCAACGTTTTTGCTTGGACAATTGGACTCTGCTAAAAACCAAGGACTTTGCATGTATTCTGCCTTCTCAACTCCTTTCTTTTATTTCTCTGTTGCATTATTGCTCTCTTTATGTCTTTGTAACATCCCTTTCTGTAAATATATTGCGCAATTTGACCATGTTATTAATAAAACCTATTTTGAAAAGTGTTAAAATTATCTCTAAGGCTTTTAATGCAAACTAACGAATCCCTGTCTCTTGAAGAGTGTGACTGTATATAATAATCTTCTGAATATACATGTCTGTGGTGACAGTGTGTGTTACAGACATTTATTCACATTTGTTCTTGCTAACATTGTGAAGGGTTGATAGTCCCAAAGCTATCTGGTGGCAGTTTGGAGTTTGAAGGTTTAATTTCATAATTAATTAACCCAATGACGTTCGCTCTTAGGCTTCTGGCACATAGATTGTGGTCCTGCGAGCTGGAAAATCTCTGCAGGGTGCAGCTGAGAGTGTCATTGTTACACAAGTGAGATTGCTGTGTAAGATTGGCTGTCACGAGTTTGTGAGAAGGGCAGGGGTCAGGCACCGCGTTCGTCACAGGCGCATTCTGGGAGGACATCATATGACGCCCTCCCAGAACTGAACAACCGAGCTGTAGCCATCTTTCGGCTATAGCACGGTTGTGAAGTGGTTAAAGTGATTCTAAAGGTTCATTTTTTTAAATAAACTGTGTTATTTTACCTGTGTAATGGTTTTGCAAGGAGCAGCCCCGATCCTCCATTTCTCAGGTCCCCCGTCGGCTCTCATGCACATAACTGGCTTGGTTTCAGGTGAGTATAAGGAAGGGGCTGGAGGGGAAGCTGCACTCAGAAGGTGTTTTACCTTCATGTGTAGAATGCATGAAGGTAAAAAAAAACAAAAAATCTTCTGCCTTTACAATTACTTTAATAGATACAAGAGAGGGAATAAAGGGACAGGGAAGTGTGTTATTGTCAAGATAACCAGGTGAAAATAAAGAGGGAAAAGCCTGAAAAAGAAAACTATTGCAGCTGCTACATACAAGGACTGCTAATCTGCAATAAATTAGATTTTGCATTTTGGGATTAAATACCCTTTTAGGGGTTAAAGTACTACTTGGTTATCCTAAGAAATGACAATGTTATTGATGAATAAACAGGCCCATAGGAAAAATATAAAAATTGCTAAAGTCCATATTGTATAGTATACATATGTAAGAGCTGAAGTGTTTAAATGCTAACCGAACCCTTGACACCATCAGCAATGTATATTGAGCCTCTAATAAAATAAAGCCTGTTATTGGCATCATGATTGTTAGTAGTATAATAAACCAAGGCAAACCGTCTAATCTCTGCCAGGAGGAGGTAGAGATCTTCTCCTGTGAATCCTTCTACAGTCTGTACATCAGAAAGCTGATGTGCTGCTAGGAGCTCACTGCTTGTAGGCTGGGAAAGGTAAATAATCAAATGCAACATTTTAATATATACCAGATTAAAAGTACAGTATATATTCGTGTTTTTGTCCTGAGTTTATAGTTATCAGTATCTGGAAGTAGAACTTTAGTCAGAAAATAAAGTCCTGCAAGATCACTTCAGGCTGGCCCTTCTGCAGGTATAGCTATGTAAAACATTAAGTGCCTATACTGTTTAACCACTTGCCCTCCAGAAGATTTACCCCCCGTCCTGACTGCCGCTGCGTTACTTTATCTGACAATTGCACGGTCATGCAGTGCTGCACCCAAATTAAATTTGTGTTTTTTTCCCCCCCACAAATAGAGCTTTCGTTTGGTGGTATTTGATCAACTGTGTTTTTTACTTTTTGCGCTATAAACAAAAATAAATAAATACATTTTTTGAAAAAAATCATTTTTTATTTTATGCTATTCAACCTATCCAATAAAATATTTTTTAAAAATCTAATTTCTTCATAGATTTAGACCAAAATGTATTTTTGATAAAATGTATATTGATTATTTTGCGCAAAAGTTTTGCCATCTACAAACTATAGAACATATACTGGAATTTTTTTTTTATTTTTTTAGGCTCATAATGGGGACAATCAGCGACACATAGTGAGACTACGATCTTGCAGCGGACATTTTTACACTAACTGACACGTGTGAACCAGTGACACTAATACAGTGATCACTGCTAAAAATGTCCACTGACACTGTACTAATGATACTGGCTGGGAAGGGGTTAACATCTAGGGTGATCAAAGGGTTAAGTGTGTGCCTAGCTATGTGCTTGGTGTACACTAAGTGGTGCTTTCACTATGGGAAGTGATCAATCGCGTTCTCCTCTACAGAGAGAAACAATTCATGACTTTTCACTGTTACAACAGTGCTATAGCCAAAGCTCTGTTCTTCATTGACAGACATTCTGCCGGGGCTTACAGATTGTTTTGCCTGTTCACAGCTGAAGATTTCCTTCAGAGGTGTGTGCCCCGTGTGACGGAAGTGAAAAATTACATTTATATATGTGATTTTGCACAGGAATGCCGCTCTGTAGCAGTAAAACTGCTGTAGGGCAGAGGGCAAATGGTTAAAATACAAATAATTCTAATGCACAGTTAATCCTGCTCTGCACATGCTCAGTTGCTCTTTATTTTTCGGCACTGTGCCAAAAATGTAGAGGCTGATCTGCTGACAGCCTAAAGACATACTGCTGCTCAGGGGCTCTGGGTTTCAGCAAAATGGCAGCCTCCAGCAAGAAGAAACAGGAACAATGCTGGAGGCAATTTACAGCACACACAAATATTGGTAGCTAAATTATTGTGGAATGTATGTTTCTTGCTAAAGGACATTATTTTCTATCAGGTTGTTGTGAGTAAAGTTCTGCTTTAATTTGTCCACCCCTGGTCTTGCAGATGTGTCCTCTAAATACATTTTATATAGAACATCATTCATGACACATCGAGAGTATGAATACAGAAGTATACTGCATAATATTCAGTATTCAACATGATTTATCAATGTGCATTTTTTTCTTATCCTTTGAGTTATACCACTGCCTACAGGATGATTGGAATCTGGCAAACAAAAACTGTAGGCCTGCCCAGGATAACCCTTCTAGTACCAGCATGTCCATGTTTTTTGGTAGTATCTGAAAATGGACTTCTTTCTTTTTCTTTTTTTTTTTTTTTTAATCTCTGCTAAAGAACAGATGCTACCAGTGGCAAGATCACCTATCTTCCTCCGAAGAAGCCTAAACAAACTGTAAAGTCTTCTCCTTTTATGACTGTTAAGAAATGTCCTTTTTGTTTCTCCAGTTCCTCGACCCTGATGTCTAGACCCCCATGCTTGGCTCCCCATCCACCCATAAGGTCTGTCAGGTTGCCAGATACTCAGACAAGCAATCCTCGGCGTAATGGTGTGCCCCACTTTCCAGAGTGAGGAGATGTATGTTAACCTTTGTGACCGCTTGGACTGCTTGCATATCTGCCACTTGGTTGTTAACAATGGTATCCCAGGGCTACAAACTGGAGTCTTGCTCCCTAACACCACCTCAGTTCCTGTTGCTGAATCTTGGGGTTTTAGTCCAATCTTATTACAGTTCCCAAACTCAGTGGGCATTCTGGATCTCAAAACTGTCTTCATTTAAGTCCAAAATTTCTGCATGGAATCATCTGTCATTGCATCCTTTCACTGGGAACACCTGGCTTTTATGGATATCAAATATGCTCACCTACATGTCTCCATCTCTCCAGCAATTACTACACCTTGCTTTCGGGCCCCTGCACTACCAGTTCATGGCCTCGCCATTCAGCTTCTCATAATTTGACTGTCTCTGCAGCATTGAGCATCCTATTGGAGGGTAATCTCACACGCCTGAGGCATGTTTATTTGTTTTTTTTTGTGCACGCGAGTGGACTTTGTTTTATCACTGATGAATGTTGAGCACTGTGGTTCATATTTATTCGATATTAATTCATTTGATATAGTAGATTGTTGCACAATATCTGGGATTTTTTTTTACTGTATATCTGTTGAATATATATTTTAAAGAGACAGCGCAACAAGTTTTTGCTGAATGGTGCATATCATTAGGGAGGAACTAGAAGTCTCACTGTGGCAAGAGAGGTAGGTTGGATCATGTTCTTTTCAAAACTTTATTTTCCAACCTTGTCTGCTGTGTAGGCAATACCTGGAACAGTCCCAGGTGGTGTTAAGGACCTGCTGTTGGTGGGGATGCCACATCTGGATCTTCAGGTTTCAACAAAGAAGATCAGTACATGCTAATGTATTCTTTTCCTCCTCTGAAACTTCTACTCGTCTGCTTTGCAAAATTGAGTGCATTCCTGTGATTTGCATTGCTCTGGACTAGTCCAGGTGAAGGTGACATGCTGACCTGGTAAGACTCCTGGCAGACATCCGAAGGCTATGCCAGGCCATCAGATTACTCCCTTCCAAGGTCTTGATTTTGCCATCCTTCTTCACAGTTGCTGGCTTTTACAGCATGGCTGTGAAAAAGCAAGTTCTGAGGCATAGATTCCTGTGTTTTCCAAGACGTTAAAGCTAGATCTACTTTTTGCAAGATTTATCATTGAACATAGAAGGCCTACTTTTTCATGTTATCCACCCCAGGAGATTTTGCGTCTCCATTTTTCTCCTGGTTTTGCATAGGGACAAAACCATCTGGATGTGGTTTGGGCTGTGCCAGTTGTCTCCCAGCCACTGATCCTTTCAGGAAGACAATTACTTTTTTCATCACAGGTGGACCCTGTAAGGATGCACAAGCTTCTTCTTAGAACATCTATAGGTGACTCTGGCAGATAGTCATTGATGTTTTATGGCCTCAATATTCTGGATTCACCCTTTTCTGTCAAGACGTACCTTACTAATTCTGTGAATACTTCTTGAGCTTTTTCGTCATTAATCAACTGTTTCCCAGATTTGCAAGGATGCCTCCTGGTCTTCTGGTAACATATTCTATAACTTCTAAATTCTAAAAAGTGGGAATTTCAGCCTCTTCTTATAGCATCTTTGGGTATTTTAAGATTTAGGCAGCTCTTTGTTTGCTGCATTGCCCACCCCTAAGGTGGACTGCTTTGGAATATCCTGCAGGTTAAAAGTTTCCTGTATGCCTCAATGGATGAAAAAAAGTTAATTTTTTTGCTTGCTGTAAAATCTTTCTTGGAGTCCATTGAAGGGCACAGGTCCCTCTATTCTGTGTTTGATTATCATGCACCCGGTACTGCTTTACCACAAAACTGAGGCATCCTGTAGTAGGATTAACTGGCCTACAGTTTTGTTTGTCAGAGTCAAATCCTACACTAGATGACCTAGAGATTAAAGCTTTGCTGTGTCCTTCAGAAAATAATTTTACTATGTGTACAAAAATCCAAATATTAGACTACTATGAAATATTGTATGAATATATATTTTTCCAGTCTGCAGGTAGAAGCAGGAGTCTCATTTTTACACATTTACTGGGTAACTTTAGCTGCGTTGTTGTTAAGTCTATAAACTCAATATTGATCAACCTCAAATTTACACCCCAGTCCATCAGAGTGGCTCATCTCATTCTACTCCCCTACCCTGCTTGCTTTGTTCATAAGGGTGTGCTAAGTTACAGAAAAGAGAGGATTACAAATATATGTTAAAAGCTGAATTGTTGGTATGGATTTTTTTTTTTTTTTTTTAGCAGTAGCTACATCATGGATTCTCTGATTCTGCAGGTATCTGCCAAGCATGGAACACCATACTTAGGTTGGCCCAAACCTATTAACTCAAAATTAAAAACAATAGCATGATCATTTTACGTCCCTCCATCATCCTGTTGTCTTTTAGTGTGAATGTATCTAACCTCCCCCTCCCCGGTCATTCCTGTAGTCTGTAGTGCTCCTCCCTTCCACTTTGGCAAAGGGAATCTCAGCCCCTCCAACCGTTCTCACTTAGAATAGGAAGGATAGCAGAGGCCACGTGAGACCACATGACTGCACAGCAGCACTGTGCAAAAAGGTACTTAGATATGTAATTTTAAAGAAAAACACACACTGCAAAAATGTATAGGTTAAAAGGATTGATGTGATTTTGCAACCACTTCAAGATTGTACAATTTAGAGACTGATTTTAAGAATTATGCAGTGTATTGTTTGTATAGATATGTAAAGTTGCACATTCAGCAATACACATTTTAGTTACTTACCTTGTTTTACATTTGCAGCCTCCAGAAGTATGTACGAGAACAGATCCTCTTGGCAGTAGCAGTCATAGTGAAGAGAGGATCATTAGACAAATCAATTGACTGCAAGAGCATTTTCCATGAAGTCAATCAGTTAATCAGCAGTGGTAACCCTACAGTTGTAAGTAGTAAGAATAATTGCTTGCTCATACTTCTGAACTTCCTTTGTATTTCTTTTCAAACTGTCATGTCACTCCCTATTGAAGTAGTTAGTAGGACAGATCTGCAAAAGAATAACTAACGTATTTGATGTTACCAGTGTCTACCTGGCTTAAATTTATTTTAGCATATAAGGAAAGGTGAGTGTGTGCTACTGCGGATAATGGAGTAAAACAAACCTTTTACTTAAATCAACATGGACAAAACCATAGGTTTGCTGCAAAGTTGAGGGGATGCTGAGTGTTCCCTACTGCGTAAGGGTGATAGCTTGAATCATGTTGCTAATGAATAGTAATAATACCGCAAGAGAGATCTTCCATCCTTACAGATTTCATGAGGTCCTCTTTCCCCATAACCTAGTTTGAGATCCCTGGGGAATAAAAACAAAAACTGTTTAGTTTGGGCTATGGGCATCAGTTGGCTTGCATTGCATGCTGTGTTACTCCTGGACAAAGAATAGTAACACTTTGCACACTGTAATCATAAATCTTATGTTACTGATGTTTTAAAGTCAACCATTCCATTAATAAAATAATTAGGGATTCTTTAGATCCTGTCTCAAATAAGGATTCGGAGACAGCTCTTGCAGTTAACTTTACCTGGCATCAGTTTTGTAGAAGAGGTTAACCTAAAACAATAGGTGTGTATTGTTCTACAGATTGCTCATATTTTCGTTATAAATTTAATTTGCGTAGTTACGTTTAGCAATGAAAACATTTGAGAGGTTTAAAAAAAATTAGCAAGTTTAATATTAATGCAAAATAAAACATGTTGGTGAAAACAGAAAGTGAACTACCAGCACACCTACATGTGATCAACATATTTACACTGGAGAAGCATCTGGAAGTAACTCTTTGCAGCCACTAAAGGGCCTCTTTTATCAAACATCATTTTTTTTGACATGATCAGTAAAGTTGCTCTGAAAGTATTGGGTATGTTTGTGACAGGCTATTTAAAGTGACTGGGTCTTAATGATGCCATCCATCTTTGTCACTGCAGCACCCCAATATTGTTGGTTATACAACTGTTTGGAGTGTACCAAGACTGCTATGGCAAGTGCAGGTCTGTTTTGGACCCCAGACACTTTCACAATACCCTGGGAAGTGTCTAGCTGATGTGAAAGTGATTATACTGCTGACTGGCGTAGCTTGATATTCTTCTGGATTGTAGCACATTTTGTTAACCAATTTGATGTAAAACTTAAGATACAAGATTTATCTGTATCTTGTAAGGCTAACTGTGTTTTACCTTAAAGCATTTTCCTGCATGAGGGTAAAAAACACCCCACTAAGTGTGTTCCCCACACAAATTTACTTAAGTCCTCTTGTGAACCAGTGCTTTCCTGGCAGCAGTGGCGCTGCTCTCTTCCTAGGTTCACAGGAGAGCAATGGGGAGCAATATTGTTACACAGAGCAGGTAAGTGTAACCATTTCTTTTTTTTTTTTTTTTTTTTTCTTGCCAATAGATAAATTCTCTTTAAGTCTGCTCAAATAAATGTATCTGCATATAATAATTTGTGGTTTTCATTTCCATCCACTTGAATGTTTCCACCACCATTGAGTGTTGGTGGCTTTACAGAATCCAAGGTATCCAGAGATAATGCCTTGTAGCACACAGCAGTGACTCTTAAGCCAGATAGCAGCTTGCTGTTTAAGGTCAGGCGTCATTGCAGAGAGGTCAGTGAATTGGATCCAAGCTGTGTGGAATGTAAACTGATAACAGCAGATTTAACCCGTGCATTTCTTTACAGTTTTCCATTTCTTTAAAAAAAAATTATTACAGAATTAACAGAAAACCAGTAATCAATATTGTTTTTCAAAAAGCTTTGGGACTGTGCTCCATCTGTATACATACAGCCAGCCATTACGCACTCTTTAATCCATGGTTCCAAAAAAGAAAATTTGTTGCCTTATTGGGACCCAAGAAGAGAATTATTATCAAGCTGTAAGCAAAGCTATACATAAGACCAAATGACAATGGCCTAATACTTAACACCCCCCCTCCGAAACACATTCAGATATAGTTCTTATATGTTGTTCTCATTTGTAAAGCAATAAAGTGACTATGCCCATCCCATTCAGGCTTGAACTTGAGGCAAACTGCTAATCACATGAAATGGGTAGACTGAGCAGTCTTACCTGCAAAATTCTTTGTATTACTGTCTATTTAGTTAAGAGAATTGCACCGAGGCAATTCCAAAAAGCACAGCTAACACAGTGGTCTCGCCAGAAGCTAATAAATCCTGTTGAATCCCATGTACAACCTTGTGCACATAACACTTGTCATTAAAATCTGTGATGTGGTTCTTAAACAGCATTGTTAGATTGTTAGCTTTTCCTCCCACCTACCGCTGTCTCACAAAGCTGGACAAAAGAGACTTCTGACTGACTGCACAGACGAGAGGGGACAGTACAGACATAGAGCACACAAAGCTTGCACAGCTCCCGCCGCTGAACAGTGCAGAGAGAACATATGCAGCTCTCTCTTTGCATCCCTCTCTTCTGCTCCATTTGTCTAAATAAAAGGCTGATCCCTCAACTTCCCTACGCACCCTCTCCATTCTGTCTATTTTTCACCTGTCTCCCCTGCTCCTGTTAAGTGAGCCGGCACTCACCCGCAGCTGCCAGCTAGTTCATAGATTACTACAGTAGTAGCTGGAGGTATAAAATCACAGTATGAATAAAATGAATGTGAGCGCAGCACTTGGCAAATAGAGAAAGCAGCTAGCATATAAAGGTAAACCTCAACACCTTCAAAGTAACAGATATAAATATGAGATAGGTAGGTGTGTGTGTGTGTGTGTGTGTGTGTGTGTGTGTGTGTGTGTGTGTGTGTGTGTAAATTTACAGCATCTGGGGAGGAATGCCTGTCATTCACGAAAACAAAGATAGACAACAGCACGCGTTGGCAGCTATGATGTCCGAGATAGAATGGTGTAATAGCTGCTGGTGTGGGCTGTTGCTGACTTGTGTTTGAAAGGCCGGCATTACTCCCCAATCGCTGTCATTCACACAACACAGGCCAACAGTTACTACTGTAGTAATAGTTTCTGAAATGGCTGGTGGCTGTTGGATATTGCATGCTCGGTCTATTAACAGTAGCAGAAAAGGCTCAGTTGCAGAATGGAGAGAGACCTAAGGTAGATTACGGGCTCAGTCTTTTATTTGTACCGAAAGAGCAGAGGACACACAGGGCTGGCAATGGCAAGGAAGGCTGCACTATTTAGGGGGACAGTGGCTTCACAAACATAGGAACTCCCATTATGTGGGCTTCTGCCTGGGGTGGAGATGCAGTCAGCACTGACAATAAGTCCCTATTTTTTTCCCCTACCACTGCTTCGATTTTCATGGGGGCAAGTGCACAGGGAGATTTACCAAGCTATTCTAACTTCAGGTAAGAGTTCTTTAAGAAACACAGCTAGGTCTTCCTGCCCCCAGCCTGTCATTGGACAGTGAATGACCAACAACAGAATGATGAGGTCATGTTTGCATTCCCCTTTTGCCAGCATGTTCCTTGTAAACTCATGTACATGCAACACAGCTCATTGGCTACCCCTTTCCCTTCCAGTCTGAATGGTGGTGTACAAAGCATTACAAGAGCCTGAAATCAAGTCGGTATTCATTCTTTAGTTGAATTTAAAATAAGATTAACGTATTTTAATAGTATATAAATCCACTCATTGGTGTGGGGGGGGAGGGTGTTCTGAATTTAAATCTTTGGATAATGTAAGCAAAGGTTAGTAATCCTGTTGGTTTTTTATTAGTGTTGTCTTCCCACTTGGGGAAATTTTTATCCTTTTCTGCTCTGACACATGTTAATTCCATAGAAAGGGCAAATCCCATCATTGTCACCAGAACAGGAAGTGAAGAAAATCTCCCAACAGCTCCTCCATTCTATCAAAGTTGCTAAAACTCAGCTTGTTTTTAATTTTAGTATGTTGGTGGACTTGCCCTTTAAGCAGCAATGATCTAACTCGGAACATCAGTAATACGTTTCATCTCTTGTTCTGCCTTCTGGATGCTTGAAGGTCTGCTTTGTTTCTGATGTGTGTATGTCTTTCATTACTCGCATACTTATTTGAAGATGAGGGGTTTGGAAAGATGGAGTGGTGTGATTTAAAGACCTAGTAACACATGTATTTACAAGGAATGATTCCCCAATATGTTACCTCAATCTTCTAGCATCTCATAGCATGCCTGCCTTTGTCACATGTACATTCTAAACATCCGTGGTTTACTGGGGGCGGTCATCTTTATCTGGTGTGTGTTACAGCCTGCAGTGCACACACATTGAAAGCTTTTATTGGTATAAGGTTCATATTTTAGGAACGGTCATATGACCCCAGCATGCAATCTGCATTCTTTCCGGTTGACTGGCAAATACTATTCAGATAGTCTTAGAACAGGTTGAGAAACCAGACTGCTTGTTCAGATCTAAAGGGCTCATGGTCAAAGGACTCTGCAAGACGTGCAGCAGCAGCTGGAAACATCTGCATACATTGTGCCTTTCATTCTGCGCTACCAGCTTTTGCCAAGAAGGTGCTCTATGAAACTCGTTCCTTTTATTTATATTACACTTAAGGAGATTTCCTGATCTCCAGTTATCATGTGATGCTCTAAAGCTAAAAAGTCGATTAGGCTATAATCCCATACAGTGGTTTGTTCTTTTTTTAATGTATAGCACTTTTTCTTTGCTATTATTAAAGTGTATGTAAAGACAAGCATTTAGTCTATTTCTAGCTTTAATTTTTAAAATGGGGAGAAGGGTTACATCCTCTTCATTTTTTACTGTTGTCTGTAGCCTGGGGAGATCTACTCCAGTATTTTTCCTGGTGACCATTGTCTCTGGTACAGAATGTGAGAGGAAATACCAAACTTTAGAGTTGTCACCAGACCAAGCGATGAGGGTAAGTCTTCCACTAGGGTAGTCTGTTCTAGTGACAACTATATAGGAGAGGAATTCTGTTCATGTTGAGAATTTTTTCTCTCACTTCTTGTTGTGTCTCTGGAACACGCTGTAAAGGGGAATTTCCCCAGTGGAAAAGAGCAAAAATTAAACCTCTGTAGGGATTTTTTTTTTTACCAGTTCTTACTTTTATACAAAACTGAAAGAAATAATGTTTTTGACATTTATTAACTCTGACCTCTGGTGTAGACTGATGTTTTCACAATGTCAGGTTGCAGAGATGAAATGCAATCAATGATATTGACCCTGCACTTAAAACCGCATGGCACATATTTCAGCATTACTAAATGAGTTAAAGGAGAAGTTCAATTGAAAAAAGAAATACAGTAAATGCACACATTTATCACTTTTTTTTTTTTGAGCAGCAGATCATGGATGCAGTGTCGGGCTCCTGCAAGACTGTGTAGCTGTCTGCCTGTACCTCTGATGTGGGCAGGCAGTTACTGAATGATAGGAAGATCATGGAGTACTAACAAAGAACACTCATCAGCACCCTGGTAGTGCATTGAGAACTACAAACCATCAGCCAAAATGGCTGACAGTATTTGTAGTTCTGTGAATGAATGATGCGACTTTTTCAGAGCCCTGCACGTGACACGTGAATTGTGACAGCGGGTGTGGGAAGACTATCCCCAGCCTGCTGCCACAGCTGGGGATCAGAGGGAGAGTAGGCAGATGCTGAACATGTAACACTCTAAAAATGCATGAAAACATGTTCACAAAGTTGAACTTGTCCTTTAAAGCCTAACTCCTTGTTTTAGTGAAATGTAAATAAATTGGACCAAAAACCCGCAGCAGCTGTCACTGCTGTATTAACTATTTTGTAGTCTTAACCACACAGTACACAGCACTGTGTTCTGGCAGCAGGATGGGGGTTTCCCATCCTCCGGGAAGAAAATTGAGCTGGCTGAGCTGCTCAGCCATTCAGAGGAAAACTTGTATTCTCTAAATAAATGCAAAGCTTCCTGTGATGGTGGTTGAGGCAGAGATTGTGCCGTCATCCAGCTGCTTCTCCACCTCACCAAATCCAAGGAAGTCTTGTATTCATTTAGAAAATACAAAGCTTCCTGTGAGAGAACAGGATAGCTTCATTCAGGTTGTCTGTTGGATTGCTTAGGTTCACCAGAGGCTAAATAGTAAGAACTAGTAAACTGGTTCAGCTTTTTGATCATTGTAAAATTTCCCAGGAAAAGTTTTTAGAGTTGGATCTTTCCATCTTTCCAAACCCTTCACCTGTAATTTACAGGTAGAGATTGTGGTGTTGATTTCTTAAAGGCACATAGGCTGTTCACTTTGCAAGGAAAGTTGTACTTTTTAAGGGAATATGCCCCAAAACTTAGTGAGGCAAAGCTCTGTTGACTTTGATCATCCAATCATATGCAAGCAAAAATTCTGTTTTTCTTTTTTCCCGCCTTGGATATTTTTTGCAATGTGAAACGTCACAATGTACACAAAGCTCTGGGGCAAATTCCATTGCAGAGTTCAATTTCTTTGCCTTATTGCCAACCAACGTCTTGTTTTTACAAAATTATCTTAACAGTCTGTTCAAAAATCTGAGCTGAACTCAAGGAAAAAAAATTGTAAAACCCCTGACAGTAAAACATATCTATCAGGAACATAGTCACATATTCAAGGTAGTGACAGTACCTCAAACTCAAAAGGGACATTCTCTGGCACAGTGGCCTCCTCTTGTTCTCAAAACAGATTGTTTTCTATAATCTCTTGGCACAAGCCCAGGGGCTTTATTCCCCAAAATAAACCAGACAAAAGGTTAGCACTAACAAAGGCAGTCAGCTGCTTCTTTATTGGAACGGATCAGAACAAGAGGCGCAGAAGGTAAACCTATCAGTCACTAGATGCTAGAGACTAAATTCTAAAGTGATGAACCACATATCAGGTTCACACAAACGCTCCATACATCACTACAACCAAAACTGCTCTCCTCTTGATACCTTTGTTTTTGTACTAAGGTGTGAAAATTGATTCCGCTCAAAAAAAAAAGTAGCAATCCTACTAACAATATTAAACATTTCACTGTCTATACTGGGAACTCAGATGATTGAACTCCTTAAACTTGTGTACTGCACCATTTCTTCACTCTATAGCCTTTTAGCTACATTATGCATTTTAGATCATATGGTCTGTTATGTGCATTATCCTATTGTATTGTGTAACAGTGTGTATTCCTACATATATATATATATATATATATATATATACACATAATTTTTTTTCTTTTCTTTTCTTGAACCTGCTCCCAACAGCTAATCTCCCTCTGTCATAGACCTTAATACCTCTTTAATGAGGATTTGACAATACATTACATCTGCTGCTCCACCATTCTTGAAAGTAAATTATTCCCTTGACCTTTCACCCCATAACCCTAATACTGTTCTTGTTTCACTTGCACTGCTGCCTTCCAGGCTGTGACCTCTTGGCACGGCACACATCCACAAGTACAGAGAGTCAGCTGCTACTTGCCTATCTGTCCATGTACTGCTCATTTTAAATGAGTCTCTTTTAAGAGGTACATGCATTTGTGTGAAGTGACTTGTATAGATAATGAATGATGATTGTTGATGAAAGATTGCTCCAAGCGTCTTGATGAAACAGATGCAGACTCTTAGCAGAAGGAAAGGAGTGGAAAGTAAAGTTTATAGCATTGCCTTAAATAAAAAGTTTGTTCTGGTTAATTGATTAGTATGATGCAGAAATGTTCCGCAATTTCAGGCCATGGGTAAAATTACCATGTCATTAAACCGTTAATACTATGTATCATTTAAGTTTCAGTTGTCTTTTAACAAAAAGAAAAATTACTTATAGGAGAATATTCCATCATAGTATCAAGGGTGGAATTTAAGACTTCAGTAAGCTTTATCAACTGTTCTGAGGGGATCACCCCAAAATTAGGTACAAACAAATATAGAAAAATTTGAACTTTAAATATTGTTCTCAGGAAACCTTAACACCAAATACACTGGCTCATAAAAATACAAATGTTTATGTGACGGAGGTTAGGCAGGACAGAACACACAGAGCAGGTGGCAAACGCAAACCGCTTTATTGAGACAAAAAATGATAGTCACTCAATGGGGAAATTGCAGGGAGGGTGACCTCGCTAGTAGGGGGACAGCAAGGAGGGGCTAAAACACTTGTAGTCCAGTACCAAGAGCGCGGGAAACGTCTCTGTAGCAGATTGTAATCCAACAGGGGGGATAGGGGGTCATCTCAGGAACAGTTCAGGTAAAACAAGGGAAAGCATATGCTCACGGATCCGATAGGGTGCCTGGTCTCCCAGGGATAGAAAGTAAGACACAGGTACCTGTTGGGGTCTGGAATAGGTGCGTGGTCTCTCCCCTTTCAGCTGGGGGTCCCAGGCAGGCTGGCTTGTGCGGTCTCCCCCCTTTGAGCTGGGGTCTCAGGCAGCTGGCAGGCAATCTCCCCCCTAGACCAGGGTCTCGGGCAGCTGGCAGGCAATCTTCCTCCTATGCTGGGGTCTCAGGCAGCTGGCAGGCAATCTCCCTCAGGCTGGGGTCTCAGGCAGGGCTTAAGTGTGGCCCCCCCTCCCCCTTGGCTGGGGGTCTTGGCAGAGTCTAGCCATGAGAGTCCCGCCGCAGCTGGGCTCCCTCGATGGCTGCGCAGCGGAGAAGATGACCGGAATGCCCGGCATCAGCTGCTTAAGCTGATGCAGGACACTCTCCAGTCGTCTTGGCAACCGGGGCGGTACGGAACTGGTGTGCCTCGTCGCCTGGCAACGAGGCACGCCCCCTGGACACGGGCCGCGCTTCTCGTGAGCGCGACCTTTGTCCAGGGACATCCACAAGCGCGGGAACTTCCCGTGCCCACACTGCGGATGACAGGGCTGGGGTGGCGTCAGCCTGACGCCACAGCCCGGAACATCCCCGCAGGAGGTTCGCACCTCTCCGCGGAGAGGTGTGAACCTCGCTAGTGACGGGTGGTGAAAGCCGTACCTCTCGTCCTGCGAGGCAGGATGAGAGGAGAGAGGGGGGTCACTTGACAGTGGGGAGAGAACTAGGCTGGAGACGGGGGATAACAGCGAGGCTGACAATGGCTTTTGGGGACATCAAGAGGACCTGGTGGAGGAAATAGTTTAATGGAATTTGGGGACATTTAGCAAGGTGACAGGGAGGGGGAAACTACGTTAATTGAATTTGGGCTATTTGGCAGGATGACACGGAGGACATACAGCAATTAAATCTGGGGACGTTTGGCACAAGGAATTAGAGGATTAAGCAGAATTAATCATTGGCAGGGCCCCTATACCGTGACACTTTATTACACCAATTTAAAAAGAAACTTGAAAAACACACAATACAAACAAAATAAATTAACATACAGTAAACAAATGTTTGTTTTATGTATTTTTGCAATTGACATAAAAGATAGTTGTTCTGTCTACACTTTTCACTGCGTCATCTTTACATAGGAACTTTCTTCATCAATTTTGTATTATAAATCTAGAGATAAAATAAATCATCATAGAAATGTAACTAGATGTAAAAAAAAATGCATCGAAACAGAATCAAAGAATCGAGTGAGAACACAAATTCCATGTGGATAACATACAAAGTCAAAGCATATACTGTTTATAACACTCAACAAAAAATACAAAACAAAAACTGACTCACCTGACACACCAAAAACAAATCAATACGTGGTTTTCAATAGTATTCTGCCCATTTCTTATTAATGGATTAACCAATGCTAAAATTTAGTGTTCAATGTTTGAAATCTGTTTAGTATCCAACCCTGATTCTTGCTTCTCTAAAACTTCTGGATTGTGGTAAACGTCATTTTGTGACATCTGAATAGAACTGGCTGCAGGAGATGCATGACAAAAAAAAAGCAAAAATATATGCAACTGAGAATTTATTTATTTTTAAATAAATTTGCACACTCTGCAGAATTTATTTTGCTGTTTTGACCTTATTAACTATTTTGTTTTAGACCAGTGGCTATAAACCCCATGTCAGAAATGCTGCAACACTACAAAACTTAGAAAAGTATTAATTGGGTTGGTGAAAACTCATGCAAAATGCTGCATGCATGTCTGGCTCCTGTACCTTGCTATTGGTCAGTGAAGCTATTCATCACATTGAGGGACCATTACTGAAGTACAGAAGATAGAATTGGGAGCAAAAGGCTCCACCCTCAGAGCTGCAAGCAGATTGTGTCCTTATTTTTTTGGGTTGCTAAACCTATATACTAGTACTAGTAGTTTACCCATGTTGCAATAATCACAGGTTCACTTAAACCACTAGCCTACAGCGCACGTATATCCTCTTCCTGCCCAGGCCAATTTCCAGCCTTCAGCGCTGTTGCACTTTGAATGACAATTGTGCGGCCATGCAACACTGTACCCATATGAAATTTTTATCATTTATTTTGTGACAGAGCTTTATTTTGGTGGTATTTAATCACCTCTGGGTTTTTTATTTTTTCTTAAACCAAAAACCACAGAAAATTTTGAAAAAAAGTTTTTACTTAGTTTTTGTTATAAAATTTTGTAAATAAGTGATTTTTCTCCTTCACTGATGTGCGCTAATGATTCTGCAGTGATGGGCACTGATAGGCTGTACTGATGGACACTGGTAGGTGGCAGTGATGGGCACTGGTAGGTGGCACTGATGGGCATTGACAGGCATCACTGATGGGCACTGAAAGGCGGCACTGACTGGAAGTGATAGGCGGCACTGACTGGAAGTGATAGGCGGCACTGTTAGGCAGCACTGATGGGCGGCACTGACTGGCACTGATGGGTGACACAGGCAGTTCAGATGGGCACTGGCAGGTGGCATGGATGAGCACTGAGAGCTGGCACTGATGGACACTGACAGGTGGCGCTGCACAGATCATCAGGGCACACTGATCATCGGTGCTCTGATGATCTGTGTACATGTCCCCTCCAAGGAATGCCGATTAATGGCTCTCCTCACAAGCTGTCAGCGTGACAGCTCGTGGGGAGAGAAATGCTGATAACTGGCATTTCCCTGTTTACTTGTGATCAGCTGTGATTGGACACAGCTGATCACATGACCGAGCCGACATCTTTGGCTCTTTCCATGGATCGGTGATCTGCTGTGTCGGAGGGAAACAGCACACCACCGATCGCCGCGCTCTGGGATCCGTGCATGCGGGGTTAGAATGGGAGGACGTCATATGACATCCTCCCAGAACGAGAGAACCACCTTGCGTCCGTCATATTACTATATGGCGGGCTGGATGTGGTTAAACAGAATTATTGGCCCCTGATTTTTATTTTTATTTTTTTTAACAAATGTGTTTAGCAGGTGGTTATGCATCTAGTGAGTAAGTTGTCTACATTAGTTTTACCAGTGGCAATCAAGGAGATGACGTACATGAACTTTAACTTGTCAGTTTTAAAAAGGATTTTGGTTTGGGTAATTAATGCAGTCGTGTGTTTCAGACATAACTGAGAATTCCTCTATTCTGTTTCACCCCATGGACACCCGCTGGTGTTTACAATTTACATTAACCTCTCAAAAGGTTGAAATAGCTGCCATTGTTGTGGAATGGTACTGTCACTTTAGCTGAACTGAGCCCAGGGAGAAAGGCGGTGACATAGGAAGGCTATTCAAGCTTGATCTGTTTAGGTATAGGGCAGCAAGAGGGGATTAAGTTTGGCGCGTGCTAGCTAAGATAACAAGCGCCTCTAAGGTCAAGGTATTGACATGAGAGGCATTTTATGTGCAAAGATGCTGCAGTTGGTGGCAGCAGGGCTTGACTGTCAGCTGTTGTGTGAGCCTGCATAAATAGTATCATTGCCACTTTAATCTTCTGCAGCACAGAGGTATTGGACATAGTTCAGTCTAAACCTCAGACGTTTGCCTGTGTGTGATACTGTCCCCAGGGGCATAGGCTTGCTTCTTTATGGATCTCAACATTTTACTCCTTTAAAGCTTTTTTTGTTTTGTCTGTTTCTGAATTTGCTGATGTGGAGGGAATTTTGCATCTTTTCATATATGTATTTGTGTCTGTACACCACACATTTGTGATGTAGTATGGGGAAAGCTTGGCTTCTTTCCTGTACTAAAATTTCTTACTCTGAACACTGCACACTGTGAACTTCTCAGTGTGTTTTAAAAGCTGCAGCAGGTTGGTAGAGCCCACCTCATTTCTTGGCTGTAGGGCACCCAGCATCATTTAGACCTTTGCTTCCCCGCCTAACTCTCAGGTCTGCCCCTTTCATTCATCACTGTTCTGTTAATCATGAAGGCTCAGCATCACAAGTGAGTGTTCTTTACGACAGTCTGCATTGAAATAAAGCCTGCATTGCTCATGCTAACCTGGATTCTAACGACAGATCCCATATTTTCAAGGATGTGACTTGCAGGGTGATGTAATCCATATATGGAGGTCCTGTCCAAATGTAATAGCGTTATGGTCCAGAGTTCTCAGACTCCTGCAGACTTCTTCACCTCACTGTTCCCATACTCATCCGCCTGACTCTTCTTGATTTGCCGATCCTGGGCCTCTATCTGCGGCAGCAGAAACTGGCTGGGTACCTGTTTCTCGCAGTGAAAACTATCACTAGAGTATAGGAAAAACCTACATTCCCTTTTCAAGTAGAGAAGGACTGTGTGAACCGAGTGTTAACAAAAAGATGTCTAGCATCCTCAATGACCCCCAGTCCAAATTCTTGAAAATCTGGGAACCATGGTTCAGTGAGAGTAGTAGTGAGGCAGGGTGCTGTGATGTTTTCAGGAACCTGTAAACACCATGCTGCCTTCTTCCTGTAGTCATGATCTGTCTGCATTGCCTAGAGAAACAGACTCAGTGATGATATCACTATTTAAACATGCCAATAGCATATTGATAAGGAGGGGGGGGGGGGAACCAAGAAAGGCAAAATACAAGTAGATTAGACTTCAACTTTAACTATTTACTGCTGTTTTCCTCTCAGGGATACTTCATGGGGTTTTATATCATGAACATTTTTGGCCATTGATTTTTGTTTTCTCATTTATTGCCTTTTTTGGGTTTAAAAATACATGTCCATGTTGTCTTGTGAAAACTCATTCGTAAAAAATGATTACAGATATCTTACAATTAGTATGTCACGATCAGGGGTTTAGGCTTGAAGGCCAGTGACAGCAGGAAGGCTCACCCAGTAATAAGCAAGATAAATATACTAGCAGATTCCCCTGGCAGGTGATGCAGGTTATGCGGCCTCACCAGAGGTATGGGGTCTAAGCACTAACAAGTCTTCATCAGTACTCCCGATGGAGATGGGTTTCGATGCATGCTAGTTCCAGGTTGCATCCTCAGGATCACCGCACCAGGAGGTAAGCAAGCTGGAGTAAGGTAGTGGGTAGGGATCACGCAGACTTGTAGTTGGTAAATAGGCCAAATATCTATAACATGTATTTGCAGATTTAGATCAAATGGAAGCATAGGCAAAGAACAAGCTAAAGAACGAGTGAAAATGAAGATTCAGAGGGCAGCAGGAGCATAAGAAGCAAGATATTAGCTAGAGAAGAGCACAATAATCTGGAAAACAGGATGTGCAAAGGCATGTACAAAATAGGAAGTTCATGGGAGGAGCAAGGAGTTCAAGGTTCACCAGAAACAAGTTTAAAATATGGGTATCACAGGGATCATGCAGGGACATGTCCAGCATCTCCGTGGGCTCAGCAAGAAGAGCTACTGCCAGATGCAGTGGAGGTCCTGGGTTCAGATGAGAATCCTGACAGTACTCCCTTCCTTCAAGGGCCCGGAGGAAACCTGTGTTGGAATTCTCTTGTTAATCTAGGGGTATATTTATGTCAACTATCTTCTGGTCCATATCCTTCCCATTGAACCAGACAGATATTGTAATTTTGTTCCAACGAGTGGAGGGCATGGGAGGATTCTCCAAAATATTTTTTTTCAAACACTTTGAGCAAGGATAAAAAGTAGATGATACCCAGTGTTTAGGAAAAAAAGACTGAGAAGTGGAGCTGTTTAGAATTGTTATAAGTGAATTCTGCCATAGGAGGATAGTCCACCCAGTCATCCTGAGGAATACTGACAAAATATTGAAGATATTGCTCTAGAGTTTGTTTGGTACTCTTGGTCTGATGACTAGACTTTGGATGAAAAGCAGAGGACAAATTAATTGTAACACCTAAAGCTCATCAAAAGCTTTTCCATAATTTCGAGGTAAACTACACTCCTTTGTCCGGCACTACATCATCAGGGATTTCATGTAATTTAAAGACTTCCTGAACCATTAGTCCTGCAGATTGTTCAGCAGTGGGTAGCCCTCTAAACTGGTATAAAATGCGCCATCTTGGTGAGATAGTTGGCTACCAAAATAGTGATCATTTCTTTTGAGAGAGGAAGATCAGCCACAAAATCCATAGAAACTGACCTCCATAGTCTTGATGGAACAGGGAGCTGCTGAAGCAACCCCAAAGGAGAAGATTGTGATGTTTTAATGTGTGCACAGGTCAGGCACAAGGCCACATAACTTTTGCCATTTTTCTTGTAACCAGACCACGAAAAGGAATATGATAAACATTCTGCCTTAGAAACCCCAAAATGCCCAGCAAGTTTGGGGTCATGAACCAACCCCAGGCATCAACCCAAGCAGATTCAGGTACATATAAGAATGGCCTTTGGACCCAAGGGCATTGTCTCTAAGTGAAGTTAATATCCTTAGGAGGATGATTGAGAAGTGGATCATTATTACTATAGAACTTGTGGACCCTAGGAAGTTCTTTTGAGGCAGAAGGTGTTTTCCTGCAGAGGTCTAGACATCTGTGAAAAGTCATCAGTCTTCCCGATCCTTGACCCAGGTCGCTTCTAGATTTTTATGATCTGTGAGAACAGTTACATGATAATTATCACCTTCCAACAGATGTCTCCATTCCTTAACTGCGAGCAACTCATTTCCATTGTCCTAATTATTTTCAGCGGAATACCTTAACAAAGAGAAATGAGCACAAGAATGAAGCATCTTTTCTCCTCTTCGCTAAGAAAGGATAGCTCCCACAGCACAATCTGAAACATCCACTTCCATGATAAGATAGTTCAGGATCAGGATGTACCAATACTGGTGCAGAAGTGAAGAGTCTAGCTTTCAAAAGGCATCGTGTGCCTCTGTGACCATACAAAATGCAGCCCTTTCCTTGTCATCTGCGTCATTGGTGCTATTACCTTAGAGAAGTTCCTTATGAATTTTCTGTAGAAGTTGGCAAATCCAATAAATTGTATTTCCTTAATGTTTCTAGGAGCAGACCAATCCACTGCTGCTTTGATCTTATCGGGATCCATGCTCACTCCTTCCGGAGACATGACAATACCCCAAGAACTGGATCTGGGTTTGTTCAAATTTGCATTTCTACAATTTGGTCTTAATTGTTCAAAGACAGTGCAGTCATGCTTTTGATTCTCCTCTTAGATTATTAGAAAAAGTGAAGGATAACATCCAAGTATGAGATAAACTGCTTCAACGGATCCCGCAGGATATCATTGATGAAATGTTAAACAGTTACAGGAACATTGCAAAGCCAAAGGCATGACCAAAGACTCAGAATGCCCATATCTGGTTCTAAAAGCAGTCTTCTATTTGTCTCCTTGACAAATGTGGATGAGGTTATATGCCCCCCTGTATATCTAGTTTGGTAAATACTTGGCAGAACGGAGTCTTTCCAACAGTTCAGAATTTAAGGGGACTGGGTAATGAAATTTATAGTAATTCAAATCCCTGTTATTGATACAGGGACACAAGATGTCTTTTGTTTTTTTGTTTGTTTTTTTTCCCCAACAAAGAACAGGACTGTCCTTGCAGGAGACTGAGTGTCTGATAAAGCCCATCTGTAAATTCTCATCAAGCCACTTACAGAGCACCTTTAATTCAGGTTTTCACAGACTAAAAATGCGATCAAACTGTATTTCTGCCCCTGGGACCTGGTCAATGGGACAATTATACGGGTGATGAGATAACAGATCTCCATTCTTTTTTTTAATTACAGACATCCTGGAGGAAGCTTGTCATACAAATGTGTGCCATACCATATAAACTTGTGATTTCTTGATCAATAGAGAATGTGTTTGACAAGGTTCTCTGCAGTGGTCCTTGCAATGGGGGGGAGGGGGACATAAAATGTGTTGTCTTCGCCCCCCCAGTTTATGCAGGGATTATGGGTGGAAAGCCAAGAAATGTCCAGGATGACAGGAAATTTAGGTGATGTAATCAGCTGAAAGTTGTTATAAATTGTGTTGCAGTTCAGTGAGTAAAATAAGTATTTGATAACCTACCAACTAACAATAATTCTGGCTCCCACAGACTGGCTATGTGCTCATGTGATACACAGATTAGTCCTGTTGATTTAAGAAGGTTTCATAATGACAACTCGTTTTATGTATAAAAGACACCTGCCTACATATTCTTTCTTCCATTCAAACCTCACCATCATGGACAAAAAGCTGTCAAAGGACATCAGGGACAAGAATGTAGACCAGCACAAGGCTGGAATGGGCTACAAGACCATCAGCAAGAAGCTTGGTGAGAAGGAGACAACTGTCAGAGCGATTAGTCTCAAATGGAAAAAATAGAAAATAACCATCAATTGCCCTTGGTCTGGAGCTCCATGCAAGATTTCACTTTATGGGGTAGGAATGATCATGAGAAAAGTGAGGGATAAGTCCAGAACTATACGGGAGTCGCTTGTGAATAATCGCAAGGCAATTGAAACCACAGTCACCAAACAAACCATTGGGAACACAATACACCACCATGAATTAAAATCCTGCAGTGCCTGCAAGGTCCCCCTCCTCAGGCACATGTACAGGCCCATCAGAAGTTTGCCAGTGAACATCTAAATGATTCAGAGAAGGATTGGGAGATAGTGCTGTGGCCAGATGAGACCAAAATTTAGCTCTTTGGCATTAACTCGACTCGCAGTTTTTGAAAAATGCTGACTATGACTCTAAGAACAACATCCCTACAGTCAAGCATGGAGGTGGAAAAATTATGCTTTGGGGCTGTTTCTCTGCTAAAGGTACAGGCCAACTTTGCCACATTGAGTGGCCAATGGATGGGGCCATGTATTGTAAAATCTTGGATGAGAACCTTCTTCCCTCAGCCAGAACATTGAAGAAGGGCCGTGGATGGGTCTTCCAGCGTGACAATGACCCAAAACATACCGCCAAGACAACAAAGGAGTGGCTCAAGAAGAAGCACATTAGGGTCTTGGAGTGCTTTAGCCAGTCTACTAACCTTAATACTATAGAAGAATTATGGAGTGAGCTGAAACTTCGAGTTGCCAAGCGACAACCAAGAAACCTTAAGGATTTAAAGAAGATCTGTAAAGAGTGGACCAAAATACCTCTTGAGATGTGTGCAAACCTGCTAATCAACTACAAGAAACCTCTTACCTCTGCTTGCCAACAAGGGTTTCTCCACCAACTAAGTCATGTTTTGCTTGAGGATCAAATACTTATTTTACTCACTAAAGTGCAACTCAGTTTATAACACATGTTTTTTCTGGGGTTTTGGATGATATTCTGTCTCTATCATTTAAAATACACCAATAATAAAAAATTATAGATCCTTCATTTCTTTGTAAGTGTGCAAACTTTCAAAATCTGCAAGGGATCAAATAATTATTTTCCCCACTGTATCTCCATATCAAGGAGCTGGTTTAGATCTTGTTTTGAATTTTTGTGCTTCGGGCGAATTCCATGTCCATAAAGTTCCCCCCAGTCCTGGAGTCCAGCAGAGCAAGGAATTTCAAATCCTCCAAGTGATGAATTTTTAAAAGGGATGATAAAATGAGGTGGAGAATTTAATTTTATTCACTGCATGAATGAATGGGGAGACAGACTGTCAGCCTTTCTCAACCGGGGTGCCGCCAGAGGTCTTCAGGGGTGCCATGGGGAGAATGGCTGTCAACAAAGTGAAAGGGGACTGTCTTCTGTGCTCTCTGCCTCCCCCTAGAGTGCAGTAACCGGCTGTGTGATGGAAGCTGAGGTAGTGTAAATTTTTATAAGGCTGTATACATGTGCCTGTGTGTACTATATATGTGTACGTACATGTGTGGGTGTACACATATGTGTGTATTTTTGGTTTTTATATGTGTGTATATATATTTTACTTTTAATCTTGACCCCCCTGATCCTGTCCTTTCAGAGCTGCTTTTTTAGGACTTGTTCATAATAGCAGCAATCCATGCTCAGATCGCTTTTAGAGGCATTGGATAGGTGAAAAAGAGGCAATATGTTGCCTCCTCACCACCTGTTTAACCCCCGTAAAAAGCAACATCAGTCATCACACCACAACTGCGTGCAATGCGCACACAGTTGCGGGGTGGTTGTAGTTCAACCCCATTCACCTGGAAGTATACTTCCAGCTGTGGCAACAGCAGCCAAAAGGGAAGCAGTTGGGGGTGGTAAAAGCAGCTCAATTGCGTGGTTTTACCCCCCTCCAACCTCACAGGTGAACAGGCTTTCTCGATTGGAAAAAGGTTGAGAAACACTGGACCAAGTAATTGCTTTTATTCGTTCAGGCACTATAACATCGGTCACAGAAATTTTTTTTATTTTACAGGTAACTGTGGAGAATTAACAGCATAATGCCCAGGGTCCTCACAATATAGACATAAGTTCTCTGAACATCTTCTCTTTCCCCTGAGTAGAAATTGATCTTTAATAGCACAAACCTGAATAGATTTGAGAGTGTTAGAATCCGTAGAAGCTTTTGTTTCCTTCTGAACAAACTGACTAGCAGGGAACACACATGCCACGATTACTTCCAAACTTTCACAGTCTCTCCTTCCTCCTCTCTCTAAGTCTATGATCAATTTGAATACATAATTGGATGAAAGCCTTGATCATGGGAGTTCTCTGGCAAGCTCGTATTTTCTCTTTAGTGAGCCCTTGGCTTAACTGGCTTTTTTGCGATGCTGGGTTCCAAGTGATATTTGAGATCAAATATTGGAGTTCAGCTGTGTACTCCGCAACTGAGCCATAGACTATGCAACTTTGCTTTGGCAGTAGCGCAGCAGTTAGGATCATCAAAAACTTGACTGATTGCGGTCATGAGACTCGGAATTATTCAGAATTCCCCTGTCCTATTGAATATAACGAGAGACCCAAGCTAGAGCTTCCTCAGTTAGATGGCTGATAAACATAACAGAAGAAAATGCAGCAGGTTGCATCTCTAAATCTATACAATATTGGTTAAGGAAAACTCTGTAATAATGGCGGTCTAAAATAAAGTTTTAGTGGTAGAGGCATATATGCTTTGGAATCATCTCAGGAACGCAAGTCCGACAATTAGATCTGCAGAGCATGGATTTCTTCAGTTGCCCTTTCAACACACATTCCAGTTTGGAAAAATTATCTTTCCATGTTTGCTCCAGATTATTCTGTCATGGTCGGGTTTGACTCAGGAGCCAGTGGCTATAGCAGTGGGAAGGCTCACACAGAAACCAACAGGATAAATACACTAACAGTTTCCCCTGGCGAGTGAAGTGGACTCACCCGAGGCACAGAGTTTAGGCGCTAACTGGTCTTCATCAGAGCTCTTGATGGTGGAAATGGGTTACGCTGTGTACTAGTGCCAGGCCGTGGTCCTCTGGATCGTCCCACCAGGAGGTTAGCAAGCCAGGGTGAGGTAGCAGGTGGGGATCAAGCAGAAGTGTAGTCACTAAAAAGGCCAAAGGTCAGTGACAAGTGGTTGCAGGTTGGGATCAAGCGTAAGCGTAGTCGAGTAACAAGCCAGAGGATGTCAACACATGGATTGGATGGCAGCAGGAGTGTAAGGATCAAGATATTGGCTGGAGAAGAGCAAAAAAAATCTGACAAACAAAAAAGGCACAAACTTGGCTTAAATAGGAAGTTCAAGAAGTGGAAGAGCAAGGAGTTAAAGTTTTACCAGAAATAAGATATGCAGTAAAGTGGTCGAAGGGATCAAGCAGGGACATGCAAGGCTGCACTAGATTCTGTGTACCCAAGTTTTAGTAAATCCACCATTGTGTGAGGAGACTGCTCTTAATTCCTCGATGGCCTGATTGTTGCATCCGTTGCATTTCAGGCTGCGTAAGTGCAATATTGTACATGCAAGCCAAATTTCAGGGGAAAAGTACAACGCATGAAAGGCTGATTTGCATAATGTTGAGTTTTTCTTCTGTGACCGTATAATTATTCCTTGGCATCTGTAGTTGGAAAGCGTGAATCTATTCTTCATGCCTGTTAAAAAAATGCTTGTGAGAACATAGTTTTCATATGATCTCTCCTAATTAATGAGCTAAGTTAACAGTTTTGAATCCAAACTTAACAGCTGTTCCTCTGTATTGTTGGTTATTACACTAACAGAAACATAATAATACAATACTAAGTTAACAGTGCTTTGTTTTTTTATTTTCTCTCCACAGCAAACATTGGCTTGTTCCATATTAACTGCACTACTTATAGAGTTTTCAAGTTCCAGTAAAACGAGTAATATTGGCCTCAGTATGGAATTTCATGGGAACTGCAAAAGAATATTCCAGGTGAGATTTTCTGAAGTTTGGGGATGTAAATGTACGAAGATTTTGTACAATGAAACATAAATTGTAGATTGCACATGTATACTGTAATGTCATGGAACCACTATCTAAATGTGACAAGCAGAGATAGACTATCAATGCATTTTGAACTGTGTAAGATAATTATGAGAAATTTTACTAGTGTAGCATTGGAATGGACAAGATTTCTTTCATTGGGGAAAACTAGACATAGTTATATATGAAATTAGTTTTACATACAAAAGTAGTAAAGCTGGTCTTCTGTTTGTTGAAGCAGTTGCAGACACTCCACCCTTGACCTCCAGCTAATGCGTTTCACCCACCACACTTACTCCCTTTAGTGGAGTGGGCACTGTGTAGGTGGTTTTGAACTTAAAATCTGTGAGTACCACTTTGCAAAGGAGGAAAGATATAGCGCAGAGGATAAAGGTAGTTTGACCTAGGTATGGTTGCTGCCTACCATCTCAAGTCATTTTTCTTTTGCCTGTAGGGGTATCCAGGAAGGGAATTGTCTCCCCTGTTAGTCTTAGAAACCTAGAGGGGTGACAGTAGAAAAAAGACCAATCGGTTCTTCGTCTGCCCGATTTTATTTTATTTTTTTTATTCATTTTTTTTTTTTTTTAATCCTTTTTTTTTTTTTTTTTTTGGGTAACTTTTTTGTCTGAGTATAGATCTGTTTGTCCCAAGCATCCACTTACTGTTGACTAACTCACTACCTCTGCTGGAAGAGTAAGTGCCAACTACTCTTTCGGTAAAATACTTTGAGATTGAAAATACTGCCCTCCTGAATCTTTTTCACCCCCTTGATGTGTTCAAAGGTTTCAGTCATGTTCCCCCTTTCCCTTCTTTCCTCTAGACCAGGGGTCTCCAAAGTCTGGCCTGTGGGCCACATCAGGGCCCGCTGGTATGTTTTCTCCAGCCCGTAGCTCGCCATGACTGACCTCAGATTGAGTGCACTGCCAGTCAAGGCTTGCTTTTGCTAACACACCAGCTGCTAGCAGTATTCAGAGCAAGTTCCTGCCAAGTCGCAGACTTTTTAGGAGTGATTCCATTAACTTGAACACAACAGATGTTAAACTCATTGGCCTGTAATTTCCAGCTTCTATCTTGCCTACCCATCTTGTGGATAGGTACAAGACAGTATTCGGGGTGGTGGCGGCATCCTCCTGTGTTACAACATTCCTTTTGCTTAAGTAAAAAAGAGTTTTCTCCTCCAATGTCCTCCCTTAGAAATGGCTACCTTTAAAAAAGATCATCCAAGGCGGCTGGGAGGGCGTACCGCAACAGGATTCATCCACTGACTCGAATAATTCCTCTTTTGAAAACGCCATTATGATGTAAGTTCACAGATGTGTCAAACTGGACTCTGCTGCCCCTACAGGGCCCTAAGATGACCAGTATGGGGTGTAGGAGCCAGAAGAAGCACCATACTATGTTCCCTGTATGTGCCTTAGTTAAGGATGTTTTTTATGAGGGCTGTAATCGCAGACGTATGTTACTGACAAAGACTTCTGTAAGAAATAGGTTGTTCTGGAGGTTGATCAAGCTATTTTGTGCCTCATTAAGCAACTCTCAGTTGTGGTTGAAGACGTTTTCAACTTTGAGGGACCCAACAGATAACCATTTTGTAACCTTGCTCTAGGCTTTCTTCACCCTATTTGGCCTAACTGCTCAGCATGTTGTGGTAGTGATGGCAGTATGTCAGTGGTGGTATTGCTGCCAGTTCCTCAGCTAGAAGTCAGCTGAGCAGGTGCAAAGAATTCTTTAGAGCAACAAAGGAAGTGCTGCACCCCCAACATCCCATAAGGATACATTGCTACCATTCCTGAACCGGTGGTTCGCCAGCCTCTTCAGGACTCCAGCTACCAGCTCTTCAAGCAACGCCTGCTGGCAGTCTTGTTCCCCTGGTCCCTCGGCACCCTCTGTTCCACTTCCAGTGGTGTCAGGGCTAGTGACACAAGTGAGGCTGACCTCGTCAATTCATTCTCCTATCAGGTACGTGACAAGGGGACATTAAACAGGAAAAAAAGTCCACTGTTAACTTTGTGGATGCAGCAGCCATGTAGTTTCCTGATCACATTCACAAAGCTGTACTGGGGACTGTGACGGAGGTGTGGGTGGGACAGAACACACACGGAGAGCAGTGGGCACACAAGGTTTTTGAGTGATTTGGGGCACTTGACCAGTATAGCAAGGGTTAAGTCCGGGGCACACAGAAGGGGGCAGTTCAGGCAGACAATGGGTAAGTCCAAACACCCAGCCGAGGGGCAGTTCAGGCGGACAATGGGTAAGTCCAGGCACACAGCAGAGGGGCAGTTCAGGCGGGCAACGGGTAAGTCCAGGCACACAGCAGAGGGACAGTTCAGGCGGGCAACGAGTTAGTCCAGGCACACAGCAGAGGGGCAGTTCAGGCGGACAATGGGTAAGTCCAGGCACACAGCAAAGGGGCAGTTTAGGAGGACAATGGGTAAGTCCAGGCACACAGCAGAGGGACAGTTCAGGCGGGCAATGAGTTAGTCCAGGCACAGAGCAGAAGGGTAGTTCAGGCGGGCACTCAGCAGAGGGGCACAGCAGAAGGCAGGATGTCCGGGCACTCAGCAGAGGGGCACAACAGAAGGCAGGATGTCCGGGCACTCGGCAAAGGCCCCAGCAGAAGGCAGGAGGTCCGGGTACTCAGCAGAGGGGCACTTAGCAGAGGGCAGGAGGTCCGGGCACTTAGCAGAGGCAGGAGGTCCGGGCACTTAGCAGAGGGGCACAGCAGAAGGCAGGAGGTCCAGGCACTCAGCATAGGGCAACTCTGGCAGGCAGGAGGTCTGGGCACTCAGCAGAGGGCAGTTCACATGGTAGCAATCCAGGGACTCACCAGCCAGCAGTAGCCTCAGCAGAGGAAGTCTAGGCAGATAGGCACCAACTCCTCACGGGTCTTCAGAGGGCTATGTGTCTTGGCCGCAGGTTCAAGTCTACACAGGCAATATAGGACCACAAGTTCCAGCAGTGCCCAAAGCAAACCACAGTTCAATGCATCTCCTAGTTAGGTCTCAGCCATGAGTGGCTCTGTCCATCCTGACTCAAGCTCTCCCATTCTAAGAGTCCTTCTCCCCACAAGGTCCTTTCCATTTCCCCCAAGCCTCAAGTCCCTGGTGCCGACACGTCTGGCTTTTCACAGCCCCAGGAAACCATGCTATCTGCGCTCCCTGCTGGGACAACTCTCACCTCCCACCCTGTGAGGGGCACAGGAACTTCAAATTATAAACAAAGCATACAAGCTGACTGTTGGCCACACCTGTTAACAAAACAACAACAAAAAAGAAAATATTTCTGCTGTCCATCACAGGGAGTGACACAAGCACCGGATTAAACCAGCAGCTTTTTATCTGCTGATTACATTAATTTAGTAAAATGCAGAGGGTGGGGTTCTATGTGAAAAAATATTTAGGTTTCCTGAAGCTATCAAGCACAAAATAACAAATAAAGGAGCTTTCCCAACCCTGTGGAAGTCAATAAAGCCATAAGCCCAGGAACAGTTAAAATCGAAATTCACTTTAATGTTAGGTTAAAAAGCATGAAACGTAGGAGTGCGCAAACACGCCATCTTGGTGATCCTGGCGGCTGCCATCCACATACAGTTGCAAGAAAAAGTATGTGAACCCCTTGGGATTACGTGGAGTTTTGAATGAATTGGGCATAAAATGTGCTCTGAACATCATCTAAGTCACAACAATAGAAGAACACAGTCTGCTGAACATAATACTACACAAACATTAGATGTTGCCATAGTTTAATTGCACATAACGCGTAAAAATTCACAGTGCAGGGAGGAAAAGTATGTGAGGCCTTAGCTTAATGACTTCTCCCAGAGCTAATTGGAGCTAGGAGTAAGCCAACCTTGACTCCAATCAGTGTGATTATATTGGACGTGTTGCTGACAGCTGTCCTGCCTTAAACACAAACCTGTTTTGGGTTTACTGGTTTCAAGAAGCACTGTCTGATGTGAACCATGCTTCGCAGAAAAGAGCTCTCAGAAGACCTACGATCAAGAATTGTTGACTTGCATGAAGCTGGAAAGGGTTACAAAAGTATCTCCAAAAGCCTTGATGTTCATGTGTCCACGGTAAGACAGACTGTCTACAAATGGAGAAAGTTTAGCACTGTTGCTACTCTCCCTAGGCGTGGTCTTCCTGTAAAAATGACTGCAAGAGCACAGCGCAGAATGCTGCATGAGGTAAAGAAGAATCCCACAGTGTCAGCTAAAGACCTACAGAAATCTCTGGCACATGCTAACATTTTTGTTGACACATCTACAATAAGGAAAACATTAAACAAGAATGGAGTACATGGGAGGACACCACGGAGGAAGCCATTGCTGTCCAAAAAGAATATTGCAGCACGTTTGAAGTTTGCAAAAGAGCACCTGGATGTTCCACAGCACTACTGGCAAAATATACTGTGGACAGATGAAACCAAGATTGAGCTGTTTGGGAAGAACACACAACACTATGTGTGGAGAAAAAAAGGCACAGCACACCGACATCAAAACCTCATCCCCACTGTAAAACATGGTGGAGGGAGCATCATGGTTTGGGGCTGCTTTGCTGCCTCAGGGCCTGGACGGATTGTTGTCATTGATGGGAAAATGAATTCCAGAGTTTATCAAGACATTTTGCAGGAAAACGTACGACCATCTGTCCGCCAACTGAAGCTCCGCAGAGGATGGGTGATGCAACAGGACAATGACCCAAAGCATACAAGTAATTCAAGTCCTGACTTCAACCCGATTGAAATGCTGTGGCATGACCTTAAGAGTGATTCACACCAGACATCCCAAGAATATTGCTACACTGAAACAGTTTTGTGAAGAGGAGTGGTCCAAAATTACTCCAGATCGTTGTGCAGGTCTGATCTGCAACTACAGGAAACGTTTGGTTGAGGTTATTGCTGCCAAAGGAGGGTCAACCAGTTAAGTCCAAAGGTTCACATACTTTTTCCTCCCTGCACTGTGAATGTTTACATGTTATGTGCAATTAAACCATGGCAACATCTAATGTTTGTGTAGTATTATGTTCAGCAGACTGTGTTCTTCTATTGTTGTGACTTAGATGATGTTCAGAGCACATTTTATGCCCAATTCATGCAAAACTCCACGTAATCCCAAGGGGTTCACATACTTTTTCTTGAAACTGTACCCTTCCCACTGTCCAGAGGCTCCTGGGGTGAGCAACCTACTGTTGAGTCCAGGATCATGTGTCATCTTGCAGCTTCTGGGAATATGTGTTTCTCCTCTCCACTGGCTTGGTGATGTATTAATCTGGGCATTCCTACTTCTCATGCTTTTTAACCAAACATTAAAGTGAATTTTGATTTTACCTGTTCCTGGACTTGTGACTCTATTGACCTCCACAGGGTTGGGAGCTCTTCTTTATTTGTTTTGTGCTCCTTTCTCATTGCTGGTCAGATGAGTTGTTGGAGTTGCCAATACTGTGGTTATCTACATATTACCTAGAACCTCACTACGCTTGGTATTAGCACTTTTTTTTTTTTTTTGAAGTGATCAAGTGTTTACATGCTTGGAAAATGCAGTTGGAATAAGGGTTACAAATCTGGCCTGCTACAAGAAGTTCTCTTCCACTGTTTCCCTTAGGACTGGTTCACCCCAGAACACACGTTTTTACGCGTTCTGTTTTGACACCCCATTAATTTTTCTAATGGGCTGCCAAATGCATGGAATGTGCAAAAGTGTGGAGTACCATGTGGTTTGATGGCTGCAAATGCACTGCATTTGTTAGATGCATTTGGGGGTGCCATTAACTATAATGGTACCTGTGTGTGTCTACCAAATGTAGGGTGCTCCTAGGTGGTTTGGGAAATGCATGTTTCCCACTTTTCCTTCTGGTGTGATCAGACTGTTAGTGGCAGTGAAAGGTTAAAATTGGTGAATTACATTTGGGTAAAGGTGATAATAATTTGCATTCACCCTTTTCTAAGATATCTAAACTGATTAGGAAATTAGTTCACATAAATTTATAATTTTGTAGCAAGGAAATCTAAATATCTAAATTGAAAAACAAAAGGTTGCTTTAGCTTTGTACAAAGAAGTGGAAGTTTAAAATAAAAATAAATCGCACAATTTGATGTCACTCTTTATGTAATGTTCATTGCTTAGTCCTATATGTTACTTTTCTATTGTGACAGCTAGACCATTGGCACAAGAGATGAAAGGTACAGTAGTTGGATCTTTTGTTTTCAAGGAATGACTTCTGAGAAATGTATCTGTCTGCCCAGTATTTCTGTTTCTTTTCCGCGACACCCGATCCTGGTGTTGTCAGGCTGCTATTTTCACTGGTGTGGCACTACTTTGCTGCACACAGAGAGCCAACACATTCTGCCTAACAATGACTGCCTTAAAATAACGTTGGCCACTAGCCAAAACTATCGCTTCAACTATTTTTCCGGTTGCAGATGGCCAGCTTGTCTTGGATGCATTGTTCTGCTCTTGAGAAGTGCTTGACACCATAAAACTGTCCTTGGAGAACAAGGGAGCTTTATGTCTGGAGGAGCGTCAAGAATACCACACTTATTAAAGGGTTAGAGGACAGTGTACCTAGAGGCAGGGGGTTAGGCCATAGCCAATTACTTATCTGAAGAAAGACAATACAGACATGGCATATTTGTTCTTAGGGGGCTGGTATCCAGAATATTTAAGAAACAAGAGAATACGGTATCCCCTGCTGGTTAAGACATGTTCTATGCTCATGTTCTAGTCGTGTTAATTATAATAATTCAGTACAGCAGGTGCATGGACGGTGGGAGAATGTATGTACATGTGTAGATTTATTTTATAAGGCATTGTAAAAGATCATTAATAGTCTGTCATCCAAGGCAAGCAGAGCTTATTTGGGTATAACTTGTCTAGTAAAATATTAAAGATGATGTATATCCAAAATATCCAAAAACTCTCAATTTTTGGATAGAGAAGGGAATAGTTGAACCTTGCAGGGGGTGTTTATTGCTGTCTTTATACCATTGGGGAAATTTCCTTTCACTTCTATTCCAGAGATGCAACAGGAATTTAGAGGAAATCTCCCAAAGTATGAACTGGGAAAGGACTTGCCTATAAAAAGTTTATGGGAATACAAACCCTGCTTGAAGCAGGTCAAATCGGGGTCGGCTGCAAGTCAGATGCACCTGCTATTGAGTTCAGATGATCTCAGAAGTGTGTCAAACTGATACCTTTGACACAAGCCCAAAGGCCATTAATAGAAGCTCTTCACACCTGCTTTGGCGGAACTCTCAACCTCCAAACATTTATTGTAATCCACTTATTTTTGCCATATTTTTCCCACTTTTCCTTGTTAGATTGTTTAACTACTTGCCTACCGGGCACTCTTACCCCCTTCCTGCCCAGTCCAATTTTCAGCTTTCAGCGTTGTCGCACTTTGAATTACAATTGAACGGTCATGCAACACTGTACCCAAACAAAATTTTTTTTTTTTTGAGACAGAGCTTTCTTTTGGTGGTATTTAATTACCACTGGAGTTTTTATTTTTTGCTAAAAAAGACTAAAAATTTTGGGGAAAAAAAATTTCTTAGTTTCTGTTATAAAATTTTGTAAATGACTAATTTCTTTTGTTCAATGAAGTGCACTAATGAGGGTGCAGTGATGGGCACTGATAGGTGACACTTGTGGGCATTGACAGGCATCACTGATGGGCACTGAGGGGCAGCACTCACATATGAGCGACGTGGACGGGTGGCAGTGGTAGGCACTGATGTGGCATTGATGGGCACTGACAGGTGACACTGATCATCAGGGCAATGCACGGCCATGCTGTTTTCAAATTTGACAGATCGTATGGGGAGACTTCTCATATTATCTGTCAGAGGGGGTGGGGGGTGGCGGGCAGTGGCTATGGAAACATGATACATGTTACACCCTAACAACGGGTGGAACATGTGACATGTTCCCAAAGGTGAACTTATCCTTTAACCACCTTCCACCTGCCATATAGTACAATGACGGGAGCAAGGTGGTTCTCTCGTTCTGATAGGACGTCATATGACGTCCTTCCATTCTCACCGCGCCTCCCATAGTGTAAAAACACTTTATTGGATAAACAAAAAAAGTTCTAAAATTGCACTTACACCATGTCACAAAATACACAGCATACACAGTAATATGGACCAAGAAGCTCTGCTGGCTCTTCAACGTGCATGTCAGCTAACTGGAAGTGATGTAATGGAAGTCCCGCCCTGGGGACCAAACAAAGGTGAAAAGGAGCCGGCTGTACTGGTGCTTGAGACATCTTTGAGGATACCATTCCTGGCTGCAAGGAGTTCTGGGCTTTTCAGTTTGGGCCCAAGTGATGATTACAGCCACAAGCATTTTTTTACTTTTTTTGGTAAGCAAGGGGTCAAAATCCTTCTGGTGAACGTGGTCAAATTGGTCTGGTAACTGAATTATTTTGATGTGGCACAATGGAATTGGAGCACCATTTGTTACTTATTTTACGAAGACGTGGGTGAAAGCACATGGATCATCAAGCATATTAGTGGGACTTTATTTGGACACTTTTTTTTATATATTTGACTCACATTTGAAATAATTGCAAACATTGTTTAGTGGTATTTTCATGTTTAATAATGCTGTTGGTGTTTGATTAACAGCAGCTGCACATATCTAGTTCATGTACCTTTTAATCCTTTTCACTTTTTGGAACGGGTGTTTAATTTTATGAAGAAAGACTGCAAAATTGTATAACCGAAACGAAGAAAAATGTGTGTGTGTGGGGTGTCCTGAATTTTCAGTATTTTTGTTTATATAGCACAAAATAAAAAAAAACCCACTTGTGATTAAATACCACCAAAAGATGGCTATAGTTGTGTGAAAAGAAATTATATACATTTCATTTGGGTACAGTGTTATATGACCCAGCAATTGTCAGTTAAACACACACAATGCAGATTAACAAAAAATGCTCTGGTCATGAAGGGGGTAAAACCTTCTGGAGGTCAAGTGGTTAATAAAGTATTCATGTTTTACTACACCATTGGTGCTGCACTGTCTTCTCCCTGCCCCTCTTGTGTTTGACAGGTAGAGTCCCGCTTCCACATTAGACAGCAGTGCATTCATTAGTGCTAGAACATCCTTGTATAGTTTATAGGCTACCCGCTCTGTTTGTTCATGATTTGTGTTTCATGTATGTTTTCTTACTTCGGATTTTGTGAGGCATTCAAGATTCACCTTTTATATGTTGTAGTGTTTAGTTGGGGTGCTTACATGTCATTATCCCATCGCTATGTACCTTAGGGTGCAGGGCTGCTTGTTTTGTTTTGAGAAAATATAGAAAATTGTGAGATTTATTTCTTCTGATATTGACTTTTTTTTTTATTATCTCAGTTTGTCTTTCAGTTTTTGATGGTATTATTTATTGCAGTGTGACACTTGATCCATTTTTTTGGCTTAAAAGCCTCAGAGGATAATGGCAAGAGTATGACATCGGGAGAGCTGACAGTTTATAACAATTCGATGGTTTCTAATACAGTAATGAGCTTTCCTCTTTTGCAGGAAGAGGATCTCCGCAGGATCTTCATGTTAACGATAGAAGTTTTACAAGAATTCAGCCGGCGGGAAAACCTCAGTGCACAGATGTCCTCTGTATTCCAGCGCTACCTTGCACTAGCCAATCAAGTTTTAAGCTGGAATTTTCTGCCTCCAAATTATATCCTTTTACTTTGTATTTTTTTAGGGCTCTCACTACTAGTGTGAGAAATGTCTTTATTGCCTGTAAGTGAAATTATGACATGTTAGACATTGTATATATTTCTGAATGGTGTCTGCATTGAATTGAAAAGAACAACTATAGTATATGGTGTAACTATTTTTTTCACAAGCGAAAACTGCATTAATCAGCAGTTTTTAAAGTACAATGACTTATTGAGAATCATGCTCTGTTAATAGTCCTAAGTATCACTGTCAGTGACTATGAAAGTGAGGGTAAATACAACATTTTTAGCTGTCTACAAAACAGGAATATAGGGCAAATCTTCCACTGAGGATACTTCTTTTTATCTTTTTATTACAAATGTCTTGGGAATTGCCCTAATGAGAAACATATTTAAAAAAAAAAAAGTGGATTAGTCCTACTGTATCCAAAAGAATATTTACAGTATACATTGAGATATATAGGTAGAGACTATATGGAATATATATATATATATATATATATATATATATATATATATATAGTGTGTGCTTTTTATTGTACTTTGTGGTTTTGTGTAGGTGGGTCAGTATAATATTATACAGTATTTATATAGCGCCAACAGTTTGCACAGAACTTTACAATATAAAGGGGGACAGTACAATTATAATACAGTTGAACACAGAATATTAGGTCCGTGCTTTTGCAGCATAGTCATTTTATTTAGAAAACCTTTACTTTCAAGTTACAAGTATCCAAAACAGGGTACTAATTTGCACAAATCATTGTTACGAGTATGTTTAGGAACAAAATCGGGTCTTTGTCAATTACTGGAGCTGGGAATTACGCATTCGACTGGTATTTGAGAAATGGTAGTATTCTGAATTAAAAAAAATATTCTGCATTACATAATGGATAACATTTTTTTTGTCTAGTATTATGGAACCTAAACAATTTTTTTTTTGTCCAAAATATTTATATTTCTGGTCACATGTACATCGATGTTCTTGTGTTAGTCTTTTTCTACCTTTAAACATAAGTAAAGTAAATTTTATAGAGGATTTTGGGAAAGTAGTTTAGTATAACTTCTGTATGTTTATATACATCGCTGTATGTTATGTTCTGTAATAGTAGTTTTGAAGCTGCTTGGTCCTGTGCATTAATGGTGTTTTTTGCCCATGGTTGCTAGTGACTACGTAAAATGGCAGCATTTGAATGATATCTGTTCTGAGAATTTTCATTTTATTAAAAAAAATAAAGTCAAATTGCTTCTAAATATTCCTCATTGTGGTGAAAGTATTCATTATGGACTTAACAGTCCTCTGGTAACTATAAAATTGAACCTTGCAATGACCAAAGCCCCCTCCCATCAGTGCAAAGGTAAATGCCTGTTTTGTCTAGGGAGTAAAAAGGTGATATGCTTACCTTATTCTTCACTCCTGAAGGCTTCCTTCTGTTCCTCTATCCGGTCCTGCAGAGTCCCTTCTTTTTGCTGTTCGACTGGTTGCAGCTCTTCCAAGTTATCAATTACAGTGCAGGACCAATGGTCCTGCTTTGTAGGTGAGGGCACAAAGAACCCACCCGAATCCTGGGAGCGTCTGAGAATGGAGAAGAGCATTGGCTGCTGGGTAACTAGGAATACGTATTGTGCCATTTCTGTCTGCCTAAACTAAATGAACATTTAACCCTTGCAGTGCAGGGGATGCTGCTAAAGTGTTACATTTTACAGTAAACCAGAGTTCAGCTTTGCTTGGTAACACTACTGTAAAACAAAAAGCTAATGTAGAAAGCTTGCAAAGTAGTTGATTCAGTCCTTTTGTGTTTCCACGTTCTTTTTCATCTATCAGTATTATTTGGGGAGCAATAACAGAGGTGAAGATTTGATGTCCGAGGACACAAGATAAATGTACAGGCTGATGAAAGTGTATGAGAAATGCCTTCAACATTTAGTGATATACTGAGGCAATTGTGGAGGGTTATGTGAATACCCAGTTTGAGTGGAGTGCAGTGTTCCATATGACCTGCATTATTGTTCTAGTATTGTCATTACAGGATGCCTTTGCTTGGCCCCCTCCTGTGTCACATGTTTATAAGATGTGACTTTCATACCTCTAGTATAAATAAATCTGGGTATTGTATTACTTTTGTCTCTGCAAAGCCCTTTTGATATTATTGTGTTTCAAGCATCCTTTGGAGTCCTTTTGGCAGACCTCATTGTAGTTGAGCAAAGGACAATGCACTATAGGAATGTTTCAGCCAACAGAACGCTCCTTTTAAAGTGAAGATTGGGCAGCCTACATTAGCAGGGCTGTGTTATAGAAATTGTGTACATCATTAGCACAGGCGATCTCGTCCACCCCTTCTCTTCCACCAACATTCACCCCACCAGTAGTCATAGGGGTATCCGAAGATGATAGATCTTTGTTACTTCATGCAGAAAATAGTGAGCTTAATTCCTGGAATAATTATATATTTAAAAATTGGTTATTTTCGAAGTTCTAAATCTCTGTTAGTTTCCATTTACACTGAAGCTTAAATTTCTAATGATGTTTTCTTGTTCCATTCTTCTGTAAAGGAGTACTTCAGTACTATTTAATGGATAAGTTCACCTTTGGGAGCATTTTTCCACTGTTTTTAGGGTGGAACATGTTCCTGATCCTGCAGCTGCTGCCCCTCTCCCTGTGACAGAAGTACGGGGGGGGGAGAACTCCATGCTAGCTGTCAGTTTTCAAAAACAGCACGGCCGTGTGGGGTTCCACCCACATGGCCGCAGCATTCATCATTCACAGTGTACTATTAATTAATGGACTACAAGTCCCAACGGCATTAGCGGCTGTTGGCTTATAGTCCTCAATTAACTACCATGGTGCTGTGAGTGCTATGGTAGTTCATTAATTCTTCCTGTCAAAAAGTATCGTCTTGCCCGTACGGGATGTACGTGCAGGCAGATACACTGACCGTGTGCAGGTGACCTGCATGGCATCAGCTATATGCTGATCACTGGTGCAATTCTTTACAGGCTCCTAACACAAAAAATAATAAATGCACATTTTTGTAATGTATATTTTTTGTGGAAATGTGAACTTATCCTTTAAGTTGTCCCACCTATACAACCATTTTGTAACAGAGCAAATTTTACATTTCTGCTACGGGCTGGTTTATTCAATAAATTTGTCATTAATAATTTGTCTACAATAGTAAAGTAATACTCATTTTTTCAGGAAAACAAGACTTTCTTCTGGTTGTGTTGCCTTGCAAGAAATTATCATCTGTTCTATGTTCTCCATAGACTGAAAAATGTAGCAAAACTTTAAAAAAAAAAAAAAAAAAAAAAAAGCCCTTATTTTTTAAAGATCTATTTTTGGATTTTACCTTTTTTTTTGTTTTTTTTTTGTTTTTTACACAAAACCAAAAGAGAACAAAATCAATCAACTGTGCAGTGTCTCTCAATTCTCAGAAAATTGCATGAACTACATCAGGAATGTATAGATGGTCTGGGCACTACAGTACAAAACTTTACATTAGTCCACTATGTGGAAACAATGTAATCAACAATAAAATACTAATTTTAGTATCCTGGATTTAGAGAGCTCAATGCGAGGAGGTTAGAAATCCACTTACCCCAAATCTTATCAAATAGGTTTGTTTTAATTCCTAAGTTGGAAGGTAAGTCAATACAAAGGAAGGTAGCCGTTAGTTTCTAGGTAAGACTGCCCCTTTCCAGGATTATAAAAATAGTTTCTTTTCTTTTAGCAAAAAGTATAGGATTTTTCACAACCTTAGCATGTTTATAAACTCTCAAGTCCCCAACTGTTCCCAGGAGAAAGTGTTTTTTTTTTTTTTTTTTTTTTTTTTTTTTTTTTTTTTAGGATGCAGAATATTGGGTGGACAGAAAGTGTAAAAGATGAAGGAACCTAAACCTTTTTTGTTTTTTTTGTTTAATTTTACTTAAAGATTTAGGTTGATCAAGCATTTTGACATGCTATGCTTCTCTTAAAGCATATTCAAACACAAGAACCAACATTTATTACATTATAGTTTGCTTTTTTTCAGGCTTTTCTCCTTTATTTTCACTTGTGAGTAACATACTTCATGTCCTATAATGGTAATGCTTCCTTTTCCTGCTGTGGTTGCTGCTGAGGCTGAATTTCAAACATGGCTTTCTTTGTGCATCTCTATTACATGGGGTGGGGGGATAGGTTTAGTAGTTTACACAAATGAGGCATCTTCTGTACATGGTAAAAATGTTCTTGGAAAAATAAACGAATTTGGCCTCTGCAGGACCTGTAAGGACCAGTAAGCTTCAGCACATGGCATCTTTCTTTGTAAGTTTAGATATACTTTAAAAAATTATAAGTATAATTCCAGGCAAAACCTAGCTACATTTGAAAATGCTCCCTCCCTCTTCCTACCTTTATTTCAACTAACCTGTGTAAGAATTGTCACATTTTAGCTGACTAAAACGTTCAGGCAGCAGACAGAGGGAGCCTCTGTCTGTCTCAGCCAATACAGCTTGCCGATAGTCGGGGCTGGGGTTTTAACAAATAGCTGGAGCTCCAAGAAAATCTGAAGTTCAGGTGAGTAAATGTCCCTCCCTCACATTTTTGCTCCGTTTGACCCAAACCGATACTTTGCAGTGCGATTTGCGTCAGTACAAAATGTATGGACACAATATGCACTGCAAAGAATAGCATGCGATTTCCCCACTGCTCCTGTGTGAACCCAGGCTTGTCAAACAGGAGTGGGGCAGGAAACCTTTCTGCACCGATACCATGCTGAGCAAGTGAGCGGAGGGTGGGAGAGAATGGCGTGTGGGGGAGAATGGCGTGAGGATGTATACACTGGTATTGCCTATCAGGCAGAGGATGGAGGCAAATGCTCCAGATTCTCAGCTGTAGGAGTTGAGAGAGAGCTACGGGGATTTGAAATCCCCGTGGCTTTCTATAATCTTGCAGGGATGACAGCATGGGATATATGGCTTTTGATTGGTCAGCACTGTGACCAGCTGAGAATCTGGAGGATTGCGGCTGCTTTCTCTTCTTTCCTAAAACTGAGAAATCCGGAGCATCTGCCTCTATCATCCAATGGCTGACACCAAGGTATACACCCCCACAACGTCCTACTCTCCACTCAGTGTGGGATTGGTGCAGGGAGGTTTCCAGCAGCGCTCCTGTGTGAATTTAAGCTATGACAGGTCTGGGTTCACACAGTAGCAGTGGGGAAACCGCATAAGATTTAGACAGGAATCACATTCCTGTTCAAATTGCATGTTATTCTTTGTGGTGCAATTTTGCATCCATACATTTTGTATGGATGCAAATTGCACTGCAAAGTACGGTGCTGTTTCGCCAAGTACTTGACCAAAAGTATTGGTACTCGCCTCTCAAAAAATGGTATTGGTGCATCCCTAATTTTGGCATAGATTTTGTCAATTGACTTCATTCTAATTTTATTTTTGTTTAGTTTTCGTCCCTGAAAACATGCAGCTGATGAAAACTAAGATGAAAATATTTTGTATACTTGCCTCTTTTAGGCTGCTGCAGTCTGGTCATATGATCTGGCTCCTCTGTATCAGTCAGCAGGGGGCTGCAGAGGAAAGGAGGGAGTGCCAAGATAAGAGAGGGCCATAGGAGCCAATGAGTGACATCACTGCTCCCAGGCATTACCAATCATTGTTGAGCACTCTCTCTTCCTCCTTTTTAGGAGCAGGGAAGGAGCATTATAAAGAGTAGTTAGTTTGCCTGGAATTCTACTTTTAAGAATTCTAGATTCTGTGTAATGAACTTTGTACTTAATGCTCTTGATATAGAGATAGTCAATATGAAAATTGCAGCGAAACCTTGACCACCTGTAACCATCCAAAATTGGTTATCAGCCCTACAGGACCATTGGCTGCCTTAGTGGTTGTAAACCTCAGACATGAAATATGAAGAAAGCATATCCCCCTATAGTGTGTACTTTCAATTCTGTCAGTTAGGAGCACTAAATGTAATTTCTGTCTCTTATCTGCATAAATCACTTCTGACAAGTTTTCCTGGCACCAAAAGAAAAAAAGTTGACAGAGGAGGGACCTCCAGCAGATTGACAGCTTCAGGTCTGTTCCTGTGAGCTATGTGAAGGGGGGTGCCTCTTCCCCCCCAGTCAGCTCTCCTCAGTCTGCAGTGTGTAATTTCAGCTCTCCACCCCCTTTTCACTGAACTCTCATACAAGCTTTATAAATGCAGCACTTTGAACAGATGTAGAGATGAGAATGCTGCTAGTAAACAGGTACAACTTAAGTTGGAGGATTTGTTTAATCTGTGTTTCACTTGAGGACAGTCACTTCACTAGGTATATATGTAAAGGTTTACAACCACTTTAACTGTAAAGTGGAGTGCAGGGGAATAAACTGTGTTGGCACTGCAGCTTTCAGTCAGGACAAGAGCTCTGTGGATCAAAAAGAATTGTAGCCATCTACTTCACCCTGATGCATAGATTTAAAAATATAGAACTGCGCAATATCACAGTCCTGCTTTAAGTCACTGTAGGCCGCCATTACTAGTATAAGAAAAAAAAGTTTATATATATAAAATCTATCTCTATACAAACATGCACCGTAGTTTGTAGACGCTATATCTTTAGCACAAACCAATCATAAAACGCTTATTGGGATTATTTTTACCAAAAATTTGTACCAGAATACATTTTGGCTTGAATTTATGAAGACTTTTTTTTGTAATTTATACCTTTTTTCATTTATAACGCAAAAATTAAAAAAAAAAAAAAAGCAGGTGAACAAATACCACCCACAAAGAGCTCTACATGTGGGGAAAAAAATGATATAAATTTAATTTAAGTACAGCGTTGCATGAGCTTGCAATTGTCAGTCAAAGTAACGCAGTGTCGTATAGCTTGGCCTGGTTACGAAGGGGGGTAAATCTTCCGGAGCTAAATTGGTTAAAGTAGTGTCAACACTAAAGTCTCACGACTGATCTTGTCATTACTTGTGTAGGCTACAGAGATTACCTTGTATAGGGTTTTTAGGAGCTCAAGCACTTGAATTTTACATTCATTGGTATGCCTTGGCTGTCATTCCCTTGTTACCAGCACATCTATAAATACACAAATATTACTTCCTTTCTTATCCTCTCTTCACCAACCATTTAAAAGTTGAGCAAATAATACTAACTTTCTTCTGAAACCCACACCACTCTGTATGTGCTGTCCCCTTTGCTTTTCTAAGTGGAGATTAATGGTAAACTATAAAAAAAAGTTGCCTAAGTTGCAGCACCTGTTCTCTGTGGCTGCTGTTCCCCTCTTACTCCTGTCACATTAGCCCTCTGCTTATCAAAGTGATGGTGCAGCCGAGGCATGCTACATTGTAACGATCAAACTGTTATCTAGCATTCCATGAACATTCTTCTTTTTCAGGGTCTAATAACGTTTATTCCTTGGCCTCATGTGTGAATTATGTGGTGTATGTGAAGAGGCTTAAACTTTGTTTCCAGTATTCTTTGATGGATGCTGAGGCTCCTGAACTTTTTCTCTCTCTTCCCCCTTCTTTAAAGGCTTGCAGGAATGTTATTGTTGACCTTGACACCAGATAACTGGGCAGACATTATATAGCTATGTTTGAATCCTCCCAAAATGTGATGCTGAAGCCAACAGAGTCCTGGCGTGAAACCCTTCTTGACAGTAGAGTCATGGAGCTGTTCTTCACAGTAAGTCCTAGATTTCTTTGCCTGTTGCATGTTTGTGTGAACATTTATGCTAAGTGAGAGTGCCATTTTGCCTAGCTGACATGTCTTTTAGTACCCGAAGTATGAATTGAATTCCGCTTTTTTTTTTTTTTTAAATACGTTAAAATGTATTTTTATTACAGTAGGCATGAGTACGCAGAGACATTATTTCAATATTTGGTAGTCTTTGTAGAGTTTTGGAATAGCTTTTTAAACACAGCTTGTATTTTGATTTTTTTTTTCTTTATATTTTGTGGTTTTTTTTTTTGGTTTATTTTAACTTTTTCACCGGTTATTATGTCTTCAAAAAGCATATATATATATATATATATATATATATATATATATATATATACACACACACACACACACACTCACTCTGTATATGCTAAAAAGCGCTAAATCAAGCTATGTTTAAAAAAAAAAAAAGCAACACAATGAGAGAAATGCAAGATAAAACACTGTGGTATAATTTCCTGTCTTAAAGAAAAAAAAAAAAAGTCTGTAGTAATTGCTCACTTTAGACCATACTCTTAAGCGTTTATACAAAAGTTAAATGTATGTTTTTCTGTGTGCTTGGAGGTACTATCCCTTAGTCAATCAGACAGAAATAAATGTACAGTGCTGTTTAAGTACACATGGGCCTTTCTATCACTAAAAGGAATAGAAGTAACACTTGTCAAAAAAAATAGCAATAGACTACACATGACTATACAGACTACATGAAATAGATGTAGAAGAAAACACTACAGTTGAAAAGAATACAAGTTATAGCAGAATACTAATATCTTAAAAATGAATATTCTTTTCTCTTTTAAAAAGAACTGAGTTGTTTGAGTTTTTGTAATGTTTCGTATAAACCTGTCTTAAGTTTTTTATAATATTTCTTTTTTGGCCTAGCTTACCTGAGCATTTTTTTGTTCATGAATATAAGGCACTGTTCACATATGTTTTCATCCGTAATATATTTTTTAATTAAGTAATTGTACGGTGGTTTAAAGGTAAATTATATACAGTGGTTCTTTTGAATAAATATAACATTATCAAGACTTTTGGTAAATTGTTTAGAACTGTTTACATTGGCTACATTGTGACCATTGGAGGAGTCTTTGAAGATTGTTAAACATAATTTTTTGATTGTACATTTTCACCCAAAAAATAGCAAAAAGATTAGTATAGAAATTTCCACCAAAAACAAATATTCATTATACACAGTACTCACTGTGGTTTTTATGTACTCATTGTCTTCTGGCCAGGGTGTTGTAGGTACGATGCCAGTGGTCTGGCCCCTCTTTTTGCCTTCTTAAAGGAGGCTGACAAATGTCCAGGGGTGGGGTTTTAAAAAAAATTAATTTTTAGTACATGGTGTTGCTAATCTCTGGAAAACACTTGCAAAAATAATTTAAAACTTTGTGTAAAATATGCTTGCATTTTGAAGGAGAAATTATATAGAAACTTTTGGAAATTAATCTTCAACAGTGACTTGCCTTACACCAATTGAGTTCTTAATTTGGCTATATACTGACTTGCAGGATTTTTTTCATCGTTCATCTTTTACTTTGTTAGGATTTGCCTCACTTTCATGCATTTGAATTTATTTAGTTTGGTTTTTGCTCTAAAAATTGGCTGGAATATAATTTATTGTAATTTCAGTCAAGTAACTTAGAATTTCTTTGGTAAATTCTGTAAAATGTTTTCCACATAATTATTTAACCATGTGAAATCTGTGACAAATATACCTTCTATGATAAGAGAACATACGACTGTATGTTGAGGTTGACTTTCCTGGCTTAGCCAGAAAGAAAATTGTATATTACATTTTATGCCTACCCTTGGTGCATTTTTAAATTAAAAATCTAGTTACAGTCTACCATGGGCAGTTTATTCATTATAAAAATTCAAGAGAGTTTTTCGGTATCAAGTGTTTTTTATTGGTAATTATAAAAGTGTAAATTATGTATGTGTATTTATGCAGATATAACTACTTAACTTTGTATGTATCATAACATTTTTCTCTACTTTCCAGAATTGGTGGTATAAAAAAAAAATCTAAGACCTAATCCATTTGAGTTTTAACCTAGCACAATAATTTCAGGTGTCACTTGGTGAAGTTAATTAACACGCAGACTTACTCGGCAGCAACCATTATAATGAATTTTCATACTGTAAATATCAAATCTTGGCTTAAAAGAAATTTGGACAAAACACATTTTTCTAGACAATGGAAAACAAAAAACTGTTTGTTATATTACCCATTTGACTTTTTAACATCTCGAAGATGTGCTGAATATCTCTATTCCTGGGTTCCCCAGTCTACCTCCTGCCAGGCTGCTGTTCATCTATTCACATTTAGTCTATTTCACAGCTCTAGTGGCCTGCCTATACAGCCCCACATTTATATATCCAAACTCCGCTGCAACTCTTAAATGGCTTAACATAGTTACCTGTATGCTGAAATGTAAAATGTTGTTGAAAACCTTCTATTAGCAGTTCTCCTTTAACCAGATAGCATCAGCAATTGGCTATTCTATTTCTCAGACATGATGTCGTATGTCATCAAAACTAGAAACTCACACCATACTCGGGGTCTCCCCTCTTAATTGTGGACCAATTGGTGTGGTTCCTGATTGTTCGCATGACAGCCAGTCAAGTTGGAGGTTTAGTTAGAAGATAAAGCCTTTTTAGCCTGTAGATTCCACCACAGTCTGAAGATGGTAGTAGTATGTCTTTGTTTAATACTGATATTGCTAGATGCAATTACAGTATTTAATAAAATTACCAAATGTTTTCTAGATTGTTGTCCATATGCCAGCCTATAATAAGACATATGAGCAGAATATTTATTAAAACAGTATATGGAATAAAAGGCGTTATTTAGGTAGGCATATTGGTCATAGGGTTATCCAGCACGTTAACATGCTAGCACTGCCACATTTGAGCTTTAAGACCTCATGGAAGCAGGGGTATTCAGCAAATCCTGCCATGGGAACAAGACCTGGTAGTATTTTGGCTGTCTCAGCCATCTCAGGCAACTGTTCTTGGCACATCGGAAATTTAGCATCAAAACCCACCGCTTTTTTACAATACTGATGTTCTGCTGCCAAACACTACATTACTACAGTATGTCCTGGCATGTAAGCAGAAGATCTGGAGCTTATTTAACCTTTCTGCAGGAACTAATGCTTTAAAACGCTTTAGTGGGTAAAATTGGTGGATTTATGTTTCTAAGCATTAATGCAATGCATGTTTCAGTTTAACCTAATCTTCATAGGACACACAGTGCAGGCTAGATTTCTGATTTATCACACAAACTACCTTGCTCACTTGTCTCCTGCCCTCTTGTCTGTGAGACAGGTTTAAAAAATAAATGATTTTAATTTTTCACTAATAAATTCCATTTGCCTTACATATTTAGTGCACATTTGACCAATTGAGTCAGATTTGCTGCGGAACGGAACATCTGGATTTCTTTCTTTAATTTGTCATCCAGGTCTCACTTGCAAACACCAGCACCAGTCACTGTGAAACATGCTGTGGCAGATCATGGATTTTATACATGACAAATTTTGCTATGAGGTGATGTTGGTCTTGGAAAACTTTCAGACTGAGGTATATATTTGTTGCTTGCTATATCTGTATTTTTGCTTGCACTGCTCTTGTTTTCAAAAGGAAAATCCCAAACCAATGATATTCTGGGGCAATAAGTAGGTAATGGAATATCCCATAACATCTCAAAAATTACTTAAATCACTACAGACCAATTATGATGCATTTTTGAAGTACAAATATTATACTTTACCAGATTTAAAATATTAATATTTTAATGTAAAATTATATTAAAATATTAACTCCTTTTGAGTAGAACAACATAATTTCTGCCTCATACATTCTCTCAACATTATAAATATATGAATATATAGTAATCCCTGTAGAAATAATTCCATATATATGTATATATATATAATGTATTACATCAAATCCATCAAGCACATATCTTTTTTTTCATTGATCCAGTCATATAGGCTTGCTTGTCGAAAAGGAGAGTAGCTTTTGTTTGTCATGTTCATTAACATCTTGTAATGACATTTCATAACAATTGTGTAATACTTTTTACCTTTTTTTTAAATAGCATTAACCACTTGCCCTCTAGAGGATTTACCCCCCTTCCTGACCAGGCCATTTTTTGCGTTACAGTGCTACGTTACTTTAACTGACAATTGCACCCAAATTACATTTACGTACTTTTTTTCCACAGAGATTTCTTTCGGTGGTGATTGACTGCCTGTGTGTGTATGTGTTTTTTTGTTTCGTTTTTTTGTTAATGTTTTGCGCTGTAAACAAAAAACGTCTGACAATTTTGAGAAAAAAAACAATACATTTGACTTTTTGCTATTAAACATGTTCAATAAAAATATTTTCCAAATCAAATTTCTTCATAAATGTAGGCCAAAATGCATTCTGCTACATTTCTTTGCTAAAAAAAAAAATCCCAATATGTGTAAATTAATTGGTTTGCGTGAAAGTTATAGCGTTTACAAATGGCGGTACATATACTGGAAATTTTTTTTTTTAATTTTTGCTAATAATAGCGGCGATCAGCTACTTATAGCGGGACTGCGGCGGGCATTCTAAAACTAGGAGGAACTGACTTGGTGTCACTGACATCCCCAGTGACACCAATACAATGATCAGTGCTAATAAAAATCACTGATGCTGTACTTTATGGTACTGAGGAGGAAGGGGTTAACATATGGGGCGATCAAGGGGTTAACTGTGTGTGTTCTTTCAGCTGTAAGCACACTGTTTTGTATGGCTATACAGAGCCATACAGAGCAGTGTGCAGGAGCTGACGGGAGAGAATTGTGTCGTTTACATACAGTTCTCTCCCCTGTCGGTAATACTTGTCGATCACCGGGTCCAGTTCTCTCCCCTGTCGGTAATACTCGTCGAGTAATCACCGGCTGGGACCTGGTGATTGACAGCCAAGGCCGCGATTGGTGGCGTGGGTAAGCTGTGTATATATACGTTATTTTGTGCACCGGTGCCACCCTGTAGCAGTATTTCTGCTATAGGGCGGACGGGAAGTGGTTAATGTTCTTCCAAATAAAAGTACCAGGAATCCATGGTCAGATTAATGCCTCCAGTGAGGACTAGTAGGGCCACCAGGGATACCTAAGCCTGTAGACAGCAAGCATGCATGCACAGTGAATGTCTAAAATAATTACACTTTACTTTAGTTGAGGCTTTAGAGGCGGAACCCTTAAAGATGGAAAGACAATCCCCACATTTTTTGAAATTTGGCGGACAATACAAGCATTATTTGGATACATACAATTTACAGATTATGCTTCAATATGGGGAAATAAAACTCTACCGGGGCTCGAAAAAGTAGAGAATTTTGAAAATAGAAGGGAATTGTGTATTTAGCACAGCTATATACGTCTAGGGGAATTAAAACTTTTGAGGAATTGAGAGAGGAATTTGGGCTTTCAAATAAGTGTTTCTATCAATACCTACAGTTGAGACACTCCCTGAGAGCTCAGTTTAAGGTAAAGGAACCAGAGTGGAGTGATGCCCCTTTATTAAAGACCTTAATAAACACTCCATCTACTAAATGGGTAATAACAAAGAATTGCCATGTAGTGTTAATTGGGAAGAAGATGTGGGTACATTAACGGATGAGCAATGAATTATGTCTTAAAATCTGTGGCATTAATATCACTATTCCCCAGCACAAAAACGGACACAGATTTGTATTATCCATAGAACATACCACACACCAAGGAATTTGTTTGGGAAGCAACCAGATGCATGTTGCCCTAGGTGTGGACATCAGTCGGGAAGTTTTTTCCACATGATCTGGAGGTGTCCCAAACTATATACATATTGGGGAAAAAGTGATAGACACAATAGGATTGGTGTTTGGTATAACGTTCAGGATGGAGCCCAAGTTGTGCATATTGGGGATTATGGGAAACCATGAAATGTCTTATTTTATACATCTAGCAGTACAGAGATGTCTATATCTGGCCAGAAAACAGATTGCCCAGAGATGGCTATCCTCTGTGCCTCCTAGCTATGAAGATTGATTAAAAATTGTGGACAGAAAAATAAGGGAAAAATCAATATATGAAAAGAGGGGGTGTGTTGGAAAGTTTGAAGAGATAAGGAGACCATAGAATGTATCCCCTAGAATGGCATTAAGCCTTATGGATAAATAAGGTAGAGGTATAATAATGTCTTCTATATGTTGGTATCTGTGAGAGTGGAACTGGGTGAGGTCGAATTGCAGGGAATTTTTTTGTTTTTTGGGAGGGAAGGGGTTGAGAAAAGAAAATGTATTCAATGTTTGGGACACTGTATAACTTTTAAATGAAAGAAATGAATAAAAATTTGAAACAAAAAAAAAAAATTACTGTTGGAAATTGTAATAGGGTTCCTTCCCTTACAAATACAATGTTAATGTAATAAATGTGGATAGTCCTCTATATTAATGTAAATAACATTTCTAATTTATTAGCTATCTGTCTGACAACTTGGACAGGTCATCTTGACCCTGAAAGCAAATTTATGTGTAAATGATTAAAATTTTACCTCATCTGTGCTTATAATCACTATATACTTCATTTTATATGTAAATATATACAGCTCCTAGATGCCTGTAATCCAGATGAAATTGGATTCGGATGCATTTTAGTGTATGTGTGTATATATATATATATATATATATATATATATATATATATATATAAACTGCATTGGGTATAGGTGGATCAGAAGTTCCCTGCCAGTCTATATCTGTATTAAAAACAAATCTCTTTTCAGTCATCTATTTGTGAATATATATGTGAGCAAAACAAATCTGCCACACTTAGTTACCAACCTTCATAAAACTAATATCAAAATGCCATAGTAAAGAAATCTCACAAAATGTGAATCAAAAGAAAAAAATCAAATTAACATATGTTCATGTAACTGTAATGTGTAATAATCCTCAAATCAATGTATGTGTTCATAAGAAAAAGTGAATTCCTGTGCCAGTCCACATCACAAAAACGTGAAGAGTTCTTCAATCTGAATCAAGAGGACCACTCACCTTATTATAAATTGTAAAATGTCTGTTCAGTGGTGGAGATCTAGTCTCACTTGCATTTGGGACATATAGCAGTTTATTTATTAAAACTGGAGAGTGCAAAATCTTCTGCAGCTCTGCATAGAAACTAGTCAGATTCCAGGTTATTTTGTCAAAGCTTAATTGAACAAGCTGAAGCTAGACGCTGATTGGCTACCATGCACAGCTGCACCAGATTTTTCGCACTCCAGTTTTAGTAAATCAAATCAATTTTGTATCAAATTGAAGATTTTTTTCACATTTTCGTGATGTGGATGGGCTAATTAGAACTATATAATTACAGGATTTTACTTTCTCTTATTTCAGGTACTTTTAAATAGCACCGTCAATTACGCAGCGCTTTAAACACACACACACACACACACACACCTCTAATCCTCAAGGAGCGTGCATTCTAAGGTTCCTAACTCACATTCATACATACATATACTAGGGTCAATGCAGACAGGAGCCAATTTGGCATGTCTTTGGAGTGTGGTAGGAAACTGGAGTACCCGGAAGAAACCCACTCAGGCACAGGAAGAACATGCATACTTGAACCAACGACCCTAGTGCTGTCAAGACGGAAGTGCTATCCATTTAGCCACTGTGCTGCCCACTTATGAACACATTCATTGATTACTTGAGAATTATTACACATTACAAATATATGAACATATGTTAATTTGTCTTTTTTTTCTTTTGATTCACATTTTGTGAGATTTCTTTAGCATGGAATTTTGATATTGTTAGTCTACATCTATTGGCTCAGAATGGTGGTCAGCAACAGTTTAGTCGCACAAGTACTATAAAAAAAAAACACATACAATTCCCAATTCATTATGTTTTCAAAGTCATATATCTGGGCAGATTGAATTCTTCTGCAATAACCCCATCTATTTACATGCCTTTGGGATGGAAAATAACCATCTGACTCCCAAATGAATTGAATGGCTGTTAAATCCATATACCAGTGGGGAATTGATCCTCTGTTGCAATCATACAACGTCTAGTGCCATCTGTGTACACTGATGGTTCCCCTGTGCATGCGCCATGTTTCGGAAAAGCAACCACTAACCTCACATACACAAAAAATACCTGAGCCCATGACTGCCCATCCAGCAAGGGAGGGTGCTAGAACTGTCAAAACAAGCTGTGAGCACTGCCCCCTTCACCATACGGCATTGGCAACCAGGAGGATTGGATGCATGTATTGCATTTGTAAGGGAGAGGGCGCACAGGCTGTCCACAAATCTAAGTCCCTCCAATGTACTGGAAGTTTGTGCTCTGCTATGGAGGGACCTGATCCAATAATTTGGTCTTGTTCACAGATGATCGTCTGTTTAACAGTTTCTATTTATAAAAGCACAACATAATAAACAGTATTAAGAAAGCACAATATAAATAGAACAATGCAACATTGATACAATATCTAAAATTGGCAATAAATCCTCTACATATTTGCAGTATGTGGTTTTTACTGGGAGCATGTACCTTTATGTATATTTTATCTTACAATATAAGCTATCCTTGGATCCTATATATATTTAATCACTTCAAGTATGGGTTAACAGAAAAATAATTCACAATGGATGTCGAAGGGCGTCTGGTGTGTAGCTGTGTAGCAGTTGTGGCAGTGCCCACTTGATCTCATGTTAGTAGCTGCTTACCTGCAGTACATGTACCATGGTAAACTACTGAACCAGGTTAAAGCATTTAAAGACATAATGAACTCTGCAAGCTGTGGCTATCAAAAGGCAGCCAGATGGCAAAGGCCTAGTTACTAGTATTGCCTGTGGTCACACTTCACCTATCTTTTTCCCATTACTGGCCAGCCATGTCTTGGAACCCTTGAATACAATGAAGTGTATTGCTGTTTTTCGGGTGTAATCCAAGTTGTTTCTAGGTGTTCCCTATATCATTGCAAATCTTCGCTTTTTTAGTTCAGTTTCACTTTAAGAATGCTTTAGTAATGCCTTATGAATGGAGATGTCATTACCCAATTAAGGGCCATCATTTCATTGTATGCCCAGCCCATGATTCCTGTGTACAACAGCCTGAGCCAGAGGAGCAGCATGTTGTGTCTATGATTTGCACAGCTTGGCTACTGAGACAACACTGAGTCTGTATTTCTTGCTTGTGATGAGGTGTAAAAGTCATCCCTAAGCAGTGACAGGCACACACACAACAGCTGTCTACTAGACTTCTAAACAGCTGCTGTTGTCAGCTGTGACCACCTCCTGCAAATATCCTCCGTCTCAGTCAGTTAACCCTTTATCTTCTCAATTCCATGGTCCAGCTATTGGGTCTCCATGGTGAATGAGTCAGAGTATAAACACCTCGTAACCATGCACCATATATTATCTATCTACTAAGAGATTTGCTGTCGGAGGGAGAAGCGTGTTCTTTTTATTGCCAGCCGGACTGACTTTTCTTAATCCATCTTCTTGTTTTATGGGACATCTTTGATCATGGTTTAGATGAGACATGGTGTAATTATTGCGTTGTTTATGTAGGGCCCATCTATTTTATATCCTGGCAGTATTGTATTACTAAAAATAACATTCTGTAGCCTACAGCAATATTGGATTTCTACATATGTCCAGCTGTTTGTTCCCAAACTAGACCTGTCCCCGTACCTAGTAAAGCGGCAGTGTTGATGGAACTTATATTGAATTCAGCTCCCACCACTTTAATTTTCACCTTTGACTTTTATTGCCACACCTCTCTAACTTTACCAAAGCCTTGTACACACAATGAGAATATTGGATGAATGCTCATCTGTTTTTTTCTCATAAGACAGAATTACAACTTCCCGCCTTGATGTAATGTATTCTTTCATTTCCGAGCATGCATGGTCTTGGTCACTTTTTTTTTTTTTTTTTTACAGGCGAATATTGTACGGATTAAACAAAAATCTTTGTTCTGTTAACTTTATAGATTTTCTTGCTCGTCCCTTCGGATAATTTTGCATGAATTGTCATGATCGGCTCTCGAAAGTTGTGTACTAATAATCAGATTATTGGACGATCACTCCAAAAGCAGTATTTTTTTTGTCTGGTTTTCTCATCTTGAGTACTAGGCATAACATTTAAAAGAACCTTGGTCAGCAATTTTAAGAGATTTGTAGGCAGAGTGTCAGCATGGTTGACAGGCTACAATGAGTATGATAAAAGCATATCTAAAGCCCAAAACAAAATTTTAATATTTTGCAGATTACCAATCTTTAGATGTTTAGCTATATTATTTTCAGGCTTGTTTCCCTTTTCACCTGGTAATCCTGCAAATAACATACTTTCTGTCCTTTTATGCCTACGCTAATTTCATCATTGTAGTACTCTTGTTTGTCACATATACTTGGAACATGTCTGCCTTCGTTACTTCCATTACTTGGTGGAGTAAACTCACAAGAAATGACAAGGACTCAGATCTGACAAGATTAATAGGTATTTTCTGTATTTGCTGAAAATATTTGTTGCCTGAAAAGTGAAAACAAATACAATCACCACATTTACAGACTAAAAAATGGAGAGAACACAGCTGGTGAGGAGGCATTGCATTGCTTCCTTACCAGCTTCTGGAGCACAATCTAAACATGGATCAGAGGAAAAGGAAATTAGACACGTGTAAATCTACTCTTAGGTTTCCACTCTGACATTATGGATAATTTGTTGTGACAAAAAAAAATCCAAATTAAATTCCTTTTAATTACAGGTTGTAACACTACAAAAATGTTGGAAAATGCAGGGGGATGAACACTTTTGAAGGCACTATACAGCGGATAAAATAAGTATTGAACACGTCACCATTTTTCTCAGTAAATATATTTCTAAAGTTGCTATTGAGATTAACTTTTCACCACGTTGGTAACAACCCTTGCAATCCATACATACAAAGAAACAAAAAGTTCAGTAATTAAGTTGTGTAAAAAAAAAAAATGGAATGACACAGGGAAAAAGTATTGAACACATGAAGAAAGGGAGGTGCAAAAAGGAATGGAAAGCAAACACACCAGCGGAAATCTTATCAATAATTAGAAAGCAATCTTGCCACTTGTTAGTGCAAATTAATATCATCTGGTTCAGTTTCAAGTTATGGTCTATAAAAAGGTGCCTCATTACCAAGGTGTCATACAAGAAAAATCTCATGATGGGTAAAAGCAAAGAGCTCTCTCAAAATCTACTCAACCTTATTGTTGCAAAACATACTAATGGCATTGGTTACAGAAGGATTTCTAAACTTCTGAAATGTTCCAGTGGGCACTGTTGGGGCCATAATCCATAAGTGTTAAGAACATCATTCACTATAAACCGACCACGACCAGGTGCTCCTTGCAAGATTTCTGACAGAGAAGTTAAAAGAATTCTCAGAAGAGTTATCCTAGAGCCAAGGATCACTTGTGGAGAGCTTCAGAATGACCTGGAATTAGCAGGTACAGTTATTTCAAAGAAAACAATAAGTAATTCAGCCGCCATGGCCTGCATGCACGCTCACCACTCAAGACTCCATTGCTGAAGAAAAAGCATTTTGAAACTCGTTTATAGTTTGCTGCACAACATTTAGACAAGCCTGTCAATACTTTTTCCCTGTGTCATTCCATTTTTTTTATACATAACTTAATTTCTGAACTTATTCGTTTTGGTTGCTTTGTATGTATGGATTCCATGAATTGTTACCAACATGGTGAAAATTTCATGTCAGTAGCACCTTTAGAAATAAATTTACAGAGAAAAATAGTGACATGTTCAATACTTATTTTACCAGCTGTATTTACTTAAATTGCTCTTAAAAAGATATCTAAACCCTAATATCTTCAAATACTGCAATTTTGCCAACAATGTGCGGCAACCGTGTGCATTGCACGTGTTTGTGGGGCACTTGCTGTGCTTCCTCATTTGCTTGACTGTTTAGTGCCAGCCCACAGATTGCTACATGTCAGGTGAACTTTACATGCCTGCGTGTGATGCTTTGCACCCGCAGCAAACACCCCTGTTTGATTGGCAGGCAGCAAAAACGTGGCTCAACTGCAGATTTTTGCTGTTTTGCTGCCACCCCAACCGCAAGTCCAAATAAAGCCTTACGCTTTCATATTATTTACAAATAAGCGGAAATGTTTTGATGGAACAATGTATTTATTCCAATGCTCTAAAGCCCTATAAATGGGTTGTGGTGTAGCTGATTGCTTCAAGAATGCAAGTAAAGAAATGAACTGATGAGTTAATTTGGATTGGTGCAATGAAAGCTTAAAATATGCTAAAAATGTAAAGTTTCAGATTGTTTTAGAGAACATATTAAAAAATTAACTTCTGCTTTGTGCATGCAAGGCAATGCAGCAGGTAAATAGGCAAATAGTTCTGCTGGCAGGACCAACGGGTACCGTATTTTTCGCTCCATAAGACGCACCTGACCATAAGACGCGCCTAGGTTTTAGAGGAGAAAAACAAGAAAAAAAATATTCTGAACCAATGGACTGCAGACACAGTACAGGAGATGACCAGAGATTGCGGACACAGTACAGGAGATGACCAGAGACTGCGGACACAGTACAGGAGATGACCAGAGACTGCAGACACAGTACAGGAGAGGACCAGAGACTGCGGATACAGTACAGGAGATGACCAGAGACTGCGGACATAGTACAGGAGATGACCAGAGACTGCGGATACAGTACAGGGATATGACCAGAGACTGCGGACACAGTACAGGGGATGACCAGAGACTGCGGACACAGTACAGGAGATGACCAGAGACTGCGCACGCAGTACAGGGGATGACCAGAGACTGCGCACGCAGTACAGGGAATGACCAGAGACTGCGCACGCAGTACAGGGAATGACCAGAGACTGCGCACGCAGTAGAGGGAATGACCAGAGACTGCGGACGCAGTAGAGGGAATGACCAGAGACTGCGGACACAGTACAGGGAATGACCAGAGACTGCGGACACAGTACAGGGAATGACCAGAGACTGCGGACACAGTACAGGGAATGACCAGAGACTGCGGACACAGTACAGGGAATGACCAGAGACTGCGGACACAGTACAGGGAATGACCAGAGACTGCGGACACAGTACAGGGAATGACCAGAGACTGCGGACACAGTACAGGGAATGACCAGAGACTGCGGACACAGTACAGGGAATGACCAGAGACTGCGGACAGTACAGGGGATGACCAGAGACTGCGGACAGTACAGGGGATGACCAGACACTGCGGACAGTACAGGGGATGACCAGACACTGCGGACAGTACAGGGGATGACCAGACACTGCGGACAGTACAGGGGATGACCAGACACTGCGGACAGTACAGGGGATGACCAGACACTGCGGACAGTACAGGGGATGACCAGACACTGCGGACAGTACAGGGGATGACCAGAGACTGCGGACCTTTGGGGAGGGAGGGGGAGCGGGTATCTGAATTTGACAGGTACCCGCTCCCACTTCCGCGGAGTTGTCCTTCCTTCTTCCCGCGCCGGCTTCTGTGACAGCCGGGTGCCCACTACGCATTCGCAAGAAGTGCTGCGCTTTGTGAATGGCCCGGAGCCTTCTGGGACCTGTCATGTGTCCCAGAAGACGCCGGACCATTCACAAAGCGCTGAGCTTCTCGTGCATGCGCAGTGGGCACCCGGCTGTCACAGAAGCCGCCGCGGGAAGACTGCAGCGCTGGAGCGAGGAACAGGTAAGGTCCTGCAGGAGAGAAGAGCTGAGCAGCCGGCCCGATATTCTGACATGGTGGCGGCAGAAATACCGGACCGACCGCTTTACATTCGCTCCTTAAGACGCACTGACATTTCCTCCCCTTTTTTGGGGGGAAAAAAGCGCGTCTTATGGAGCGAAAAACTTTGAACCAACAAGCTGGAGCAGGCACGCAGATACTAAAATGAGAAAACCCATATACTTTAAACGGAACCTTTCACCAGACCATTAATTTCAACAACAATCTTCCTATTGAATGTACTTTAGGCCTTATTTGTACCTTTTAAAAGCTTCCTGTGTGTAGACAGTAAGAGCCAATAGACTGCTACTTGAAGCTGCCATTTTTGAAGTGATGTGATTAACCCCAGCAGACCTTGAGTTGTCGTTTTCAGTGTATATATGGTCAAATTGTAGAAATCATATATTCATTTCTACATTGTATTTCAATTATTTCTAGCCTACTCCAATTAATCTGAGCAATCTTGATGTTTGTAAACTTATCTTTTGAAGATCCCCATGCATTTACATATGCAACACGTCTTCATGATGTCTTGTGAGTAGGCACTGCTGTGGCATACATTTCAGAGAGCCTGCCTTCTGAACTACAGAGGTGCTGAGAGGAGTTTCAGGAGGAGGAATCGGTACAGTAACTACTGCTTGCAGGCAGCAATGTACCATGGGATATATAGTCCTTAGAAATGCAAAGTAAACAGAGAAACTGCAAAGCATGAAGGGAATCCAGGAAGCTATGGAAAAAGACCAACAGACAGGCAGCACACACAATATAAAAGTAAGCTTATACTGGAATGTCAAAAATAACCATTGTTTGTATTGTTAAAATTCTGATGTTATAAAATGAAAGTATACAGTATGCTGTGACACTCTATATTCACTCCTTCCTAGCAGCTACAAAAAATATTTTTCAAGCAAGGGAAGAAGAGCTGGGCCAACACTGGCAGTAATAAAATGCCCTAAAGAGGAGAGGGCTATGACATGGAAGGAAGGGTCTGTGTTAGAAAATATACTCCTCCCAGAGTAGTCAATTTTGCAAGGATGTTCAGCAGAACACTGCAAATTAATAAACAATTGTTAATGGAAAAGAAAAATGCAAGTAAACATGCAAAATACTTGATTTTCTGTGCTCTTACTTGCAATTTTTTAATTGGTGAAAGGTCTGGTGACTGATGGCTGATGATGGCATTGATCTTTTTAATGGACTTGAACAGTGATGGTAAGTTTATGTAGGCTTTATACAGTAAAGAAGTAGGGCAGCTTGGTGAAATACAGGATAAAGGAAAACAAAAGAATAATCAATCTAAAGCCTATAGTTTTGTGCAGTGAAGAACAGGAATTTTCATGGCAAATTTATATATTAAATACCATAAAAGAGTTGGTTTATCAGCAATCTACATCATTTTGCGTTAAGAGGTTCACAAAAGACATGTCACAAACAACTGATTACCCATTGTAGATATGTCATGTTTGCTAAGGTAGGTTGTGTTAGATGGGTAATATTCTGAGAAATTAGATAACACAAAGGGTTAAACAATTAATGAGAAGGTGGTTCATAAATTCCCATTAACCACCTGCTTGTAACCGTCTGCAAGAGAAGTAGTATAGGATTGTAAAATAATCTGCTACAGCCCCAGGGGAACAGGCCACAGGTGTCCCCTAGGGGGCTGAATGAGGTAATGGGTTGGGGGGACTGGGGAACGAGGATAAAAGAAAGGCAGAAGGAGAATGGGGGACAGTGTGGGGTAGTAGGAATGAAATTAAGAGAAAAGGAAGGTGGGTGGGAGGAAGCACCAGGAGAAACTCACCATAAGATCCAACACTGGGTTGTCAGAAGGGCTGGCAAGCTGTCATAGGCCTCTTGTGAAATTTACTTCAGGGATTTTCCAGTTAAAATTTGTATTTTGACTGAGAGTGTCAAAAAGTATTTATTATTATTATTATTACTACGAGTTTATATAGCGCCAAAGGGTTTGCTCAGCGCTGTACAATAGGGGGGACAATACATGGCACAGTATAACAACAACAAACAACGTACGAGGGGTAAGAGGGCCCTACTCTTACGAGCTTACAATCTAGGAGAAAAAGTATGTGTATACACAAATTTGGGGCACCACATCCTGAATTTGAATTGGTAAAAATTACAATAGAAATTGATTTTTATGGTGCCCAGACAAAACAAAGTTAAAAAGGTATAGGTTTGAGGACACATCCTGGGATCTTGAGGATTGGCACAAATTAGCAGAAAACTCATATAGCACATACATTTAATACCGCACTTATAGAAGCGAGCTGCAAAGTGTTACTTCGATGGTATATGATCCTAACAAGATTGGCCTCTCACGTCACGGGAGTCTATTCATGCTTCTTTAGAGACTGTTCCCAAGATTGTTCATTCCTCCATATTTGTTTGAAAGTCCGTAGATTCGGGATTTGTCTACAATTTCCTTTACTCATGAACAGGCACGAATCTTAAATTAATCCCACAACAGGCCTTATTGGGACACCTAATTAGAGGCTCAACAGTACATGAGCAGGTTGATCTATTTCCTCTTTTTAGCAGCCCGCATTGCGATATCTAAATCGAAGAAATCCCCCATGATATCGTTTGACCTGATTAAGGCAATCTTTCTTGGATAATGATAAATGAGAAACACTCAGCCATCCTTAAAGATAAAACTCCACAGTTTGAAATGATTTGGGAGCTCTGGATCAACTAGCTTGTAATAAATGCTTAGCGTCTGAAAGCGCTCCTTGAGTTCTGGTTTAAAGCATTGTCATCACACTGAATACCCTACCTACTAGTTTTCTTTTCCTCTTTTTCTTATTTTGACTGCAAAGTTTAGCACCCCCAAGCTAAATATTTGGAAAGTGGTCTTTTGAGTCTAGGAATTCCTATAATTAAGTGTGTGTGTGTGTGGGGGGGGGGGGGGGGGGGTAGATGTAAAGTCTCTTTCACAGGTCTTTTACTGTTTTGTGTGTCATCATTGCTGGATTAAGTCTGATAACGACTTATAACGGGTAATTATTAACAGTTGTAAATGTTTGATATGTATTATCTGAAATCTGCCAATAAAATTATTGGAAATAAAAAGGTATGTTTATTCCAAAAATATTACAGGATTAAAACCAGAAGCAATTAAAATGAGTTTCCTGTCTATTGCAGGTGTGATAGAGAATCCTCCCAATCAGAGAGCGCCATATTGACTTACATACAGACACAGGCACATATCATTTGTGTCTGTATCAAGTTGATGTGGGTCTCTCTCGAGTTTAAGAAATATAACACAAAGTTAAAGAGAGTATAATGTTTACAGAAGGATTAAGACAGACCAAAAGAGGACACACAATGGCATATCCACATAAAGCATCAAGACTTACAGACATTTGTCAGGCAATGTCTCAGTCAGGCATAGTAAAATAAAACCGTATAATGAATCCAACAGGAGGCCAAAATAAAATATGGTTTGCAGAGATGTCTCAGCAACCATTTTAGCAACAGCGGCTGCATTTGGCCTGTCTGCCTGACCATTGCCAACACAGAAAGAGGAAGGATAAGAAAATATAGGCAAGAAAAGTATCCAGGGTCAAAGGGGAGAGGGGGGGGGGGACATAAAGGTAAGTGAACGCCTACTGTGCCCTATTACCTTTTTGGCAGTGCTCTTTCCTTCCCATAGACAGTGCAAACGTTATGTTTTGGGGGAGAACCCCCATCAGAAAAGTTTGTGGCTGCAGGTAACATAGGTATCACTTAGCAGTAACTTGGAGTACTCAGAAGTGGTTTTATATAAAATCCAACTGGCCCATATCATGTGGTATTGTGCAACTTGGTCCTGAGAGATATGGATCTGTTCCTCCAATGCCAACCTATCAATACAAGCAAGCCATTTCCCTATCCTGGGGATTTATTATTTTAATTCTCTGGTTTTTATCTAGGAATATTTTTGGAATAAATTTGTACCTTTTTAACTTTCTGTTTTGTCTGTGCACCTTAAAATGCATTTCTATTGATTTATGTTTTAACCGATGGGCTGTGATATATGTGAAAACAATTAGTGTAAACAAGGTTCAGTCCAGGGGTTCTTTGTGTTTTTGTATTTTATCAGGGTCTTTTCTTATTGCAGCATGTTTTTCAAAGAGCATTACATAGGATACTTTTGATCCAGTAAATAAACAGAAGGCGTCGCTATCTAAGTGTATCAATTTAATTAAAAACAAGTAAAGGAAAGGGTTAAAATACACTCACAAGGATGAGAGTAAATGGGCATATCTGTCCTTATTCACTGTGCACAGAGATACCCAATACCCTGTTAGAAGAGCTGCAGCCATTATAGAAGTGGATTAACATACCTGGATCTACCATACAGAGACTACGGTTTCTTGCTTAGGTCCTAATTGCTCTTTCTCCACTTGCGCTATAAAGTTTTGTTTTATGTTTGTTTTTGTACTTTTGATCCAGTGAAAGGGATAGCTTTTGGATACAGTAAGCCAAATTTCACTGCATTCATCTTCTGTTATAGGACATTTTAACTCCTGTTCCCATTTCTGCACGTATGTGAATTCAATATTCTGTGTTGCATCATGTAACGACATGTTAAGAGAGACCTGGGCTTTGTGGGTTATTAGTGATTTAATCTTTCAAGCTGTGTAAGTGAGGTCAGTTTTTATATGTTACATTAAATAGTAAAGCCAGCTGGATTTCCTCTGTATCCTGATAAAAAGTGCTGTAGGGTTTGAGCAGGGCTTTTACATCAGTTCCTGTCAATCTAAAGGGCTGTAGGCAGAGAGAGGCGTGACTCTTCACTGATAAGGCTGTCAATGGTACCAACATCTAAGTCGTTGGCACATAGTATTATTATTCTACAGGATTTATATAGCGCCAACAGTTTGCTCAGTGCTTTACATTATGGTGGGAGTACACGAGACAGTACAGTAACAATACAATTTAATACAAGAGTGGTTCGAGGGCCCTGCTCCTTTGGAGCTTACAATCTAGGAGGGAGGGGATAGTGGTACAAGAGGTAAGAACTGTGGGGGATGGAGTGGTTGGAAGAGTAGAGGATTTCAGTATTGGCTGAGGGCGGGGTAGGCTTCCCTGAAGAGAGAGGTTTTCAAAGTGAGCAGAGTGGGCGATAGTCTGATGGATTGGGGTAGGGAGTTCCAGAGGACGGGGGAAGCCCTGGAGAAGTCCTGGAGACGAGCATGGGAGGAGGAGACAAGGGAGCTAGAGAGTACGGTTTGGGTGATATTTGGAGACAAGATCGGTCATGTAATTTGGGGCAGTGTTATGAATGGCTTTATACGTCAGTGTTAGCGTTTTGAATTTTATCCGTTGGGCAATTGGAAGCCAGTGGAGGAATTGGCAGAGAGGGGTGGCAGATACGGAACGGTTAGTAAGGTGGATGAGTCTGGCCGCAGCATTCATGATAGACTGTAGTGGGGATAGCCTGCGGTAAGGTAGGCCAATGAGGAGAGAGTTACAGTAGTCGAGGCGTGATATAATAAGGGAGTGAATGAGTTGCTTAGTGGTTTCCAAGGTTAGGAACGGTTGTATCTTGGAGATGTTGCGGAGGTGAAGTGTACATAAGTTTGTCAGTGATTGGACCTGGGGCTGGAAGGACAGATTGGAGTCTAGGATTACACCTAGTACCCTGGCATGAGGGGTGGGACTGATGATAGTGTTGTTGTCTTGATGGAGAATTGGGGAGGGGGGGTGTGCGCTCTGGGGGGAATACTAGGAGCTCAGTTTTGGAAAGATTGAATTTGTGTATTGACATGAAACACTCAGCATGACAGCCAAGATAGGTCTGCAATGAAAGCCTTTATAATTCTCTCGTGGTAGGTGTACTTTGAGACAGAATAGAGGCAGAATACATTTCTCCCAATCTGGCTCGATACAGTCAGCACAGGAAACAATTCTATGCCTGCCCCATACCTGGTCAAACATTTCCTGGCCAAAGCTATCTTGGCAGATAAAGAGACTGACTCATTCGAATTTTTCTGGCCACTCACTGTGGTTTTACCCTAAAATAAATAATCTATGTACCTTTGGCTGGTTTTGAATGTACAGGTTCACGGTTTGATCTTATGAGAAAAAGAGAAAAGGCAGATGATGTGATTGTGTTCAGATTTGTGGTTGTTGTTTTTTACATTGCGCTGCCCATCTTTTTCATCTTGTATGGAACAAAACCCTAGACCTGTGTCTGATCAGTCACTGATCATGCTACATTTACTTCATTACAGGGGTCAACTTTATTTTGTATTTACTGCATTGTGTGTATGTAAATGTCGTCATGTGGGCTGTTGTAGAAGGAGTTGTGAGTGTAGAGCATGCTCACTCAAGTATTTGCTCGCTGGCTACATACCACAAAACCATTTTTTACTATTTAATTGCATTAGGTTTTTTTTACATTACCACTATAAAATGGCACTTTTGGGATTTCTGCCATAACCAGTGTCATAAATTTAATATTTTCAATGTATTTTTCTTACCCTTGACCTGCATAAACAGTAAGTAAATTTTAACAGTATGATCACATTCTGTGAACGTCGAGTATGCCCAGCTGCATTCCAATAGACATAATATACATTGTGTGGAGCGATCAGGTTTCTGTAGTATTTTGATTAGGTGAAAATGTTTGGTAGATCATTCTCATATGAAATAGAGAGTCTGAGCAATTCCAACAATGCTGAATGATGTAAAAAAAAATTTATGTATAACGACAACTTGGCTTTGCTTTTTTTAAAGCCCATAGAAAAGGGACAATTTAATGAAACCAGATATTGCTTATTTTTCAGGACATTATCGAGGAAAAAGGTACAAAACCTGAATTTAATGCATGAGCTTAATCGGTCTTGAGAGAAATAAGAAGGCTTCCATTGTAGACTTTCCTTTAAATATACTAGTCTGTCATGGTAATCCTCAGGATACTTTATTTGCTAATTCACTAATCCAGGGCAAGAATCAGGAGTTGTACTTTCACACTGATCTTATTTTCTGCATACATATTGTGCTTCAATAGGTCAGCAATTGCAGCTTGTGTAATTCTCTCGTGTTTCCTTTAGTTTGAGTTCTCTGGAATATGCTGTAGCCAGACTCCAGAGAGATCTTCACATTAAGTGTAGGGGTGTCTGATACCTGGGAGCTCTTCTGTATAGCTTGCTCTCTCTGCTTTGTACTGATACCTGGATACATGAGGGTACTGTGTCTGTATTATCCTGTTTTTTTATTTTGCATTGGGCAGATTTGTTGACATGCGCTGCCATTTCAATGCATATCAGTACATCAAAAAGCAAACATAACATTTTCAATCAATGCACCACAAGGATGTGAACTAGCATCATTAAAAACAATGGTTATCCAGCAATTGGCCTTTTAACATGCATGAACATCTCAAAAAGCAAATCAGAAGACAAAAGGTGGAAGAGCCGCACGCCAGAACCCAGCCTCTGTATAGAAAGGTTGAAGATACGGCTTCAGCCTAAGCTCCTCCTGACTACACCTCTCTGACATGTTTCGCCCCGCCCATGGGGCGTAATCATAAAGATCTTCTCCTTTCTGTATAGTGGCTGGGTTCTGATATGCGTCACTTTAACATTCTGTCCTTCGATTTGCTTCTGAGCTTGTTTGAACACAAACACTCGATCTGTGCTTTGGACTGCAGGGGGAGGCAGTGCCTTGAGTGGCACTCCCAAGTTCTTTGTATATGGATCACATCAAAAAGTAGACACATTTTGTGCCCAACACACCACACAGATGTAAACTAGCACCATTAAAAACAGTGGCACACCTGGACATATACTTTAAAGTGCACCTGTCACTATGAGGGTCGAATCAAGAAATATTGATACTTGCAAAAAGAATTGTCCCTACACTTGTTTTTCCATTAGCCTTTGTCTTTAATACACCTTCTCAATGCTGCTCTCCTGCTGCTGCAAGTATTTGACTGGCCAGATGAGTCATTTACAGTGGATATAAAAAGTCTACACACCCCTGTTTAAAATATCAGGTTTGTGTGATGTAAAAAAAAATGACAAACATAAATAATTTCAGAACTTTTTTCACCTTTAATGTAACCTATAAACTGTAAAAGTCAGATGAACAACAAACTGGAATCTTTTAGGTGGAGGAAAGTAAAAATAAAAAACTGAAATAATATGGTTGCATAAGTGTGCACACCCCTAAACTAATACTTTGTTGAAGCACCTTTTGATTTTATTCCAGCACTCAGTCTTTTTGGGTATGAGTCTATCAGCATGGCACATCATGACTTGGCAATATTTGTCCACTCTTCCTTGCAAAAACACTCCAAATGTGTCAGATCGTGAGGGAATCTCCTGTGCACAGCCCTCTTCAGATCACTCCACAGATTTTCAAAGAGATTCAGGTCTGGGCTCTGGCTGGGTCATTCCAAAACTTTAATCTTCTTCTGGTGAAGCCATTCCTTTGTTGATTTGGATGTATGCTTTGGGTCGTTGTCATGCTGAAAGATGACATTGCTCTTCATGTTCAGCTTTCTAGCAGAAGCCTAAAGGTTTTGTGCCAATATTGACTGATATTTGGAACTGTTCATAATTCCCTCTACCTTGACTAAGGCCCCAGTTCCAGCTGAAGAAAAACAGCCCCAAAGCATGATGCTGCCACCACCATGCTTCACTGTGGGTATGGTGTTCTTTTGGTGATGTGCAGTGTTGTTTTTGCGCCAAACATATCTTTTGGAATTTTATGGCCAAAAAGTTCAACCTTGATTTCATTAGACCATAACACATTTTCCCACATGCTTTTGGGAGACTTCAGGTGTGTTTTTGCAAAATTTAGCTGGGCTTGGATGTTTTTCTTTGTAAAAAAAAAGGCTTCCGTCTTGCCACACTACCCCATAGCCCAGACATATGAAGAATACAGGACATTGTTGTCATATGTACCACACAGACCGTACTTGCCAGATATTCCTGCAGCTTCTTTAATGTTGCTGTAGGCCTCTTGGCAGCCTCCCAGACCAGTTTTCTTCTAGTCTTTTCATCAATTTTGGAGGGATGTCCAGTTCTTGATAATGTCACTTTTGTGCCATATTTTCTCCACTTGATGATGACTGTTTTCACTGTGTTCCATGGTATATCTAATGCCTTGGAAATTCTTTTGTACCCTTCTCCTGACTGATACCTTTTAACAATGAGATCTCTCTGATGCTTTGGAAGCTCTCTGCAGACCATGGATCTTGCTGTAGAATGCGACTAAGAAAATGTCAGGAAAGACCTACTAGAACGGCTGAACTTTTATTTGGGGTTAACCAGGGGCACCTTAAATGATGGCAGGTGTGTACTGACTCCTATTGATGATTTTGAATGTGCTTGCTTAATTCTGAACACCGCTACATCCCCAGTTATAAGAGGGTGTGCACACTTAGGCAACCACATTATCTTAGTTTTTTATGTTTACTTCCCCCCCCCCCACCCCCCATAAAAGATTTCAGTTTGTTTTTCAATTGATTTGTACAGTTTATAAGTCACATTAAAGGTGGAAAAAGTTCTGAAATCATTTATTTTTGTAATTTGTTTATTTTTTTTACATCACAGAAACCTGACGTTTTAACAGTGGTGTGTAGACTTTTTATATCCACTGTACCTGTTTCCTAAAGTGCACACTGTGGTCCCACCCTCCTAGGAACCACTGCATGTTGTGGAGGTAGCAGTAATTCATTAACCCAAAAGAACTGTTTGTCTCCAAAAATGAAGGACCCAAGCCACCTTAGTTTTTTTTTTTTTCTGAGGACATAGAGTCAGATGTAAACAAATGTAAATGAATGTACACTGATTTACATCCATGTGTCAGGTTTGCAAATGGATCCAAACTGAACCACAATGCACGTCTATGGACAAACGAATCCAGCTTGTATGTAAGGATCCTTGCTCGTGTTCTTGTTTCCTTGTACAACTTATATGTTGTATTCTGGATCAGTGCACACAAACGTTTTTCCATTTTGTAATGGTCTGATTTCTTTACTGTATTTCTTCTCCTACCTTTGAGATAGTGTTAGTAATTTTTATTGCTCCCACTTGGGGGCAATGTGCTTCCTTGTATTTTGTCTGTGGGCCAAATGTTAACCAGTTCCTAGCAGCAGGCTTGGGAGAGTGCCGCTTGACTGTAATAGGGAACATTCTGGCAGCATAGTGACTTATTGCCTTTCATATAAAGTGCTGTGAATGAATGATTGAATGCGGTGCGGTTGAAAGGCATGGCCACAGCACAGACCCTGATTAACTCCCTGCGGTGTTTACCTCCATCAAAGCTGCATCCATATACACTTGATTTGAAACTGTCATCTAAGTTTAGCCAGACGCAGTAGCCTAGGCATAGCTGGCATAATCCAGATAACTGTCATGACTGCTGTTTTTAGACAGAGCAGTGAGTGGCGGGCTGGCATCTGTTTTAGCTCGGCCTTCAGGATGAAGGTATCACCCAGGAACATTTTGGCTATTTTAAATGATGAGCCCGAGACTGCCGGAAAAGTGGGCTGCTGCCGAACCCCGTGTGGATTAGAGGCCTGCTCATCCAGACGGGATAAAAAAGTCTGCTTCTTTGCCAGGGGTATATGTGTGATCTTTGCAACAACTGGTGACCCTGCTGTGCTCACTACAGGTTCACCGGAAGATCAGAGAGGATTCAGATATGGCCCAGGACTCTTTACAGTGCTTGGCACAGCTGGCGTCCCTCCATGGTCCTATCTTTCCTGATGAGAGGTCACAAGTAGATTACTTGGCACATTTCATTGAAGGATTACTGAATACAATTAATGGGTATGTATAAATTATTGTTGTTGGATGTTTGTTTTACCTGTATAGATAGCACTGGTGTATATGTGTAACACTTTGTCCTGTCACTCAACACTTTGTCCTGTCATATTGCCTTGGATCATGAAGTGCTATTTGGTATTTCTCTAGAATGCAATATGTAGATGTATTTACCATAGTCTGTGGCTGTCTACTCTATGCAGATGCCAATATTCATTGATATTGCTTTCTGAACTCTGGATGTATCACAGGTATAAGGCTTGTTTAACAGGGGTGTTAGCTGTGAGCAGTGTGTTAGTATTGACATATACATCAGATGAGAACTATAGTGGATGGCCTGTGTCTGGGAACACCAAATGCAGAACACTCAGCCATAGATGTATCCTAATAGGCTTTTGGATTTCAGTCATTAAGGGCAGATTAATGCTTAATTACAATTTAGTGTAAGTACATACAGTGTTACCAATCTGTAATTTTGAGGGTATGTGGGTTTATTGGAGATTTGTTTGTAAGTTCATTGTATTTTAAAGTGTTTCTAAACCCAAAAGTACAAAATGAATGTATTACTGCTTACTGATGATGGCTGCTTTCTGAAACCTCTTAAAGGGCTGGGAGGCTTTAAACAAGAACATTGTGCATGCACAAAGTGGCTAATCATCAGTCACCTCTTGCACATCAGGAGGATGGTTTTTAAAGCAGATTCTAACTGTGTCTGCTGATCAATCAGTGTATGTATGCATTATTGCCTTGTGGACAGTGGGAGATCATTCCACTGGCACAAAATATAAATGCATGTCAGATGAAAATGGGAATTGTGGGGGTCTGATCCTTATGTACGTATGGCTATCTTGATTGTTTTTTTTAGGATAGAAATTGAAGATTCTGAAGCAGTTGGGATTTCCAGCATTATCAGCAATTTAATAACTGTGTTTCCACGCAATATTCTGACCGCCATTCCGAACGACCTTTTCTCCTCTTTTGTGAACTGTCTCACACACCTCACATGTTCCTTTGGAAGAAGTGCTGCTCTGGAGGAAGTAGTAAGTATTGTCACTATGATTTGATTACAGGAGGATTGGTTTTGTCATGTTTTCACAGCTTGGGGTCCTTTTACATAGATGTTATCAGTTAAGTCATGTTTGATGCTAAGAAAAAAAATTATGAATACTGATTCAGGTTACATCAGTTTGCACATCTGTCTTCAGTTCATTTCAGTTTACATACATTTTTGCATCTGTTTTTTTTGTGTTGAAGGAGCTAATCATAGATGACAAAAGTATAAAAAAAAAATGTTTCTTGCCTAAAAACAGACATCAATTAAACAGATATAAATGAACAGTATCAATTTACACCCATTCAAATCAGTCTACAGTCAGGTCCATAAATACTGGGACATCGACACAAGTCTAAAATTTTTGGCTCTATACACCATCACAATGGATTTGAAATGAAACGAACAAGATGTGCTTTAACTGCAGACTGTCAGCTTTAATTTGAGGGTATTTACATCCAAATTAGGTGAACGGTGTAGGAATTACAACAGTTTGCATATGTGCCTCCCACTTAAGGGACCAAAAGTAATGGGACAGAATAATCATAAATCAAACTTTCACTTTTTAATACTTGGTTGCAAATCCTTTGCAGTCAATTACAGCCTGAAGTCTGGAACGCATAGACATCACCAGACGCTGGGTTTCATCCCTGGTGATGCTCTGCCAGGCCTCTACTGTAACTGTCTTCAGTTCCTGCTTGTTCTTGGGGCATTTTCCCTTTAGTTTTATCTTCAGCAAGTGAAATGCATGCTCAATCAGATTCAGGTCAGGTGATTGACTTGGCCATTGCATAACATTCCACTTCTTTCGCTGAAAATACTCTTTGGTTGCTTTTGCAGTATGCTTTGGGTCATTGTCCATCTGCACTGTGAAGCAGCGTCCAATGAGTTGTGAAGCATTTGGCTGAATATGAGCAGATAATATTGCCCGAAACACTTCAGAAATCATCCTGCTGCTTTTGTCAGCAGTCACATCATCAATAAATACAAGAGAACCAGTTCCATTGGCAGCCATTCATGCCCACGCCATGACACTACCACCACCATGCTTCCCTGATGAGGTGGTATGCTTAGGATCATGAGCAGTTCCTTTCCTTCTCCATACTCTTCTCTTCCCATCACTCTGGTACAAGTTGATCTTGGTCTCATCTGTCCATAGGATGTTGTTCCAGAACTGTGAAGGCTGTTTTAGATGTCGTTTGGCAAACTCTAATCTGGCCTTCCTGCTTTTGAGGCTCACCAATGGTTTACATCTTGTGGGGAACCCTCTGTATTCACTCTGGTGAAGTCTTCAAATCCATTGTGGTGGTGTATAGAGCCAAAAATGTTAGAATGGTGTCGATGTCCCAATATTTATGGACCTGACTGTAAATTGAAAAGGATGCAGCCTTTATCCATTTTAAAAAAACTGACCTGAACTAACACGAATTTAGGTGGATGTAAACAAACGATCATCGTTTTACACCTGCAAGCCCATTGGAATGAATTACTGTCTTTCCAAAAACTAACAACTGAAAAACAGAATACCCGCGTGGAAAGGTCCTTGGAGAAACTTCCCTTAATTTTCTGTCACGGCAACAGTGTTTTCACTGGACAGGAAGTAGAAGAAAATCCACCACAGCTGTTGGAGAAGACTAGACACCTTGTCCGCTTTGATGCTGTGTCCTTGTTGCAGATTTCTTGCAGCTTTAGAATACCACCTTAAAATTGACTCTGTGATAATAGCAGGCTGCCACAAAAAGCTAGACACCTAGCTGTGCCTAACTCCAATATGTTTCAGTCATAGACCCAGAACGAGCATAATGTAAATCAGGGCTTAAAATTTTGAGTCTAGACCTACTAGCCAGGCACAAACCTTACTCTCCACCAGTTGCCCCACCCAACCTTGCCCAGGTCCACCTCCAACCCCACCCCCAGCTTGTCCCCCAGCCCTGCTCCCAACCACACCCCCTTAAAGCTTATGAAATTACATTTTTCTTTAGAATAAAGAGTCCAAAATATAAAAAACTGCAATTATAACATAGCTTTATTATGTCAATTTAAACATAACAGCAATAGCTCAATAGCAATACAGTGCAATCAAAATATCAAGTTTTACAGCTTTAAACCTGTAGTGAACATTTTTTGTTTTTTTTTTTGTTTATCGTCTGCATCTTTAAAAAGAGACTTTAGTAACTAAAGTCTCTTTTAAAAGATGTAAGTTTAGTTTACAGAAGTATAGCATAAGACCTGGACAGTGGACCATACACCAAGCATAAGGACTCACCTAAGCACCTGCGCCAAGATGGAGAGCCGGAAACACAGCAGGACTACCTCCAAGGGTGCCTTATACAAGCACCTAAGGCCCCGGACCATGTGGTCCACCATTTTCACAGACAGTGGATATTAGTCTGACATCTAGACCTATGTGAACAGTAGGGACTTCTCAAAGGGAGGACGGCTTCATACTAGAGCCCTTAAGGTATCCCCAGATTTTAACATTCCCCACACCAAGGTGAAAGGTACAGTTACCAGCGCCTGTGTACGCAGCAATGTAGGAGGGAGTCTCATCCCCGCTCTCAGGGGAATCGGATGTTAACCAGCATCCTGACACTACAGTTCTACAGAGGGGAACAACCCAGTACCTACTGAAGCAACACTGAACAGGATCAGTAAGGGGCCAGCAGGGATGCCTTGGTAGAAACTCAAGGGGTCATAGACTGGGTGATGAGCCTAAAACGGAACCCAAATTGCCCATCATCAGTGGTAATGCAATTATTCTCCTCCCAGTGGCTGCACACCCTAGCAGCCGTTAGGCAGCAACATGACCTAGACCAGCACCAGCAACTGAAGCAATACAATGCCAGTATATCCGTGGATCCAGTACAATGTAGTATTGTGGATTCCCAGCCCTAGGATACAGGGTATGACAGAAGGTGAACATTCAGGGAGGAGCTCAGCGGTAGCTGTCAGTGTATACAGGGAGCCCATGGAAATCATTGGCTCTCAGCTGGATTTGGTCCCAGCCCCCCTCAGACAGCATAGTGGAGACGAAGCACTCCTTGAAAACAGGGGTCCTTGAGTCCCCCGCGGCGGTGGAGAGCAGGTGTCTCCTCTCAGCGGAGGAGAGCGGACCTCTCCTGCACCTGTTCCCTCAGCGGTGCTGCCAGTGTAATGGCGGTGCCGAAGAAGAAGTCGGAAACCGGAACTCGGCTTCACAAAGAGGCTTGGAGCGCAGGTGGAGCCGCTCCATCATTTGTGCTCGCCTCTCACCACACAAGGATTTCCCCTCGCATTTGACGAGGGGGTGAGCAGCTTTTTCAAGCCCTGCTGTAAAAGACACAGAGCCACTTATCACTATACTTGTTTCATGCTACTGCAGTGCGGTTGTCCTACACCACGGGTGCGGCGCAGCTTCGCTTTCCCTTAGTGTCTTTTAGGGACACAGTATAACTATGGGAAAGCACAGTTAACCCACTCTAAACATGCGGGTAACCTGCGCTGCACCCGCAGTGTGGGAAAACCGCACCAAAGTAGAGTGAAAATGACAGTTCAGCATCAGAATCACAGGTGAACTAGGAGAGTTGAGCAATTAATATTCCATGCTGTTTGGGTTCCAATACTATTGTTTCATGCTTATGGCTGCTATTTAAGCCCTTAACATCAGAAAGAGTCGAGGCTTCTGCAAAGAAGAATTCATGTGCAGAGTGGTCAAAGAACCCAAAATCTAAGGTCCTTAACTCACATACATACACCCTGTGGGTTCAGGGTTGAATAATACAGCCACCACACCTAGGAACTGGTACTCTGCAGTGTTTTACGTTTGGTTTAAATTTGCCCTAAATGGAATTGTCAGTGTGTATAGATCTATTTATTGTCGGTGTGTAAAGATAGATATATGTTAGAACAGCACAGTGTCTTAATTGTTAGCACTTTTGCACTAGGGTAGTTGGTTCAAAACACAATCATGGCCCTACCTGCCTAGAGTTTGCATGTCCTCCCTGTGCCTGCATGGGTTTCCTTTGCATGCTCCGGTTTCCTCCCACACTCTAAAGACATGCTGGCAGGATAATTGGCTCCTGTCTAAATTTGCCCTAGTATGTGTATGTATGAATCTGAGTTGGGGACCTTAGATTGTAAGCGTCTTGAGGACAGGGACTGATGTGAATGTAAAAAGTATTGAGACGCCTGCCTTTTCATGCACATGAACTTTAATGGCATCCCAGTCTTAGTCCGTAGGGTTCAATACTGAGTTGGCCCACCTTTTCCAGCTATAACAACTTCAAATCTTCTGAGAAGGCTGTCCACATTGTTTAGGAGTGTGCCTATGGGAATGTTTGACCATTCTTCCAGAAGCGCATTTGTGAGGTCAGGCACTGATATCTGACGAGAAGGCCTGGCTCACAGTCTCCGCTCTAATTCATCCCAAATGTGTTTTATCGGGTTGAAGTCAGGACTCTCTGCAGGCCAGTCAGATTCCTCCCACCTCCCAAGCTCGCACATCCATGTCTTTATGGACCTTGCTTTGTGCACTTGTGCGCAATCATGTTGGAACAGGAAGGGGCTATCCCCAAACTGTTCCCACAAAGTTGGTAGCATGAAATTGTCCAAAATGTCTTGGCATGCTGACGCCTTAAGCGTTCCCTTCACTGCAACTTAGGGGCCAAGCCCAACCCCTGAAAACAACTCCACACTATAATACCCCTCCACCAAACTTTACACTTGGCACAGTGCAGTCAGGCAAATACCATCCTCCTGGCAACTGCCAAACGCAGATATGTCCATCGGATTGCCAGACAGAGAAGCGTGATTCGTCACTCCAGAGAACATGTCTCCGCTGTTCTAGAGTCCAGTGGCAGCATGCTTTACACCACTGCTTCCGACGCTTTGCATTGCACTTGGTGATGTAAGGCTTGGATACAGTTGCTTGGCCATGAAAACCCATTCCATGAAACTCTTTACGCACTATTGTTGTGCTAATCTGAAGGCCTCACAAAGATTGAAGAAGGTCTTTAGCTGTTAACTCTGCAGACAGATGGTGGGGTTGCTCTTGTTACACCCCTCACATTTTTGTAAATATTTTATTATATTTTTTCATGTGACAGCACTGAAGAAATGACACTTTGCTACAATGTAAAGTAGTGAGTGTACAGCTTGTATAACAGTGTAAATTTGCTGTCCCCTCAAAATAACTCAACACACAGCCATTAATGTCTAAACCGCTGGCAACAAATGTGAGTACACCCCTAAGTGAAAATGTCCAAATTGGGCCCAAAGTGTCAATATTTTGCGTGACCACTATTATTTTCCAGCACTGCCTTAATCCTCTTGGACATGGAGTTCGCCAGAGCTTCACAGGTTGCAACTGGAGTCCTCTTCCACTCCTCCATGATGACATCACGGAGCTGGTGGATGTTAGAGACCTTGCGCTCCTCCACCCTCGGTTTGAGGATGCCCCACAGATGTTCAATAGGGTTTAGGTCTGGAGACATGCTTGGCCAGTCTATCACCTTTACCCTCAGCTTCTTTAACAAGGCAGTGGTCGTCTTGGAGGTGTGTTTGGGGTCGTTATCATGTTGGAATACTGCCCTGCGGCCCAGTCTCCGAAGGGAGGGGATCATGCTCTGCTTCAGTATGTCACAGTACATGTTGGCATTCATGGTTCCTTCAATGAACTGTAGCTCTCCAGTGCCAGCAGCACTCATGCCGCCCCATACCACGATACTCCCACCACCATGCTTGACTGTAGGCAAGACACACTTGCCTTTGTACTCCTCACCTAGTTGCAGCCACACACACTTGACGCCATTTGAACCAAATAAGTTTATCTTGGTCTCATCAGACCACAGGACATGGTTCCAGTAATCCATGTCCTTAGTCTGCTTGTCTTCAGCAAACTGTTTGCGGGCTTCCTTGTGCATCAACTTTAGAAGAGGCTTCCTTCTGGAATGACAGCTGTGCAGACCAATTTGATGCAGTGTGCAGCATATGGTCTGAGTACTGACAGGCTGACCCCCCCACCCCTTCAACCTCTGCAGCAATGCTGGCAGCACTCATACGTCTATTTCCCAAAGACAACCTCTGGATATGACGCTGAGCACGTGCGCTCAACTTTTTTGGTCTACCATGGCGAGGCCTGTTCTGAGTGGAACCTGTCCTGTTAAACCACTGTATGGTCTTGGTCACCATGCTGCAGCTCAGTTTTAGGGTCTTGGCAATCTTCTTATAGCCTAGGTCATCTTTATGTAGAGTGTCATTTTTTCACTGTTGTCACGTGAAAAGATATAAGAAAATATTTACAAAAATGTGAGGGGTGTACTCACTTCTGGGAGATACTGTATGTATATATGTGTGTGTGTGTGTATATGTATATATATATATATATATATATGTGTGTGTGTGTGTGTATATATATATATATATATATATATATATATATATATATATATGTATATGTGTATGTGTGTATATGTATATATCTCATATGTATATGAGCATGGATTCAGACGTAGAGTTTGCTGATCCACTTGAGATAATGCACTGGCTATTTGATATCTTATATTTTCTTTTCTTTAGAATAGAAGAAATATAGTTATGTACAGACCTCTGAATGTGAGAGACTGGCCATATAAAATGTCAGAACTCAAAATGTGTTTTGAAAATACTTTTATACTTTCTCTTTACATGGGCTGTACACAGGAGCGTATTTGCCACGAGGCCAACAAGGCATTTGCCTAGGGCGGTAGGAGTGACACATAGGAGCCATTATCTAGGCTTCCAAGTCTCCGCTTCCTACATGGGAATGGATCCAATCCGTGAGAGGCTGCTAGAGGATGGGTGGAGAAGGTGTAGTGTCCTACTCCCCGGGCTGAATCACTGTGTGGGCTGCTTAGCCCAGCTAGACCCGCTCAGCCCGTTTGACATTAGTCTTAACCAACCCTCCTCTCTTTTATCCGGCCACGCCCCTAGGAATAGAGATCACTGAGCGGCCGTATCAGAAGGGCACACATGAGCCGTAAGAGAGGAGGAGCCTCCGCTGATCTGTTAGTGCTGCCTGGAAGCGGATCTTACTCAGCTCTGCCCATTGTCTGTGCGGGGACTCGGGGAGAACAGAGGGATGGGTGCTGTCTGTGGGGGGGAGGGAGCCCATCCTGGGGGAGCGAGATGATGCTGGCTGTGGTGTGCCGAGTGCTGCTGGGGATTTGCAGGATGGAAATGGAGGGACACAGAAATGAGCAACTGAGCAAATGCAGTCAGCCACCTTTCCCTCTCACCGAATGTTGAGCTGTGAGAGAGAGTAGACTGTATGTGCTGGGTAGAGAATGAAGCCAAGTGCAATTTTTTTTTTTTTTTTTTTTTTTTCCTTCCCTCTTTTTTGAAGGGCCAGGCATCCAAAAATTGGTACTTGTTGAGCATTCTTACTTCTCTAGCAGGAGTGGGCACTCATGTTATTCATGTGCTGTGCTGAAAGTGTCATTTGGTACGAGGAAACACTTAAATGAGGAGTGTGGGTTGCTTCCCTTTCCATCCATGTTTCGGCCTGATGTGCCTACACACCTGTAGTTGAGGTGTATTCTAAGTTCAGATTGACAATGAGCATTAGAATTTAGTTGTTTTCTATAGATATCCCCTGTAGTTACTACTAAAGACCAGACTTGTTCTTCTTTAACTGCTCCTCCCTGCTCTTCTCAGTAAACTTTATTTTAATGTAACACTGCTATAAAAGAATATGTTGCGATTCCCATCTCCAGGATAAAATCCACTTTTGGTGAAAAGTTATGTTGCCGTACAACTTACTATATCTATAAAAAGAGTGTGCCAAGGAGATATAAAAACAGGTTGTTTTATTAAGTGTTTGTGGCTGTGTCGGTCCTGCCCAGCTGCTGGCTCTTCAGCAGTCCTGCTATATGATCTGTTGACCGAGTCACAGCAGCTTTGAACTAAGGAGTCTAGACCATAAAGATTATAGGGGAGAGCACAGAGGATTTAGAGGCTATGAAACGACACCCATATGTTTATATACACACAGCAATCTATGAGGTGGCTGAAGCTTAAAGTGTATTCTTACACATTTTTCCTGTACAGTCCTGTTTAATTTGAAAGGGTTTGATGTAGTGAGGTGAGGGAACAGATCAGACTGGGTGACACTTGTCCTGTAACCTATAGACATGACATGATTGTCATCTGATCTCACTGATTAGCCATGGTGTCTTGCTTCTCTTATTGCAAAAAGTCCCATTTCTGCTACAGCCTTAGTCTTGTAACTTGTAAATAATAAATATGCTTTTGGTAACCCCCCCCATTTTTTCCCCCATAATGTCCCCATGTACTGCAGTACATAGGGGACACTGCGGAGGAGGGGGTTTTTATGACTGGCAACAGCAAGACTGTAATGAAATACAATACAGCAGATTGTCTGATCTCACCAGAAGCAGTTCACTGAGATAAAGTTGTACCTATATACATAAACGTAATATAATGTTTGGTATGTCCACGTTACTCCATTTTTGGTGACACTGTAGAGCTGCTTTCACACTGATCTGAAAAAACGCAGTAAAACCATATGCGTTTTTGATGCAATTTCTCAACTCCTGACTCCAATCATGCATCTATGAGACTCAGAAACTGCACCAAAAACACAACGCGTGTGTGCTTTTGATGCGCACTAGATGCATTTCCTTTAGTATTCAATAGAATTACATTTTTGGTACTCTTTTGAAAAGTACACTAAAGATACAACATGCAGAACTTTTACAAATCCACAGTACCCGCAGCTCACTGCTGTGAAGCGTTCCATAGGAATTAACCACTTCAAGTCTTGACACTTTTACCCCCTTCCTGTCCAGGCCAATTTTCAGCTTTCAGTGCTATCACACTTTGAATGACAATTACACGGTCATGCAACACTGTACCCATATTTTGGTGGTAGTTATTCACCACTGGGATTTTTTCTTTTTGCTATATAAATGAAAAAGTCCAAATATTTTGGAAAAAAAGTGTTTTTCGTATAACATTTTGCGAATAAATAATCTTTCTTCATACATCTTGGCCAAAATGTATTTGGTTATCTTTTTAGTAAAAAAAAAAAAAAAAACCCCAAATTCGTTTAACCAAAAATTTATAATTTTTCAAAAACATTTTTTAAATATATATATATATATATATATATATATATATATATATATATATGGGTTTTTTTTTAAACATGCTGTCACCCTAGCAGTACAGTGTCACCATAGTGACACTGTGCTACTTGTGGGGGGTGATGAAGATTTTTTGGGGTTTTTTTACACTCATTGCTTTCACATCCATAAAGGCTGTAAAAGCAATCATTTCTCCTTCTCTATGACTGCATTCTTGCAGCCATTGAGAGATACTGTGAGAGCTGTGATTGGTCACAGCTTGTCACATGGTACAAGGCTGTTTAATAGCCTTGTACCATGTGACCTCTGTGATCATTCACAGATTTCACAAGTAGCAAGCAATGATGTCAGATGTGACATCTTGCTTACTACTATTCTTGTGATCACTGATTGATCAATCAGTGATCACATGATCCGGACCTCACACAGAGGGAGCGCACACAGCCTGAAAATGCGAGCTCTGTTTATGAATGTACATGGGCCGGATGGGAAGTGGTTAAAGGAATTTTTTCATGCATTTTTCTTCTGTTTTATTTATTTTATTTTTTTTTGCTTTTTTAATCCCAAAAATGGATCAGTGTGAAAGGGCCCTAAAGTTACATGTTGGACATTGACTGTAGTCAAGGCTGACATTTTATTTAATGCTTGTTCTCTTGATTTCAGCTTGACAAAGATGATATGGTGTACATGGAAGCTTACGATAAGTTGCTTGAATCTTGGCTCACATTGGTGCAAGATGATAAACATTTCCATAAAGGTTTCTTTACCCAACATGCCGTCCAGGTGTTTAACTCTTACATCCAGTGCCATCTAGCAGCTCCTGATGGCACGCGGAACTTGGTAAGTATGATCAAATTATCTCATGCCTTGCTGTATGAAAATTTTCTGTGGTGGTCTGAAGGTTTTCAAACATAATCTCATCCTTACTGAAGTAATTCCTGCTGATTAGCACTTTAAACCAATACGTTGTGAAAAGTTACTAAATTATACTATGAGTTCGTTTTATGCTAACTGCTTGCCTTCCGCCCTATAGGAGAAATTCTGCTACAGGGCGACAAGGCTGTGAAAAATCAGGTGTATATATACGTGATTCTGCGTTTCCTGGTAGGGGTGCGCGCGCCCTACCTGCTCCGCCATTGGTGGTTTCAGCTATCGATCACCAGGTCCAGGCCGGTGATTCTCCACTGGCACCCAGCAATCACCGAGTATCAGTGATGGGGGAGAGGTTTGTATGTAAACAATACAGATTTCTCCCCTGTAAGCTCAAGCACACTGCTTTGTATTGCTCTGCATAGCAGAGCAATACAAAGCAATACAAAGCAATGTGCTTACACAGTAAATCACACACAAGCCTTTGATCTCTCCAGATGTTAACCCCTTCCTGCCCAGTGTCATTAGTACAGTGTCAGTGCGTTTTATTGTAATTAGTGTCATTGGGGATGTCAGTGACAGTTTCCCCCCCTTAGTGTCAGAATGCCCGCCACAGTCCTGCTATAAGTCACTGATCACCGCCATTACTAGTATTTAAAAAAAAAAATTGGGGATTTTTTAAATTTTTTTTTTTAGTAAAAACAGGTAGCAGAATACATTTTGGCCTAAATTTAAGACTAAATTTAATTTTTTTATTTTTAAATGTTACTTTAATAGCAAAAAGTAAAAAATAAAGGTTGTTTTTTTTTCTCAAAATTGTCGGTCTTATTTCGTTTATAGAGCAAAAAATAAAAACCGCAGAGGCGGTCAAGTACCCCCGAAAGAAAGTTCCATTTGTGGGGGGAAAAAAGGACATAAAGTTCATTTGGGTGCAGTGTTGCATGACCTCGCAATTGTCAGTTAAAGAAACGCAGCGCCGTATCGCAATAAATGGCCTGGTCAGGAGGGGGGGGGGGGAATCCTCTGGAGGGCAAGTGGTTAAAGTGTATAAAAGCAAATCTTTTTTTTTTTTTTTTTGTCACCAAAACATGAGTTGAGGGGAAGTTTTGCAAGGAGATACCTGTTCAAATGCCTAACAGAAATATCCTAACTTAGGGACGACTGCCCTCCACTTCCTGTTTTGCCTCTGGGACAGTAAGTAAAGGTTAATCGCTATAACAGAATCCAGGTGGCTAAAAAAAAAAAAAACACGGGCAGTTAACGCTTCCTACTCTGTCCAAAAAGAAAAAACACTTTAGCTATAGTTGCGCTTTAGTTTCGCATCATCTCTCAGGTGGCTGAAACCACTCTGAAATAGGTTCCAGTGGCTGTCAATGGAGAAAAAGAGACAACTGAATCAAGTCTTATATCTGCAGTCTGTGAGGTTCTATCCTCTGTTAAAGAAGAACTCCGGGATAGGCAACAAAAAAAAAATCATCCAAAAGTACACCTCTCCCCCCCCACATGAAACAATAAACAGTTAATACATTTGTGAAATTCCTTACCATTGAACAGTCTTAATTGCATTTTCATGACCTCATCTCTGTGATTCAAAAAATAACAGCATCTGCTCTGCCAAGGAGGAGGTGTAACATCAGGGATTACATCATATCCTCTCCTCTCAGGATACTACACTTCCCATCAACCCCTGGGAATTGTAGTAAGTGTGGGTGGGTACACTAGGCCTGTACATGTTGAATGTGTACTTGCCCATGTCAACAGAAAACACGCCCACACATTCCCCAGCTGCCACTGCTATCCTCGCATGTAATCACTCACCCTCCAGTTAAAACAGAATAGGAACAAATTTCTCTGACAACATGTTTTTAATCCCAGATGAAATATGGCCACATGCCCAGAATTAGATTGTTTATCCACTGTTGTCTGCTGTAATTAAAGCAGATCTCCAGGCAAAAGCTTTTTTCATGTTTTTTAGTGTATCGGCTGAAAATTGTGTTATCAGCATTTTGCCGATAGGAAAAAAGGTGCCAATAATGGCCACCGAAAACACGATTTTACCTAGGATTTTGCTGCGATTTAAAGGGGAATTTGATCGCGATTATACCCAGAATTTGATCGTGATTTTACCTGTGATTTTGCCTCAATTTAACCGGGATTTTGCCAGGATTTTACCTGGGATTTTGCCGTGATTTTACACGTGATTTTTTTACACGTTTTACGATTTCTGAATTTTTTTTTTTTCTTTGGCCAACTTGTTGCTGGGCAGATTAAAAACGGATAAAAAACACAACACGTTTTCAATGTATTTCAGACCTGGTTTGTGTTTTGTCCATTTTTGCTCTTCTTTCAGTTCATTTTGCATATTTGCGCACACATTTTTGACACTTTTTTATGCTTTTGAGCTGCTGCTGCTTGTATGCTTCCATGTGATCACATTCCCGACCACAACAGAATCGAAACAAAGCACTGGGACATTAGCAGCAATAGATGCTCCCTTTAGCAGCAAACTGTAGGTACTCCCTTTAGCAGCAAACTGTAGTTACTCCCTCCAAACTGTAGGCGCTCCCATTAGCAACTATAGATACATCCCACTCCTAGTAAACACTACAGTGATTTTTAATTATGTCAGCAACAAACGCATCAAAAAAGCACATGCAAAAGCACAATGCACTGCAATATGGACAAAGTGCAAACTGCACTGGTTTTTGTGTTTTTCTGAACCAGGCCTGAAATGCATTGAAAACGCAGCAAAAATGCACACTTTGTTTTTGATGAGATTTGCATTTTTAATCTGTCCAGCAACAAGCCAAAAAAAAGGACAACATTCAAAAAGCGCACACCGCATCAAAAAACACGACACAAACGTGCATGCAAAAATATACTGTAAAATGGACAAAAGGCAAAATGCATTGGTGTGAACCAGGACTAAAATGCATTGAAAACATAGCAAAAACACACAAATGTTGCGTTTTTATGTGTTTTTAATCTGCCAAGCAACATGTTCGCCAAAAAAAAAACAAAAACAAAACATTAAAAAAAAATGCATCAAAAATTGTGAGTAAAATTGTAGCAGAATTGCAGGCAAAATCGCAACAAAATCCTGCATTAAAATCGCGGCAGAATCCCAGATAAAATCGTGGCAAAATTGTGGCAAAGTCGCATTTTCAGTGGCCGTTTTTGGCACCTTTTCTCCTATCGGCAAAATGCAGATAGCACTGTTTTCAGCCTCCGACATATGGGTGCATCCTTGGTATGTATTGTATATACACTGTTCCTAGTGGAGGAGGGAGGTGCAGAGACTCCCTGCTGAAGCTATGGGAGGTGGGACATACCCAGAGTGTCTTGAGCTGTCATTCTCAGAACACTGCCTGGGTGGGAGGTACAGACCAGGGGTCTGACTCCTCCCACTACAGTGAGCAGGGAGGAAATGTATTACAGCTTCCTGGAGGAAGAACTACAGAAGGGCTGGGCCAAGACCAGTGGCTGGGGGAATAGGAGTAGCAGCAGCCACTGGTCTTATAAACAGAGCAACTACTGAGTAAACAAGAAGATAGATGACATATTCAATGTGCAGGTAGGAGATCGGCATAAGGACATGGAAAAACTTTTTTCCCTGGAGTTTGGCTTGAAAGCAGAGTCCTGTTTTATACCAAAGTATTAGGTGGGAAGGTCTTTATAACATAGGTTGCCCTGACAGCAAGAATGGCTGCACAGAAAGAAAACTCTCTCCTACTCCTTGGTGTCACTCCCTCTCTGGCTGTTTCATTTGAAGAATTTTGACCAGTGTGGGAGCGACTCTGTACAAACAGGTCCACACCCTTTAACAATCCTGTAGCTGCCTAGTTGCCACCAGTCTTAGGATTGCTTGTGTGATGTGGTCCATATGCTGGGAGATGCCTGAAATCCTCCTGCTCTTTGAAAGCTGGCCTAAGAAGTCCACTGCTTTCCATTAGGTCACCATCACCAGGCAGGATCACGCTGAAGAAAACTGTAAAGCTTTCCCTACCCTGCTGATCTCCTCTATGATCTTTCCAGTGTTGCCTGCACATCGTAACCTTGGAACCACTTCCTTATGGTGATAACGGTGGACCATGTGTGTTTTGACATGACCACTTGTGACCTGTAATGTTGTAACATAACAGGGTGACAATGCAGGAGACACTTGTCACACCACAGTAGGAAGTGCTTGATTAAAGATAATGTAAACTGAACATTTCATATTCCTGGTATGTGCCTGCGTTACCATGCACTTGCATGAAAAAGTATCCTGGTCTCTTTGTATTGCTTGCTTTGTGTGAAATCCCTGGTGTTCCTGCCAGTCTCTTTGCTTTCCTAATAAAAAGTGACCACACTAAGCAGAACACACTGTGGTCAGTTCTCTAGCTGTGCTAGGTACTCAGCCTGCTCTCCTCCATTGATCAGACGTATTCTGACACCTCCCCCTGCACAGCCTTTTACTGGGAAGATCAGTGTTCTGCTGTTTCTCCTTGCCCAAGTCTTATGCAGCAGAGAACAGTGGGAATGGGATCTCTTATAAAAAAAGGAAAACTAGTTTTTATATTGTTATACAGGATTTATATAGCGTCAACAGTTTGCTCAGCGCTTTACAATATAACGGGAGACAATACAGTAACAGTACAGTTCAATACAAGAGGGTTAGGAGGGCCCTGCTCCTTGGAGCTTACAATCTAAGAGGAAGGGGCTTGTGGTACAAAAGGTAGTAACTGTGGGGGATGGACTGGTTAGAAGAGTAGAAGATTCCATTATTAGCTGAGGGCAGGATAGGCTTCCCTGAAGAGGTAGGTTTTCAGAGATCGCCTAAAAGTGAGCAGAGTAGGCGATAGTCTGATAACATGTTTTTTATATCTATACACAAATGTTATACCTTTCATTTCATTTATAAACTGAATAGGTTGTTTTACTTGAAATGTTTGAATGTTTTCAAATGTTTGGAAACCACCTTTGAAATTACATTAACCATAAAACGAATGAGAATGCAGTGAATAGACTTAACTACGTGCTCTAAATGATTAAATAAAATCTCATTTGTTACTGTGATTTAGCATTTAGTTTTCAGTGATATTTTGTACATTATATTAAGTGTTTGCTATGTATCTACGATGGCTATTCCCTGTTTGTTTTAGTAGTAGATGGAATGTTTCCTTCGCTACAGTTTTGGTTTAGGCGATCTACTATCCTGGTTGCTGTTTTCCTCTGTACACAGCTTGATGAGCATGTTGTGGGTTTATGTCACCCTAGGACAGGGCCAGAGATAGACAGTCCTATCTGGTGTTACAGCAAGGGTGGCCATTTTTTCAGAATTGTAATTGCACTTTGATACTCGGGGTATAAAGATGAAACACTGCAACTGTATATCACAGCCAGTCTGTAGTCATTGAGTGACACATAATTCATTCTAAATCTGGAAGTAAGTCCGACAATCCCTGGCATACTGCAGGCTCCCATCAAAGACTTACAAATTTGTTAATTCATATACATAAGATGCGGAGGGCACTATGCTAATGCAGTCGGAACAGCACGTGTTGGGTATATGAAGGGGGAGCCCGTCTCTATCAAATAAGTTATTTAGCTCAAAGTAACAAATTAAAGCACAGCTGACATTCCGCAACGCGACTGGGTTTCAAAGCGGTAGTCAGGGCTTACGAATAGATGTGAAGCTCTCTGTGGTTGGCAGCTGCAGCTTTGAAGTCACCAAAAGAGATGTGTTTGCTGGTTTAGATTAAGGAGAGACAGGAATCCATGAACTGTGTGCAAAGAAGTGTCGGAGTGTGTAGAAGATTTCCTGCACTGCGCTCGCTTAATTCTCCTTATGCATTTTAATTATGAAGCGTCCATCAGGCTACACAAATTGATAAATTATGTGACTGTCTGCAATTTACATCCATTGTCGCCTTGTATAGAGGGCATTAAAATTTCAGATTAACGTATAACTCAAGACAAAAATTTTTTTCCACCTAGCTTAGAAAGCGTTAAAACATCTTTCACACTTTACTGCTCTCTGTGTCCTCATAGAGGGGATTGTCATCAATAGAACGAGAGAGAATGCAGAATTTTACAGCTATCACTGGAGTGAAGGGTATATCTTCCAATGGGAACATTTGTTTTGATGGCAACTGTCAGAAAAAGGATTTCTCCACATTTTCGGTAGATTTCCACATCCCATTGCTTCCTGGACAGGAAGTGCTGGTGGGGACATAAACAGCAACAGGCACAAGTTCTTGCTCTATTCAAAGCTTTAAAGAAAAAAATAGAAAAGTTTGTACTGAAATAGCACCAAGATCTTATGGAGACAGCCCTATATTTATAAATAGTAATCCTTTTGTACTTTTTATACTCCTCTCAGTTACAAATGCTTCTTGGTGTATGTGTATATATATATATATATATATATATATATATATATATATATATATATATATATATATATATATATATATATATATTGTTTAATAACCACAGTGCATCTATTGTTTGTGTGTGTTACTAGTGAATGTAGGTGAGCTGTTTACCAATGGTAAGATCTCTCCACTGAAGTACTGTCCAACTCCTCCCCAACTTCCATGTGTAGTACAGGAAGAGGTATATATTGCACCTGTTGCTATACAATCTCCATATCTAATAAAAGAAGTAAAAAAAAAACCATTGGGGGACTAAAACCCTGCATTTGCCGCAGTGGGTGGAGCTGGGATATTTAAATGAATCTTTACTAATGAATGTTTAGGCGTTTAAGCTTATTTGTTTAAGTTTTGGGTTTTGTTTTTTTTTACATTTTCCCCAAGTGGTTTTTCACTTTCTGTGTTACTCCTCTCAGACTGCTAATGGTGTTGCCACCCGAGAGGAGGAAGAAATCAATGAAATTCAAGAAGATGACCGTGACTTGTTCTCCGATCAGCTGGCCAGTGTAGGCATGCTGGGAAGGATAGCAGCAGACCACTGCATACCTCTGCTGACAAGGTATGACTACTGCCTCTGGAACTCTCTTTAGGCTCATTTCACAAAGCTATGTTTTTTTTTTTTGTTTGTTTGTTTTATTTTTATCAATGACAGCCAACAAGCTCTGAGAATAGCAATTGGTATAGAAAAATACCATTCATCATACCTTAATTTACAGAGCCCAGTGTATCTGAATCCAGCTGTCTGCATGGAAGAATCTGACTGATGTTTGTGAGCAATTGAGGCTTTATGTGTATAGGCTCTTACACTGCTTCTTAGGGTATTTCTTTAACCATGCGACTTTAGATTTGTAATATATACTTTCAAATGTATCTAAACCAAAAAAAGTAATATGTTGTACAACCTTTGACAAAAGCTATGGAATCACTACTCTTGAAAAATGTTCATCCAATTGTTTAATTGTGTAGAGAAAAAAAAACAATCAGACATGCCTCAAAACTATTTTCATTTAACATTCCAAACTTATGGCTTTAAGAAACACTTAAAAAAATTAAAAAAGAAAACTGTAGTCAATTGCAACTGTTTTTGCAGATCAAGCAAAGGGAAAAAAAATGTGGAGTCACTCAAATCTAAGGAAAATATTATGGAATCACCATGTACTTTGCAGTTCTAAAACAAAGCTCTGCATCAGATTACATCTTTTAATTAGTCTGCAGTTAAAGAGTGAATGTACACCTTGGTGAGCTGTTGCACCAAGCTGATTGACATGAATCATAGCTCCAACACGGAATGTTGCAAAAGTTGTTGGTTGTTCCCAGTCAGCTGTGTCTAAAATCTGGACCAAGTACAAATCAATTCGAAGGTTGTAAAAGGGAGGTATACTGGTAGACCATGGAAGACATCAAAGCTTCAAGATAGAAAACTTAAAGCAATATGCTTTGAAAACAGAAATTGCACAACAATAATAAATGAGGAACAAATGGACAGAAACTGGAATCAATGTCTGTATGACATTGCCTAAAGTAAATCGGATTTGCATACAGGAAAACCATCATTAACACCTAAACAGAAAAAAAACTAGGTTATATTGGGCTAAAGAAAAGCAATCATGGACTGTGGATGACTGGATGAAAGTGATATTTAGTGATGAATCACTGATTATGCTGAAACTTTTGTTTGGTGCCATTCCAATGAAATGTATAAAGACTGCCTGAAGAAAATGTGCAAATTTCCACAATCATTCATGATGTGGGGTTGCATGTCAGGGAAGGGTACGGGGGAGATAATGGTCATTAAATCTTCAATAAACACACACGTTTGTATTGAGATTTTGGACACTTTTCTTATTCCATCAATTGAAAGGATGTTTGGTGATGATGACATCATTTTTCAGGATGATAATGCATCTTGCCATAGAGCAAAAAAACTTTCCTTCAAGAAAGACATATAGGGGTTTATTTACTAAAGCTGGAGAGTCCAAAATCAGACTCCCTTCTGCATAGAAACCAATCAGCTTCCAGGTTTCATTGCCAAAGCTTCATTGAACGAGCTGAGGTTAGAAGCTGATTGGTTTCTATGCAGAAGGGAGTCTGATTTTGGACTCTCCAGCTTTAGTAAATAAACCCCATAATGTCAATGGCATGGCCTGCAAATGGTCCAGACCTCAATACAATTGAAAATCTATGGTGGAAATTAAAGAAAATGGTCCATGACAAGGCTCCAACCTGGAAAGCTGATCTTGCAACTGCAATAAGAGAAAGTTGGAGCTGGATTGATGAAGAATACTGTTTGTCAATAGTTAAATCCATGCCATGAATTCAACAAATTACTAGTGGTGTACTGTAGTGTGTTTTTCATCATTCCATATTTTTTTGATCTGCAAAAACAGCTGCAACTGACTACAGTTTTCCTTGTTTTTTATTTGTGTTTCCTAAAGCCAGAAGATTGGAATGTTAAATGAAAATAGTTTTGAGGCATGTCTGTGATTAGTTTTATTTCTACACAATTAAACAATTGAATGAACATTTTCCAAGAGTGGTGATTCCATACATTTTGCCAGGGGATGTAGCTCACCAGTGCTTAGCTGTTGTAGCTGCATTACATTTTATTTATTTTTTAGTTCTCTTGTTCCTGCACTGACACTGCTCAAGCCCCCTAAATTGGTCTCCCTCACAGTCAAGCCACATGCAGCAGACTAAAGCGGAAATCTCTTCCAAAAGCTATCACCACTTCTGAAATCATTTAGTATGGACACCAGTGAATGCTCATATGCCCCCTGACTATCTTCAGATGTTCCAACCTGAACTGCCTAGTGCACTTCCATTTGCAAATGCAAGGAGGAGTTTTTAATGGAGGCTATGGAAGATTTTGCACTGCCAGAATTGTGTAGTTACTGCTTCAGCTTCTTTCCTCATACCTGGCTACTGTGGTTTAGCAGTACAGTCTAGTCTCTGAATAGATACACTTAGTGCTGCTCAATCCCCCACATGTTTTTCCAAGCATGAAAGAGGCGGCTATTCCTAGAAAACATTTCTTTGACCAAGCTGATTGGCCTTTCATAATGATTGACCCAACTCATAGAGGATATTCTCTCTTCCTGATAATTTTGATGCCTTGTACATTATAGAAGGGGAGTTTAGGCAGAATTGGACTGTTCCTACTGTGGACCCAGCCATTCTTGCACCAAATAATCAATCTACTCATTCTGTTGAAGTCATTCCCTCCTTTGAGGATTCAGTTGGTATGCATTTGGAGACACTTTTGAAGTTCTCTTTTGTCCTGCAACCAGCTATTGCCACCTTGTCAGTTATCCAGACCATGGCAAACTTGACCAGAGAAATTAACAGTGAGCTTTATTCAAATATAGATGAACCTAATCTTGCTACAAGGTTACAACTCCTGCCCTTGGCACTGCTGTTCTGTGTAGACGCCATGGAGAACATGATTGGTCAAATCTCCAGAATGTTCTTTGCGTATGCACAAAATCTTATGGCTTAAAGCTTGGTTAGGGGACCATCATAATGGAAGGTGCCTTTGCGCATTCCCTCCGAAAGCGAGCTCCTTTTAGAAATTTTCCTTTAGGAATACATTGAGGAGGCTAATGAAGGAAAGGGGTTCTTACCCCACTATCCTTAATCACACTTCTCTTTTGAATGGCCCTCCCCTATAGTATGGATGCCATCTGTTCGCTCCTTCAGGGCATCTACATCTACTGCAAGCCCTTCACCTTGTTGCAGACCCTCCAGCTCTAAGCCCATCAGACTTGCTGAAAAGCCACCTTCTCATTAAAGCTCCCCCACCCCTATTGACAATTACTCCACCTAAGAGCAAAGATGTTCAAGCCCTTTATTTCATTCTGCTCTTTGGAAAGGTACACAGAGAGTCTCCATTGCTGTTTGCTCTCATTACATCTCTGTAATCCATCATATGAGGTAGTTTTCACCTAAGTGAACCCCATCCTAGAAATTGTTTCTATTCCTCATCCTGCAACGTCTTCCATTTGCAATCACAAAACCCCTTGGTACCCAGGATGTCTTAGTCTGGCGTTCTGTATCTTCTTCTTGACACTTTGGCTTTTGCACTCTTGTGTACTCTTTTTGCAAGAAGTTGCTCTTCTTTGTTGCTGTTGCAAATTTGTGTCCATCTGGTGTTTCTTTGCTTCTCTTACCCACACAAAACAATATATACCTCAATTTTTTTGTAAAATATGAAAGCGGATGCTACGGCGAGTAAATAGATACCCAACATGTCATGCTTTAAAATTGCGCATGCTCGTGAAATGGCGTGAAACTGCAGTACTTAAAAATCTCCATGGGTGATGATGAAAAAATTTCTACAGGTTAGCAGTGTAAAGTTAGAGGAAGTCTTAGTGTGAGAATTATTGCTCTTGCTCTGACGTTCGTGGCAATATCTCACGTGTGGTTTGAACATCGTTTACATATGTGGGCATGGCCTACGTATGTGTTCACCACTACGTGGGAGCACAGGGGGATGGGGGCACATTAAACTTTTTTTATTATTTGTTTTTTTAAATTTTTTTTTTTTTTTGCACTGTCCTTTTAAACAAAATTGTAATCACTTTTATTCTTATCACAAGGAATGCATGCACCCCTTGTGATAGAAATAATTAGTGACAGGTCCTCTTTATGGAGAGATATGGGGTCAATAAGACCCCATATCTCTCCTCTGCAATGTAAAGCATTGGTTCAAAAAAAGCATTGATCTAGCGCTTGGGGAAAAAATAGCTGGAACGGGAAGTGCCATCGCTCCGGTCCTCCAAGGGCAGAGAGATGAGTGGCGGCCATCTTTACTTCACTCATCTCTATGCCCAGCGCCGGGATCAATGGTTTCTCAGGTAAGACTGAGAACTACCGAGCGGCGGGCGCCGCCGAGGATGGGGGTTTTTTCAGCACCTGTATTTGTGTGTTTTGGCCACGGAAATTTCGGTGCATCTCTAGTAATAATTAGGATATATCTGTAATATCTAAATCTTGGAGTACAGTATAGGACACTCAGTTCCCTTCCCTCTTCCCATGATCTCCTTACTGCTTGCTAAAGAAACAAAAATGCTGGTACCTCAGTTGGTGGGGTTATATGGGTACACAGAAGAGGGGGGAGCTGTTCCCCGCAAAGTTTTTGCCAGTGTCTAGTCACATTAAGGTAGCAGCACCCATAATTCATATGCTGTAGTCCAAGATATGTCCTCAGGCTGGCTTTTGGAATGCCTCATCCAGACTTTGCTCTACTGGACATTATGGGGTTTGCCTGCAAGTAATCTTTGGCGAAACTGTTCCAAACAAGGGGCTTTCCAGACTCTGTTCGGGTGAGAAATTAGATGTGAAGCACTTTCTAAGTTTAGAGTCTCTGGCATTGCCTCAGCACTTGCCTTGTCTCTCAGGATCCACTCCATCATTACATTTACACTCTTTCCCGCCACACATTATGGAGAAAGCATCTCCCTGCTGATGCTTCTGCTTGCAAAGAGCCACATGGAACTCAGATCTTCAGTTTATTCCGGCTTGCCCACCTACAATAAATTTGGTCTTCTTTTGCCATTCAATCCTCACCTGCTACTAGCTGTTTTGTTTTAGTAGGTATGTGAGTTTTGCCTCTTACCTCCTGTCTTAAGTTGCCTTACCATTATTCCCAGGTGCTCACAGAGTCTGTTCTGTCATCTGGATCCTCTTTTGCTCCATCCGGTGTGATTTCCACTACAGTCATGCAGGTTTTATGGCTCATATATTTGCCGTCTCTGACTGATACATGCTCCAATGCATTTCCCTGCAGATTTTGTATCCAATTTACTCTCCGATCTCATATTTGGAGAGACTGTTTCCAGTCTCTCCAGTCCAGAGAGTATAAAGTGTCACACCCCATAGTTCGTTACACCCATGACCTGGCGGAACAGCATCCATCTGAAATGGAATTAAGGGCATGAGAAATGGAAATAGTACCCATCAAGCTGGAGCGGGGAATGTTTAATCCACAATTAACTCAATGACTGCAACATCTTTGAGTTAAATAATACAGATTAGTATATCATGATATTAACAAATCCATCATTCATAAAATAGTTATTCAAAACATTTAATTACAGTTAAAATGGACAAAATGATAAAAAAATAATAAAAATGAAAATAAAAAAATGAAAAATAAAATTAAAAGTAAAAATAAAATTAGAATTATAAAAAGAAAAATAAAGATCCAAAAATTGTAAATATTGTTATATATTCACATAAAATGAAGCTGCTAAGCTTCAAACAATATAAAAACACCAAAACGGACCATTACACTATATTACTCTAAAAATAAGAATGAGAGTAAGAAGATGCCTTTTATCTACACCCAATACTTATTCATGAGTAGCGTGCATTCCCATATAATTACAGGTTCACAGGTGACTAATGAAACCGTTTAAGTCTAGTTCTATATTAAGACCTCCAGGGGTTAAAGATTTCAATAGATAAATCCATTTTGTTTCTCTCTTAAAGAGATCTCTCACTTTGTTAGACCACCTCCATGATGGTGAAACCCAATTAACCCCCCAAAATTTGATCTTGGAGGGATCTTTATCATAACGGGCAAAGTGTTCTGACGCACTGTGATGAACATAACCCTTCCTAATGTTTTTAATATGTTCAGCTATTCTCACTTTTAAAGGACGCTTAGTCTGACCAATATACATTAGTCCACAAGGACATACCATAGCATACACCACGTGTGTGGTGTCACACGTGATATATTCTGAAATGATGAATTCACGCCCCACCATATTAGAGGTAAAATTGTGTCTTATAGTTAAATTATCAGTGACCGTACGCAGGCTTTGCAATTCCAACAATTGAAGAAGGTGTTTGTGTCCCATAAATAAACTTTAGTTTATGTGACACTACTCTGAAGGAGCCTGTCCAAATACTCTCCCAATCTGGCCATCACAGATCCTATGCCATTTACAATGGGGCGGCCAGGTGGGCACTCTGCATTTTTATGGATTTTTGGCAGTGTGTAAATGACAGGTATCCTGCATACACCAGGGATAAGATACATTTTCTCCTTTTTAGTTAGGGTATGAGCCTTATAACCAAAGTTGATCAGCCTTTTTAATTCTTCCTTATATTCGTGAGTTGGGTCTCTTCTCAATTTACAATAGGTTTTTGTCATCTGATAGCATAAGATCTAATTGCTTAGTGTAAATTCTTTATCCATGATGACAATACCACCTCCCTTATCTGCTGGTCTTACAATAATGTCCTGCCTTTTACCTATTACCAACCAACCCATGGAATGTCATCTGTGTATCCTATTGGTGTATGGGAGATGGTGATTGTCGTCTTTAAGCGATTTAGCCAACCATGAGAATGGGGGGCATATTTATCTGGTAAGTGCACACCCGAAAGGGTGGACACTTTATTTTGCGTGGTGAACTTTCTTGGAGAATTTGAAGAGTTTGTGGGTTCATTAAGGAATTTTTCACATCAAAAGTCAAATTTTGATATTCACTTTATTTTGCACTACTGAATCACTTTAATGTTTTTTTGGGTCACATTGATTTATTAGACGTGGTAGCAAAGATATGAGTACTATTTGCATATATATTTGGCATGTAATTTTAAGTGCAGTTTTTTTAAATTATAGAATAGAATGTGTAGTTTTTAATTTAACACTTAAAGTGGCATTAAACCCAAAAGCAAACATTTATCATATTGCAGCTTACCAGTTTTTAGATGTGATGACTTTTCAGGCTTGCTTTCTTATATTTTCATCCAGTGGTCTGGCCAGTAGCTCTGATGTTTTTCAAAAGAGCAGATTGTATCAGTTGTAGTGATGAGACCAACCATTCAACACTGACAGGGCTGCTTACAATGATCAGCTTTCATTTCTTTATGTAAAACCTTTATCCCAAAAGGAAAAAAAACTGCTTGAATTGCTTATAAAGTGTTAACTGGAGTTAGGCTTCAATTTGTTAGTGTATGTAAGTCTGCTAGTACATTTAATCTCCTCTCCCCTGAATGGCAATGCTGCTGTCCGAAGGTGCCCCCTGTGCTTAATTATCCAGATTGGGGGCACTCTAATACAGGAGGTACGTTACTAGCCAGATCACCAGGTGATAACAATGGGCAGAAAAAGCCAAAGAAAATTAAACTAATGCAGCCACTACATCTAATGTAAAATGCAAGTTACATTTTTGGTTTTGGGTTTAATATCACTTTATTTTTCATTTAAATGGACCGTGATCACAGTAGAAAGAAAAAAAAAATTCAGCCATGAAACAGATTGTTGGTATCCTTGCTGCCCACTGATCCGAAACTTCATTGTTCCTGAAAAGTGATGAAGTTGAAAGCAGTTGTATATCTGCTTGCCATTTTCTGAAAACAGGACTGGTGGAATAAAAAATTGGCACTACTAGAGAATACTATAGAATACTACTACTACCAAAATCAGTGGCCGAAACCTGTGGACAAACTTGTGCTGTGTCCAATCACAGCACAGGTTGCAGGGCACGCGCGCACATGCTCCCGGAAGCAGGTGGCAATGTACATTGCCGAACCTGCAGCTGACACGCTCACAGTAGATGTACTGTGAGCAGGCGGCCAGTGGTTAATATATTCTGTTGAATCAAAGATCAGAAGTAAAGTCTAATTTTCATTAAGTATAGAATAAACAATAATGAATACCAATTACTTTTGTCAGTTTCAAGTTATTTCAGAGAAAATTGTGGGTTATTTTTTTTTTTTTTTTTTTTTTTTTGTAGAAGGCTACCAACAAATTTGTCCACATCTGTGTGTATTACTTTATTTGCAATAATCGCTCATAGCAGAAATGTAACATACTGGTCCATGGTTTGGTGTACAGATGTGAAGGTTGAAGTAAAGCAGACCCAGAGTCAAGAACTGACTTTAGGTCAAATGGTACACTCCGCATCTGCCATTTTATAAAACTGACACCCAAAAACATACCTATCTGCTGCAGGTGAGTCCCTGCAGTGGTAGCTGCCTCACTTTGACTTCCCGGGCTAGAATCTGTGTGAGGCTTAAGTTCTGACTGGCTGCTTTGGGTGACTGTCATCCCAAGTCTGATACCAGTACAGGCTGGCAGAAAATGAAGGGGCCTAAAGCAGTTAATTTAGTTTAGGTTGTCATACTGAGCTGTGGGAATCAAAGGAAATACCCAGGACTTTTGGCTATGGAGATGTATGCGACTTATTCATTGTGACAGCACTTGGTCAATAATCCCTGTCGCAAAGGGAGCCCCTAACCCTGTGTAGGCTACAACTTTCCTTTGCTTTGTTTGGGTGAAGGGAGTGGCAGGGGAGCAAAAGAAAGTTAAGTATATGCTGCTTGGGAGGACTGCATTAAGATTAACCTGTTCTTTTGCCCTGTATAGGCAAAGCATAGGTTCACTTTAGGAAGTTGTTGATTTTGTCTCTAGATGAGCCTAAGATGGCCACCCCCAGCAATATAAAAAATATAAGTATGAATTCTTTCTATTAAGAAGATACTTATTTTTAAAGGTGGATAAAAGAAAAAGTGACAGCCGTGTCACATAGATGACATCCCTTATTTAGACTGTGCAAACCTTGCCCTTTCAGCTTGCTGGAGGACAGAGTGACGAGACTTCATGGGCAGCTACAAAGGCACCAGCAGCAGTTACTGGCTTCGCCAGGTTCAGGCTCGGCAGATAATAAAGTTCTGGATGACCTGTATGAGGACATTCATTGGCTTATTTTAGTTACAGGTAAGTGATATATCTTCCTTCTGTCTTGCAGTGCATGTTCTGGAGCTTGTGGGCTGTTTAGAGCCTTGACCATGTAACCCATTACATTTATTTCATTGTACTCCTGCATCAAGTGTTCGATATTTAATGTATTCATAGCTTACTATGTGAAAGTGTTCTGTTTTTTTTTTTTTTTCTTCCTTCCTTCCTTTGTTGACACATCAACTACAGACCTCTGAGGTTGTCCTCAAATAGTCTGTCTCACTGGAGTCACTTAGCTAGGTGACCTCTGAGGTTGTCTCTAGACAGTCTGAGATCCTCTAGGAAGAGTTCACAGCTGAGGTCAAGTTAGTTTACAACAGCTCAGTCACTTTGTATCATGTTTCAGACTGTGTCAGAACAGTCTTGAGAAAGTGCCACAGCCTGCAGTTTTGTATTTATCATAACACAAGTCATCCCTCTGCTGCCAACTCATTTCCTAAGCCTTTGTTATGCCAAGCTGTATTTCTTTATTTATCTCTTTGTGCAGGCTACCTCTTAGCTGATGATGCTCAGGGTGAGACTCCATTAATACCTCCAGAAATCATGGAATACTCAATTAAGCAATCGAATGACGTTGACATCAACACAACACTTCAGGTCCTGGGATCTCCTGGAGAAAAAGCTTCATCTATTCCGGGTTGTAATAGGACGGACTCTGTGATCAGGTCAGTCTGAGTGGACTTTATGTGTTGAATTACAAACCCCTGGAGGGCTAATGACCGGTTCACTTGCCTCCAGCTCTCTATTATAACAAAGTGCAATTTTTTTTAATAAATTTAGTAAATAGGTGGAACTGAGCTGTGTTGCTTAATAGTTGTAAAGACAAAACTTTATATTTGAATAGAGCAAGGAAGGGTACGTTTTTATTTCTGTCTGTACCCTTGCTGGAAAAATTCACCCTCTCTATTTGCCCTTTTGACCATTGCCACAGGGGTAAATCATTTATTTAAAAATTGTCAACAGAACAAGAGGTGAGGGTAATTTTTTGCATGGAAATTTGTGTTTTGGTGAGAACTAAGAGGAGAGCACAACTGACTTTTTGTAGAGCTGTCCTCTTGCTTTCTGTGCATTTGTTGGGCAGGAGGTAAAGGGAAAACTTCTTAATGGTTCACAGGCAGCAAAGAATAGACAACTTTAACCCTTTCTTACTTTATGTAAAGTGTAAAACCCAGATTACCACATTGCAGGAGTTTAAAGTTTAGGGGTAGAGGAATAAAGTGTAATACTTATTATATCCCTTGCTTGGCAGACTTTTACAGTGTGCAACCGCTTCCCGAAAGCCTCTTTTAAAATGCTCCAGCTGATGGTCAGACTGATGTCATCGCATATAATGCATGTCCAATAATCTGGCATTGTATGTGAGGCTGGTGAGGGCTTGTCCACAACCCGCAGAATCACTGAGAAGAGGAGAGCTCTGGAATGCTGCCTGAGTGAAGAATCGGCAAAGTATTACACCTTTTTCCTTTCTCCACTAGACTTAATGAATGCCCCCACTACCAAAACAAAAAGGCTTTGGATTTACATGAACGTTAAAAGTGGTATTAAGTAAAACATTAGTACGAAAGCAGTATAAAATAAATCTGCCCTGAATCAGGAAATTGGCAGCTTCTTCTGTGGGATCTGAGCAGCCATAGCACACACAATGACGTCCATATCTTGGGTATAGTGGTGCACCGAAATGAAAATTCTGGTGTCGAAACCGATAATTCAGAATTTATGTGGCTGAAAACCGAAACCAAAATGTCTGCGTATGTGGGAGTGGGGAGGCTCCAATTTTTTTTGTATTTTTTTTCTACTTTCGTGTATATTTTTATTTTTTAATTTATGATTTTATTGCTATCACATAGGGGGGACCAATAGTTCCTTATGTGATAGCATATGAGTGACAGGTCCTCTTTGGAGGGGGTGGGGAGAGGAGCAGTGGAGGAGCAGTGTATACAGTGAGGTAGCAGTGTATATTATTTTATTATTATTATACAGGATTTTTATAGCGCCAACAGTATACAATATAACGGGAGACAATACAGCAACAATACAGTTCAATACAAGAGGGAAAGGCGAGAGCTTACAATCTAGGAGGGAGGGGCTAGTGGTACAAAAGGTAGTAACTGTGGGGGATGGACTGGTTGGAAGAGTAGAAGATTCCATTATTAACTGAGGGCAGGATAGGCTTCCCTGAAGAGAGAGGTTTTCAGAGATCGCCTAAAAGTGAGCAGAGTAGGCGATAGTCTGATAAATTGGGGTAGAGAGTTCCAGAGGTCTTGCAAGGAGCGGAGAGTACGGTTTGGGTGTATACAGAGAGGCTTCCTCACTGGCTGTCACTATATGTCGGTGCCGGTTTTTAAATGCTATTGCCGGCTTTTTTTTTTTTTTCTTCACTATAGCTTACAGAATTAGCTGTCACTTTCTCCAGAGTTAAAGGAAACATTGTTTCCCCTGTATCGGCTAAATTTTTCCTATCAGCATAATGCCGATAGGGCTCTTTTCAGCCGATCTGTTTCAGTGGCTGAAATTTCTACTTAGTTGTGGTGGTTTTTCAGGTTTTTCTCCTTTTATTTTAAATAATGTTGGGCACTTCCTGTCCTATGGTAACAATGCAAACTTTAGACCAACTTTATGGCTTGCTTTCAAAAAGCTTGGAAGAGATATGTATAAAGTAATATTGGATAGCTGCACCCACAAATGAAAAAGCACCAAGTGTGCATAACCTGATGACCGCTTTGTCTGTTTTTTTTATTTATATATATATATATATATATATATTATTATTATACAGGATTTATATAGCAGCAACAGTTTGCTCAGCGCTTTACATTATATATATATATATATATATATATATATATATATATATATATATATTTCCAGCGGTATGCGTTCATTCTTTGTCAGCAATTGTATCTTCCGCCACATTGACTAATCATGGATTTGCACATTTTTACAATACAGGTTACTGTCTGCTGTCTTAAGAGCATCAGAAGTAGAATCCAGGGCCACGAGGGCAAATTTAACGCATCTCTTAAGCCCTCAAATGGGGAAAGACATTGTCTGGTTCCTGAAGCGATGGGCAAAGACATATCTTCTTGTAGATGAAAAATTGTATGACCAGGTAGGAGGCATACAAATATATCTTAGTGTATAGTACCTGTGGCAGTGACTTACTAAAGCATTGCCCACTTTGTCTTGCAGATCAGCTTACCATTGAATACAGCGTTTGGAGCTGACACAGAAGGTTCCCAGTGGATCATTGGTTATCTTTTGGAGAAAGTGATCAGTAATTTGTCAGTGTGGAGCTCTGAGCAAGAGCTGGCCAATGACACTGTCCAGTTACTGGTAGCTTTGGTAGAAAGAAGAGAACGGTGAGTAATGTAGAAGTAATGCCATGATCTTACCTGTGGCAATTATTGGTTCAGTTGCCTTTTAGACCGAGTGAGGTTATTATCCTTCCTCAGTCGATTCCCTGTTATTTCCTCTGCAGAATCTAGCAGTCTCACAATTATTTCCTTATTCAGCCCAAGGCACCATTCACATGAGTGTATTTTTGATTCAGATAAATGAATGTGAAACTGCACACACAGTGCTTCTTATGTGATTTTAGTCAATATATCTGTTTGCATGTCTGCTTTTTCTTCATGTGATTCCAGTGCTATTAACAGTAATGGCACATATGTCATAATTCAATGCATGCAGTTTCACATCCATTTAAAGTGCATCTCTAATGAAATATCCTGGAAACACACCAGGAAATGAGAGTAAATACACTTAAAGGCTAAGTTAGCCTTTTGTTAAAAATAAATAAATGCACATCTTTATGGAGGTAAGAAAATGTGTATTTATAAATTTTTTACATTGCAGCCTGTAAAGCATTGCACTTGCAATCAATAGGCTACAGGTGCAAAGCCTGGATCCTGCAAACCCTGTCAGCTGTCTGCCTGTACCTCCTGTACAAGCAGGCAGTTACTGAACTGCAGGAAGAATCAATGAAGTACAAGAGTGCTCACCAGCACCCTTGCAGTTCATTAAGAACTACAAGCTATTTGCCACAATGGCAGGTGGTACTTGTAGTCTGTTCATTCACAGGAAACTGTGAATAAATGACGCAGGGAGAAGATCCCCCACCCTCTGTCATGGAGAGGAATGCTGGCGGCTGAAGGTGGGAGCATAGGAGTTATACCTTAAATATGCGTGTACCATGTAACATGCTCCATAAACGTATCCCTTAGGGTGAGGAGAAATTTCCTCTTTGACAAGTGTCCCTTGAATGATTGTTCCTATTGGAAAATTCCCTGCCCCTCCTGTTCCAGTGACATCTTTAAAATGTAGATTTCACTGTCTGTCTCGTTAACAATGGTTACCAGAACAAATGGTGTAAATCTCTTCGACAGGCACATAGACTGCAATAGAACCTGGTATAGGTTTTAACTCTTCCTTACTATAGCCAAAAATTTAAAAAAAAAATAATAAATAAATCTGGCTATAGCGATGGCCTCCTTGCACATATGTCCCTATTGCACATACACTATTTACAGGTACATACTCTAAAAGTGTCAGCCGAGGCTTCTGACATTCACCCTTGACCTAAAATGGCTTTTCGGTTTCTTTAGTCAGTTGTGGATGCAGGGTGTGCAAAGTGTAACTGATAGCCAGAGGCTGCTGCGTAAATACAGCAGCTATAGAAGCTGCTGGTGTAAGACTGTCTGACACTGTTTATAAACCACGATTACCTTATTTATTTCTGTTTAGCTTTTCATCTGCAGATCAAAGAAATTAGCTTCAATCTGCTTACTTTATATAAACAATAGTGCAGCGCTCAAAACTAATGCAAATGACAAAAAAACACATACAGCTGATAAATACTAGTGCCAACCCTTATTCAAAAATACGAAATTTAAGTGCCACTTATATATAAAATAGTGCAGCGCTCAAAACTAATGCAAATGCCAAGGGAAAAAAAAGGTACGCGAGTCCGTAGTTCCGGTGCGTGGTGACGCATTTCCGGCGTGAGACGCCATCTTGCTACACCCGAGAGGTCCCATTCGCATGCAGTACACCCACACATCAGTGAGGAGGGAGAATGTCTGCAATGTGAGTGTAACCCCTTTTTTTACTCTTTGGAAATAAACACAAGTAATTTAATACTACACTTAGAGAGTTTCTTTTTGGCTCACCGGTTTGGTGAGCTACTACTCCCCAGGACTGCCCTGACTGACTGGGGGCTCTGTGGAATCCTGCTGAGGAGATCCAAGAAAGAAAGGAAGCTGCTGGCCTTTACAATTTAAGGATCCAGGTGATCCTGCATGCCTGTTGGCCCTTCGGGGTCAGTAGGAGGAGGTGAGGAGGCATTTTAGCCATACACGGAAGGATTTTTGGACACAGTCACAGTTTTATCCATCATCACAGATGCACATCGCATGAATATAAATATTTTTTTTTCACTAATAGGACATTGTTCTTGATCTTAACACTTATGTGGTTTTATTTGTGTGGCACTGTGTGAGCACTGTTAGAGTTTTTTTTTTCCTTATTGGACATTTTCTTGAAGCAATACTTATTAATTTATGCACAATGTATTTATGGTCATGGTTTGGCACTCCAATTTCTTATTTTTTGATTAAGGGTTGGCACTAATATTTATCACTGTTGTATGTTTTTGTTTTTTTTTCCCTTGGCATTTGCATTAGTTTTGAGCGCTGCACTATTTTATATATAAGTGGCACTTAAATTTCGTATTTTTGAATAAGGGTTGGCACTAGTATTTATCAGCTGTATGTGTTTTTTTGTCATTTGCATTAGTTTTGAGCGCTGCACTATTGTTTATATAATTTATTCACACTGAATTTGGTATCAGTTTTGAGTGCCAGCAGCTAGCGATAAATTTTAGTAGGTCCATTTGTATAGCGCAGGAGGATTTCAGATCAATCTGCTTACTTTACTATCATCAATCCTACTTAATTCCTCTTTCCTTTTCCCTCTTAAATAATGGAGATATGGGTGCTGGCAAACAAACAGTAAGCAGCCTGGTATGACCCCTCCTACTCCCAGAAAGCTTCAGTTTGTTAGTGTTCTGCTGAATGGATGTCTCATCTGAGCTTCATTTTTCCTTTAACCAAGCTGATTTTTTTCTTTAGTCAGGATTCCTCTACAACCTGCTTAGCTGGTCTCTATATGCAGCTATTCAGATTGTCAGCTCGTTAGCACCAGCTGTGGAGGCTATAGCCAGACTCCGCTAAACTGGTCATTTGCAGGGCTAGCCTAGAATATGACATTGAGGAATTGGGCTCTACACTGTGGCACTTCCATTCCAGAGTGTACTGTGATAGCCATACAGTGCATTCCAGGTCCAGGGCTGTGGCACAGCCCCAGGTATGACCCTGTCTATGAAGACACACTTTGTGAATAGGCCATGTGGGTGAGCATCAGAACCACTGAAGGGTCCGATACGAACAGCCTAGAATTTTGCTCTCTGTTTGATTTTGCGCCATCTTTCAAATCTTCCTTTGCTGCATTGGGCATAGCATCCACCTCTTCTCTATCCTGATAGGATTTCATGGCAACATTTCTTTTGGACCAAGTTTCAGCTTTCATTGCTGACTCTGACTGTAGAAACCACAGGCATGCTTCCACACCTTAAGCAGCAGAATCTATACCAGATCTGAATTAGTGGCATCTGAATGACCTCCTGCTGAGGCATCAGTTTTCTTGGAATAACTTGGTCTCGTTCTAGACGTAACTCAAGCCAGAGTCTTTCTTCCTCAGGAGAAACTTCAAATTCTCTGCTGCCAGTCCGACCCATTAGTCCAGGAGTCACCTGACTCCATTTCTGCATGAGAGCTCTCCGACTGATGGTATCCATGGACTGAGGCAGTCTCATGTGAAAATTTCCTTTCTAGACCTGTAGAGTCATTCTGTCATTGTGGGACTGTTCAGTCTTTGGACAGATTTATTTGACACTGTCCTTTGCCTGGTGGCTCAGGAATTCAGCTCTAGAGTTGGGGAATTCCATGCCAGTCTGTCAAGTCCTTAATACTTGTATGTGCTGCACGTGGACAGTTTGTGAGCTCTGTTTTGTCGTTTGCCAGTGTTCAAATCCTTCTAGGGCGGCAGCATAAACCAAAAGTCTCATAATTCTTGTGTCCTTCAATTCCAAAACTGTATTTTATTATAAGAACAAAAATTTCATTTTAATTTTTGTTGGTTTTCTAATTTGTCTTTTTAGTTTTGAATTGGAAAAAGTTTTCATTGAGAACTACAAAAGTCGGCCTCAATGGCTGACGGTGCATGTAGTCTATTCATTCACAGGAAACTGTGAATAAAGGACGTGGCCATGTAAGTCGAGCCCTGCACAGCCACCTTGTATTTATATTGTGACAGCAGGTACGGGGAGAAGAAGAGAGTGCTGGCAACGAGAGTTGGGTTCACAGGAGCATTATACATTTTACACAGTAAATATGAATGTAACATGCTCCGAAAGGTGAACTTATCCTTTAAACCTTTTTAAGGGATAGATGTTGTAAAGGAAGCTAAGCTGCTAGTTCCATCCACCTCTCATGAACATTATGAACAGGTGTTGCTATTCCTGTTGTGTTCTTCATTTATAGAGAATGTAGTAGGAGTGTTGAGATATCTCATGTAAAAAATGAGACTTCCACCTTGAGACAGACCAGGAACTCTAGTCAGGGCATCTCATTGCACACGTTTACTGTATTATCTTAACTGTCCTGCTTGGGATTATCCCATAGCTGTCGCTTGTTTTTGATTCTGGAATTCTACTTTGCAGGGCTAATTTGGTAATACAGTGTGAAAATTGGTGGAATTTGGCCAAGCAGTTTGCACAGAGAAGTCCGCCTCTTCACTTCCTGTCCAGCTCTGTGCAAAGGACGCTCATGAAAGCTCTGGTACTGGGTGGATTTGCCCACATGGACTCAGAAACAAAACAGCAGTACTGGACTGAGGTGAGAGGACATAGCGTGGAGTGTGGAAGACTCGGGGCCTGTTTGCATCTGTGCATTTTTCTGTGATCGAGTACATATTACAGCAGGAAAATACAAGACAAATACCAAGTTATGCTATTTAAATCTTTGCATTGTAGCAGACAAAGCAAATTCCCAAACCATTTCAATAACCATCCCCCTGTTACCACAATCTGGCCACATTATTTCTATGCACATGGTGCCCATGGAGGGGGGTTCAGAAGGTTCTGTTGGTGTGGTTTGAAAGTGCAGTACATGTTGCCGAATCGCATGGCAATGTACAGTAGCGTAGCACTTTGTGCTGCTGTACATTGCCATGAATGAAGTGTGTGCTTTTGTACACTTCAAATAAAGTTTTTACAAAATAAAGGGAAGTCTTGTGACGTGCTGAGTTGCGCACTACACTGCCCCCTAGTGCAGCCGAGAACAGATTCTCTCTTTTGATGTGCTGTAAAGGGTTAGTTCACCTTTTTAGAAAAAGTGAAATAAAACCACAAAAGGGAGATAAGCAGGGTTTTCAAATCCCCCGACAGCTGGACCGGTTGTGTGGGCATTCACGAGGGTAAGTTAATTTTTTCTGAAAAGGTGAACTCACTCTTTAAAGTGATATTAAAGCATTTTTTTAAATAAACAACAAGCGTATTATACTTTCCTTCTCTGTGCAGTGGATTTGTTCAGAGCAGCCAGGATTCTCCTCTTCTTGGGTCCCCCGCCGGTGCTCCTAGACTCTCCCTCCTGCCGAGTGCCCTCAAAGCAAGCAGCTTGCTATGGGGGCACCCAAACAGACTTGATCCCAAGCCGCTGTTCAGTATGTACTTTTACACACACAGCCACGGCTCAGCTCCTCTCCTCATTGGCCCACTGGCTGCTGTCTCAGCCAATAAGGAAGGAGTGTCCCTGGAGAGCCGAGGCGCTTTCGTGCACATCGCTAGATCGTGATGGGACTTGGGTAAATATTTAGAGAGGCTGGACTTCTCCAGGGTGTCACCCATCCTCTGGAACTCCCTGCCCCAACCAATCAGATTATCACCTACTCTCCTCTCCTTTAGGCGCACCCTGAAAACCCATCTCTTCAGGGAAGCCTACCCCACCCCCTGCTAACTTGCCGACCTCCTCCACTCTTCCTACCACTCCATCCCCCACAGCTATCTCCTCCTGTGCCACCACCCCTCCCTCCTAGATTGTAAGCTCGAAAGAGCAGGGCCCTCAATCCCCTCATGTTTTGCATTGTATTGTTATTGTTCTGTCACATGTTCTGTCCCCCTTTGTAATGTACAGCGCTGAGCAAACTATCGGCGCTTTATAAATACTGTATAATAATAATAATCAAAACATGATATTGTAAAGAAGTTCTGCCTATAAGCCAGTTAAACTGAACCCCATATTGTTCGTCTGGCAGGTGCTACAACCTCTTCAGCAGAGGTTTTTGAATGTGATAAATCAAGAAAACTTCCAGCAGATTTGCCAAGAAGAGGAGGTGAAGCAGGAAATTACAGCCACGCTGGAGGCGCTGTGTGGCATTGCAGAGGCCACTCAGATCGACAATGTTGCAATCCTCTTCAATTTCCTTATGGACTTTTTAACTAACTGTATTGGGTTAATGGAAGTATACAAGAATACCCCAGAGACTGTGAACCTAATTATAGAAGTTTTTGTAGAAGTTGCACATAAACAGATTTGTTACCTTGGAGAGGTAAGTGAAATTACAGCACAGGTGGGTGAGGTGGTACTGGTCACCCTAGGGCATACCCAGATCTTATGCTTGTTCTATTTGCCTCAATGCCCTTGTGTATTGAGACTGCACACCTAGAGAAAAGGACTGTTTGTTCAGAAAGAACCCAATTCGATGGCCTGCCTGCTGATTAAAGAAGCTTCAACACACTGATGAGGTAGCAACACTGAGTTTTCTTCCTGTCACTCAGCATCTTGTGTTGGACTGATTGCAATGTGCTATTCAGTAGAAAGAAACTGGCTCATATTGCTGCTAGTCCGAGTCCAGTTCTGCAGGACATTTCAGAAAATCTATGCAAATAATGATGTGGCGCTAATACCATGTGAAACCCATAAGCGTGAATACAAAATAATATATATAAAAATAAAATATAACAAATATGAATAAACAAATGGTGCAAGGTGATAATAATGACAAGTGTCACTCACACAAACGTGTATACAAATACAAAAAATGAAAGTGCCAAGAAAAAGTCCAAATGGGACCAATAAATCAATAGTGCCCAACAAGATCCTAATTGGATCTAAAGGTGATGTGAAAATAATACCGTAGCCCTGATGAAGTCACGTGATTAACGTGACGCAATGCATCGGCACGTGGTGACGCACTTCCGGTCTGGATGCCATATTGAGACACCCATGCAACTACATCTGACATGAGGTTTGAAAAAATCAATGCTGTAAGAAAGATGTAGCAAAATGAGTGCATATTTCAGAAGTTTGTTGTTATATTTCTTTAATAAATGGTATTACACTATGGAAGTGTTTACTTATGTTTCATGATGGAATGATTGGCCACTTATTGCATATCTGCCGGGAGAGGAGATCTACTGTCATTGAGCCTATACTTGAGGGGAGACTATTGCGGGGAGAGCGACGAGTGTTTGGAGGAGTGCTATACATGGAGGATCCTTTGTAGAGATCCTAAAGGTGTTTTGGCCCTTTGTGGGTCAAGACAAGGAGGTGAGCGGGCATTGCAGCCATTTTATGGATACCTACCTGGCACCTGATATTACCTATTATTCACTGTCACAAAGGGTTTATTATTATACAGATTTAAGGTGTTGTTCACCACACTGGACTTTTCATTTGTATTTTGTGTTTATTATACGCATTTAGTGGTATGCGTTTTTTTCTGTGTTTTGATGCACATTATGTTTATGCGATTATTTGTTGTTTGTTATCACGCATGCACTAATTACTTGCGTTATGTTAGTTTTGTGTGTCACGTTGTTTTTATTTGAGAATTTATGCCAGAGTGCATTTTTTGGGGGGTTTTCTCAGCACTTTTATGTGCAGTGCTAGTTTGGACTCCTTGTCAATACGGTATTATTTTCACATCACCTTTAGATCCAATTAGGATCTTGTTGGGCACTATTGATTTATTGGTCCTATTTGGACTTTTTCTTGGCACTTTAATTTTTTGTATTTGTATACACGTTTGTGTGAGTGACACTTGTCATTATCACCTTGCACCATTTATTCATATTTGTTATATTTTATTTTTCATATATCATGTATTATTTTGTATTCACGCTTATGGGTTTCAAATGGTATTCGTGCCACATCATTATTTGGATTATTTACATATTGATCATTAGGTACATGATTGGATGTTGGCAGCTGTACCTCTTACATTAATTTATTTTATTGGGACGTAGGAGCGCAGGAGGTTCTTCATTCTTTTTAGCAATTTCAGAAAACTAATAAGAGATTCAGCTGTAAATTTACTTTAAATTGTTTGTAAATGAAAAGAATTCTATTATAATAAACATTGGATTTAATGGTGATATTTTAATGTCTTCCTGGAGTTCAGCTATAAATGTGGCATGCCACTACAGATTATATTTGATCAGCCATGATCATAGGCCATTGATGCCTAGACCATATTAAACCGTGTAACATTTTTTAGGTATGCAAATTTAGTTTGAGATATTTGGGAGCACATTTAAGACTTTGATTTGGTACATAGTTTAATCAGAACATTGCTTTGTCATTTTAATATATGCTGAAACAGAAATGTTAAAGAAAAAATGCTTAATACTTTACATTTTCAGTCAAGTATTAAGCATTTACTGAAGCTGGAGAGTGCAAAAATCAGGGTCACTTCTGCATAGAAACTTAAGCTTGTTCAAGTAGCTTTGGCAATAAAACCTGGAAGCTGCTTGGTTTCTGTTCAGAAGTAAACATGATTTTGCACTCTCCAGCTTTAGTAAATAAACCCCTGTGTGAGAAACTTCAGATGGAAACAGACATTAGGACCACTTGTGCAAAGGTGTACTTTTTGCTTAGTACCCTGATCTACCAATACTTCACACGGGCACACTGGTGCCCCCTCCCCGCATCTCCAATAGCGCTGTGCTTTAGTGAGAGTTTGGTTTGGCAGGGTCAAGCACGGATACAGGGTAAGTGTGCTTTGACATGTTGCTAATATCACTGTTCAGGAAAGCTTTGTAAGCTGTAGTAGTGGTTTAAGGGACTGTACCCCCCCCCGTTCCATCCTACTGGATGTCATATTAATATGTGAAGCTGGTAACTCAGGTGCAGGGGTCTTGCACCTTGTTGGAGGCTTCAGAAAGTTTACAAAAAAATATGCTAGCATCTGTTCAAAGCATCAATATCAGATTATGTTGTGCACCCTCTACCATGTTGTCTAATAGATGTAGCTTCAAACCAGCATTGTGAAACTTTAACTGCATTTAGCGTCAGGATAAATTTCTTTATCGTACATCACAAGACACAAAGCAGGCTATTCATGTCTGTGGTTTATATGTGCCACCTATAGGCGAATGGACACTGGCCGACCAAATAGAGGGGAAGTCCTCTCCTATATAATCCCTCCTACACAGGAAGTACTTCAGTTTTTCAGTCAGTGTTTGTAAGGTGGATGGGCACTGAAAGTGTTGCTTGTGCTCCTGGAGCATACCTAATCTGATCCATTCAGAAATCTGTGAGCAAAAATGGATGGTACCCGAGCCTAGCTGGATAAGAAGAATCCTCGGGGGTTTGCCTGTAATGCAGCCCTACGGCACTGGACCATCTACCCAATGTAGATGGAACCCTGTGAAGTTTTAAATCTGACCAAGGCGCTTTCCAGTGGGGTTGCAATACAGGTCCAAGGCAGTGGCCCTACATTATGGGGACCGAGTCCTTGAAGGTCTGTATGACAATACCCACTGTGATGGGTGAAGGTTGGTGACCTGTGGAACTGGTAAGCTACCTATTTTTTTTTCTCTCAGATTTGGAGGGAAAAAGGAGAGGTATTGTGTTTTGGTGCAATTGGCAAATTTGCTCACAGCATTAAGCCCGGAACAATCTATGCTTGCCTATTTTTTCTGTTTGGGGCCACTAGAGGTAGCATTTTTTTATCTGTAGGAGTGCAGCCGAACATTGGTGGTCATTTAGCGAGCATGCACAAGAATCGCATGCGCAGTTGTGGCGGTAAACCGTAGTCGACTATGTTTATGTATAAGGTAGCCTGGGCACACATAGGCTGCTGCTGCTACTGCTGGTGGATTCCTGTGACCCAGAACACAGAACAGGCTGTGTTCGGTGGGGCACATGAGTACTCCTCTTTGAGGAAGGAGCATTGGCCAGTCAGTTAAGAGGCTCCTTCTGGCAACCCGAGTTCAGCAGATTGCATTGAGTGTTTTTTTAGCCCACTACTTGCATAGCTGTATCTTGTTTTCTGTGTGTACTAGTGGACGGTGCATTGACCTCCAGGTCTTCCAGAAAGCAGAGTTGGGGCATCACAGCAGGAGGGGGCACCAATGTACTGCCGCCGGGTCCCGAGGAACCTTGTCAGCGTTCTGCTGTAGTATCCTTTCCTGAGTGACCAGAAGTGAGTGGACAATCTGAGCCATTGCATTTACCTGGCATTCTGGCAGCTACTGGGGCGTCCGCTTCGGCATATGTAACCAAAGATGATCTTGCTTCAGCCTTACCAGGATTAGAGGATAAGATCGCAGGGATGATTGCGTCTGTTTCTCAGGGGACTAAGAAGTGGGAGAGATCCCTGTCACTAGAGCCACCAATCCTGGAGCAGGAATGGGTAGAACCTGAGGATGAAGAGGTTTTTTATATATATATATATATATATATATATATATATATATATCCCATGGAAGAGAAGTTTAAGAAATGGAGTATGCCTGTAGTGGATGCGGCTGTTTCATCCCTGAATAAGCCATTAACATGTCCCGTGGATAATTTCCAGGTCTTCAAGGATCCAGCAGATAAGAAGCTGGAATCTCTCCTTAAGGCCTCCTTCTCCTTGGCAGGTTCTCCCACAAAGCCAGTAGTGGCAGCTATTGGTATTTGCCAGAGTCTTTCTGATAGTGTTAAACGATTGCTTGGAAGACCATCGGTGCTGGGGGGAGTATTCAGCCAAGGATTTGGAGTATATTCCACATGCTTTGTTTTGCGGTTGATGCTCTTAGGCACTCAGTCTAGCAAATTTCTCACATGGCCCTCTTGTCAATAAACATGCACAGGGTTTCGTGGCTAAAGAGTTGGTGAGCAGAACTGCCTTGCAAAAAGTTGTGGGCAGGTTTCCCTTTTCATGAGGAGCGACTGGAGAAGATTTGGACAAATATATCCAAAAGATTTCAGGGGGAAAGAGTTCTCTTCTGTCCTTTAAAAATAAATCCAAGTGCTCTTCCTTAAAGGGGTCAGGGGCTGCGGTTGCTGGCCCTCATCTACCAGACAGCCATTTCACCGCGCACAGGCCCCAGCCTTTAGGGGTAGGACCCAGGGAGGCACTGTGTGCAAAAGTCAGCCAAAGCAGATACAAAGTCCTCCTCCTTATGAAGGGGCACCCCCACTCGTTTGGGTGGGGAGAAGGCTTTTGAATTTTGTAACTGCCTGGAGGGTTCTAATCCTAAACAAGTGGGTAATTTCCATGGTTTCTCTGGGGTACAGACTAGAAACTGCGGGGAGGGGGGGTACCAATGAATCCAGACAAAAGAAGAGTTGTCCCTCTAATTTCTTTTATCTCATCAGCCAAGATTATTCCCTCCCTATGGACAGATTATTCTTTGGTCCAAATCACACTTTCAGACCTCTGGATAAAACCTAGACCCTCTTCCTGGCGTCTCAGTTGCCTAACTTCTTAATGACCCACTTATTTTCAAAGAAGTGGAAACTGCCATACGCCAATATTTTGCTGAAAATCTTTCATCAGACACCTCTCCGGTCATTAATTGGGTGGCCCATAAGACCCCCATTCGAGGCAAACTAATTCAGTTAGCATCTAAGACAAAGCGAACCTGGGAACAAACAATTCAGCTGCAAGATGAGGAGCTCCAGAAACTTATGTTAGAGCAGTGGGCTAATCCACACTTAGATTTGAGACATAAAATTGATGCAGCTAGAACAGCCTTGAATCTAATGACCAAAGCTGAAAAATATATTCGCTGGACCAGGCATCGCTACTATACTATGGGGAATAAGCCCAACACTTTATTGGCTAGAAAACCTGTCCCAGGACCGTACTCTCCGGCCCTGCCTAAATTACATATGCAGAATGGTCTACTGACCCTAAACCTACAGTTAATATTGAGAGAATTTTTTAAATTTTACCCAAACTTTACGCCTCTCCCCGAACCACGCTCAAGAGCCCAAACGGAAAACTTCTTCCGAGACATCCCACTCCCTTAGCTAGCATGTGACCATATAGAATTAATGGAAGGGATGTTCACAGAGGAGATTCTAATGGCGATACAAAGTCTAAATCCAGCTAAAGCTCAGATGGTTTCTCGGGACACTACTACCGTAAATATGTGGAACTTTTGAACCCCCATTTATGCTCCTTTTTTAAGCACTTATTATTTATTACAGGCACTTATATAGCGCCGTCAATTTACGCAACACTTTACATATATATTATACATTCACATCAGTCCCTTACCCTCAAGGAGCGTACAAATTAAGGTACTTGCCCTCCAGAGGATTTAACCCCCCCCCCCCCTCCTTGCCAAGCCATTTTTTTGCGATATGGCGCTGCATTACTTTAACTGATAAGTGTGTGGTAATGCAATGCTGTACATAAATGAAATTTGTCATTCTTTTCCCCACAAATAGAGCTTTCTTTTGGTGGTATTTGATCATCTCTGTGGTTTTTATTTCTTGCACTACAAACAAAGACCGACAATTATGTAAAGAAAAAAATATTTTTTACTTTTTGCTATAAAACATATCATATAAAAATTTAAAAATAACATTTCTTCATAAATTTAGGCTAAAATGTATTCTGCTACCTGTCTGCTAAAAAAAAGATCCCAATAAGTGTATGTTAATTGGTTTATGTGAAAGTTATAGCGTCTAAAAATGGCGGTATATATATTGGAATTTTTATTTGTATTTTTTTTTATACTAGTAATGGCAGCGATCAGTGACTTATAGCAGGAATGCGGCGGCCATTCTGACACTGGGTGGGAACTAACTGCCACTGACAACCCAGTGAAACAAATAGTGATCAGTTCTAATAAAAAGCACTGACACTGTACTAATGACACTGGGCAGGACGGGGTTAACATCTGGTGTGATCAAAGGGTTAACTGTGTGATTTGTGTGTTTTACATTGTGTGCTATGTTGTGTTTTACTAGGGAGACATGCTGCTTTGTATTTCTCCTCTGTGCAATGAAATGCAAAGCAGCATGTCTATGCTGACAGGAGAGAGACCTGTATCGGGTTTAAAGTATTTAAAAAGTGTGCTATTTGAGTATAGCGATACAATTCTGAGTTGGGGAGCTGGAATTTTTCCTGAAGCTTTGCCTTGACAAGACACCCGTGATCACAAAAGTCAGCAATCTGTAATAAACCCTTATTAGTCCACCAGGCAAAATCCTGGGGGTGGAGACCCGGGTTGAAATTGGGATTCCCATGTATAGGGGCCAGAGGTGTATGGCGAGATTTAAATCTATATGTTGCCATTAATCTGTCCCAGAGACTCAAAGACAATGAGAGGGTTGGGGCCAATGTCACCGGTCTGTTTTTCACTCGCAACCACATTAAATGGTTAATTGCCTTAGAGGGGTAGACAGGAAATTCTATAAACATCCAAAGTGGAATACGCTGCCATATGTGAAAATGGAACAGCTACGCTAACTGTGCTGCTTGACAGTACTTGATCAGGTTTGGCACTCCCAGCCCCCCCCGCACAATTTGGGCATATGCAGCGTTTGCCTGTTCACCCTGGGTATCCCCATATAAATATAAAACCTCCGACTTAACATCCTCTACCGCAATGGAACATTTATGCAGAACCTTCGACAAGCAACACCGGTCATATATCAAAAATGTTTTCTAATTATAACCTCAGCTTCCACCAAGTTGTTTTATATGGATAAATGGAAATATGATGTAGGAGAGGACTTAGCAGTGGACGAATGGTATAAGTTGTCATATGCATCTAAAACATTTATCAACACTTCCTTGATAGAACCAAATTTTAAAGTCCTTTTAAGATGGTATGTGGTTCCGGTGAGAATAGCATCGTGTCCCAGGAACCTCCCCACTGTGCTCTCGTAGCTGTGGCCAAGATGGCTCAATGTACCATACCTAGTGGACTTGTTCCAAAGTCAGAAGATTTTGGATTCACACCTACAATTTTATTTACTCCCTCACAGGGATCTTCCTAAATCACCATTACAAGCCTTATTTTGATGCCCAATGGAGGGGGTACGGGACACACAAGGAGGCTCATTACATTCATATTTGCAACAGCTAGGAATCTCCATTGCTAGATCCTGGAAATCGCCTGTGATTTCTTTTTATCTATTCAAATCCAAGTTGTCTTGGATCATGGTTAATGAACGCCTCTTGAAAATCTTGAAAGACAAACTGGATTTCTGTGAAAAGATTTGGAACCCCTGGATCAAGTATCTCTCAGATACCTAACACGATACAATTGTGTCTGTAACTTCTCTCTGGATTGGGTGCACTTCTTTCTTTTTCTTCTCTCTTTACAACTCTTTCCTCTTCTTATTTCCTTTTCTATTAAGGTTCTGATATGGCCCTTAGGCCACATGTTTTGAGGTATAATCAAGTCAGATTCCACTTTAGACCCCTCTGTTTTTAGGGGGTTTTCTTGGTGATGGGGGGGCTGTACCTGGGTGTGAGTTCGTATATCCTCACAGTATAAGGATTAAGATTTTTGGACTGTGTTTACAGAGAATAATTATTGTTGATAATCTGTTATCTTTGTTTGGCTAATTTGTTGCTGTATACTTCCAAACACCATACGTGCAGGCTATTTTCTGTAAGTGTAATTTTCAAATTCTATTGTTACATTCCTATTGAAAATCTAATATAAATATTGTAAAAGAAAAAAAGATGAGCTCTGTTGCAGGCGCTTAATCATGGAAGTTACAGTGGATGAAAGGTTTCAGGGGTTTTATTCTAACCTGTTCACAGTCCCAAAGCCAAATGGGGATGTAAGGCCCATTTTGGAACTCAAGAGTCTGAATCTGCTTCTAAATGTCCGGTCCTTTTGTATGGAATCTGGCCAGTAGTAGCCTCTTTGCAAGAAGGAGCTTTTCTAGCGTCCATAGACATCAGGGACGCATACCTACATGTGCCAATATTCATTCCTCACCAAAAATTTCTGCGGGTTGCAGTAGGGGCCCGGCATTTCCAGGTCATAGCACTACCATTTGGGCTGGCCATGGCTCCTCGAGTTTTCATAAAAGTTTTTGCTCCAGTGTTGGGGCTGCTCAGAACTCGGGGGGGGGGGGGGGGGTGTGATGCGGAGAGGGAATCGGTCATAGGTTATCTAGACTATCTGTTGCTCAAAGGTCGGTCGGAGTCAGGTCCGAAGCAGGATGTGGCCCTTACGTTGCAGATCCCAGAACAACTGGCCTGGGTGTCCGACTTCGAGAAGTCAGCCCTGGAGCCACTACAGAACTTGGGTTATTTAGGGATGGTCCTAGACACCGTTCAGGCAAAGGTATTTGTCTACAGGGAAATATTTTACCCTGAGATACAAGGTCTGCACATTAAGGGCCAAGAGGTATCCTTCAGTTCGCCTCTGTGTGAGGTTGCTGGGGAAGATGGTACCCAATTTCACTCCAGACTGCTGCAAAGGAACATTCTGATTGTTTGGAACAAGAAAGTTCCAGCCCTGGTTTAAGATGTCTCTGTCTTCCGAGGTAAAGCGATGCCTGAATTGGTTGATAACTCAGAATCTGGAGAGAGGGAGATCCTTTTAGCTGGTGGTATGGAAGTTGATAACCACTGATGCCAGCCTCTCAGGTTGGGGGCTGTCCTGGAGGAGGCCACAGTTTAGGGAACATGGCTTCAAGGGGAAAGGGTTCTACCCATCAGTGTCCTGGAACTTTGGACAGTGTGGCTCGCTCTGAGGTATTGGACATCCAGGCTTCAGGGTTGGCCAGTAAGGATTCACTCCGACAATGCCACAGCAGTATACATCAACCACCAGGGTGGTATTGGAAGCCGAAGGGCTCAGGAGGAGGTGAATTACATTCTGGGCTGGGCAGAAAGATATGTTCCAAGTTTGTCAGTGGTGTTCATTCCGGGGGTAGAGAATTGGCAGGCAGATTATCTCAGACACCGACAGTTGATTCCAGGGGAGTGGGCTTTGCATCTCAAGGTTTTCACAGCAATCTGCCAAAGATGGGGTTGCCTGGACATAGATCTATTGGCATCCAGGTTCAACAAGGTCTACCTTTTTGTGTCCAGGGTACGGGACCCTGGTGCGGCGAGGTAGATGCTTTAGTGATTATTTGGAGCCAGTTTTCCCTAATTTTTGCTTTTCCTCCGAATCAACCGCTTCCACGTCTCTTACGCAGAATTCGGGGGGAGTTTGTTCCAGTGATACTGGTTGCCTTGGCCTGGCCCAGGAGGGTCTGGTACGTGGACATAGTGAAGCTGGCAGTAGACGGGCATTGGTCCCTGCCATATCGGCCAGTCTCAAGGGCCTATATTGCACACAGATTTACAGTTGCTAAATTTGATGGCAAGGCTATTGAAACCCAAATCCTGCAGGATAGGGGGGTATTGGATTCTGTTATTCCCATTATGTTGAGCGCTAGAAAGGTAGTTTGTAGGAACATTTATTACAGAACTTGGAAGGCTTACATTTTCTGGTGTGAGGTCCATGGATGGCATCCACGGAAATATGTGATTGGTAGGACCCTGTCATTTCTTCAATCAGGTCTGGAAAAGAAATTGGCTGTTGGTTGGTACTATTAAAGGCCAGGTTTCAGCATTGGCTCTTTTGTTTTTCAAATACCCTTTGCATCTCATTTTCTAGTTTGTAGCTGTTTACAAGGAGTATTGCGTGTAGCTCCACCTGTCAGGCTACCTTTATGTTTGTGAGACCTGAATTTGGTCTTGGAGGTGTTGTAGAAACCACCATTTGAACCTATTAGAGAGATTCCACTAGTCCTTGGAAGGTTTGTTTCTAGTGGCAATCACTTCTGCAAGAAGGGTGTCAGAGCTGGCAGCTCTTTCTTGTAAAGAACCTTTTGTGGTTTTGCATCAGGATAAGGTGGTGTTGCGCCCTCAACTGTCTTTTTTTCTTTTTTTTTTTTACCAAAGTTGGTTTCTAGTTTTTATCTCAATTAGGACATTATTCTGCCTTCATTCTTTCTTTAGGCCTCAGTCAGCAAGAAAGAGATCTGTGCACATTCTGGATGTGGTACGCACTATAAGGGTCTTCCTGAAATTGTCAGCAGAAGTCAGAGGCTCTTTTTCTGCTACCTGACGGGCCCAGGAAGCGGCATCCAAGGCGACACTTTTAACATTGGATCCGCCAGCTGATTATTCAAGCCTGTAATTTGAAGGGTAAGGTTCCACCCTTTCAGGTGAGAGCACACTCTACCAGGAGTGTGGGGACATCTTGGGCAATCAGGCGTCAGTTGCTCAGATTTGCAAGGCTGCCAAAAGGGCTTTGGTTCATATATTCACAAGGTTCTACCAGGTAGATGTGCAAGCCGCAGAGGACTCTGCCTTTGGCCACAGCATTTTGCGAATGGCTGAGTAGGTCTTGTGGGACTGTTGGCTCTGGCTATCATGTTGTCACCCTCCTCTCAAAATTTCTTTATTGCTTTAGGACATCTCATAGTCATGAATAGCCTGCTCTGTGTCTCGTGATGTCTGATAAAGGAAATTGTATTTTTTCTACTTACCTGTAAAATCCATTTCTTGGATTACCTCACAGGACACAGAGGTCCCTGCCCTCTTTCTGGAATTTAATTACTTGCTACAAGAACTGAAATACTTCCTGTGTAGAAGGGGTTATATAGGGGAGGGCTTCCTCTCTGATCAGCCAGTGTCTATTCACCTTTAGGTGGCATATAACCCACATATTTATAAATAGCCTGCTCTATGTCCTGTGATTTACTCCACGAAAGAAAGATTTTATAGGTAAGTATGTAGAGAAAATCCAATTATTGCAGTTTGATGTATTATCTTGTCTGGTTATTTGTCCCTGAGAAATATTTTCTACTCTTCCTTCAGTCCAAAGCCATGAATCTGTATGAAGCATGTCTGACTCTGCTTCAAGTGTATTCCAAGAACAATCTGGGTAGGAAACGCATTGACGTGACGGCGGAGGAGGATCAGTACCAAGATCTCCTGCTCATTATGGAACTTCTTACCAATTTGTTGTCAAAGGAGTTTATAGACTTTAGTGATACAGGTATGTTGTGCAGGATTTTGCTGCCCTCCCCCCAACACACAGCTATATGAGGATATATTTTGTATATTAATATACCCTGGGGTAACCTAGTAAAAAATTTAAATCGAGTTTTGATTGCAATTTTTCTTGTGTCTAAGTCTGCTCACTTCACTAACAAGTCTCTGCGATAAACTCAAGCAGCAGATTACCAGATGTGGCCAGTTTCAAAATTGGTCTTTGTTCTGGGCCAAGCAGGAGGTTCAGCTGTATTTTTGTCATCTCTGTAGGTATATTGGGTTTTTCGTTACACTGCACACTCCAAAATGTCACGAGGCATGCCTAGAGTATTTTAAAGTAAAGGCAAATCGCTTTAAGTGCCCTTTTTACATTACTGGTCATTATTGAAGTGCCCCTGTTATATTGGTCAGTACTAAATTGTACCAATTACAATTATTGGTTGATTCCATCGCCCTCATTACATTGCTAGTCAACTACGAATTGCCTCCGTTAACGTTGGTCAGTGGTGAAGTGACCATCACCAAGAGAGAGCACCAACCTCTCCTATGATGTGGCTTGGTTGCTGCTCCCATACTTAAAACTGAGTTTCTATAGTCTTTTTTTTTTCCCATAAAGAATGACAAAGGGCTTGCCTAGCACGCAACATGTCAGGATAGAAGTTGTTCCTCCTGGCTTTTTTTTTTTTTAATAAAGGAAGAATTCAATCTCTATGTGCTGTTTTCTTCTTGTTGGTACAACTGAATGTGATTGAATTGTTCAAAAATAAACATGATGGCCTGATTTGTAAAGTGGCCATACTATATTATATATAGAGATGAGCGAATCGAACCAGGCGAACCGGAATTCGAGTCGAATTTCAGGAAATATTCGATTTGCGTCGAATCCGAAATTTTGCCTACTTCGGGTGCTCGAATCGAATATTTCCCGATCAGCCGGCAAAAGTGTCCCTGCAGTGAGCTCCGCTATTTCTGACAGTTCTCTGACAGAAGGAACACATGTTTAGCGGTTGAAACATTGTATCTATTAGTTTCCATTTAGGATACAGATGTTTCAACCGCTGTACATGTGAAGAAGCTGTCAGAGAACTGTCAGAAATAGAAGAACTCTGCACATACACTTTTTGCCGGCTTGGAATTATTCTTATTTTCATCCTTCTTCTTCTTCTTCTTCATCCTCATCCTCTTCTTCTGAGGATGAGGATGAAGAAGAAGAAGAAGTAGGATGAAAATAAGAATAATTCCAAGCCGGCAAAAAGTGTATGTGCAGAGTTCCTCTATTCTGCAGATACACTTAGAGGAGCTCTGCACATACACTTTTTGCCGGCTTGGAATTAATATTATTTTCATCCTACTTCTTCTTCTTCTTCATCCTCATCCTCAGAAGAAGAGGATGAGGATGAAGAAGAAGTAGGATGAAAATAAGAATAATTCCAAGCCGGCAAAAAGTGTATGTGCAGAGTTCCTCTATTCTGCACATACACTTAGAGGAGCTCTGCACATACACTTAGAGGAGCTCTGCACATACACTTAGAGGAGCTCTGCACATACACTTAGAGGAGCTCTGCACATACACTTTTTGCCGGCTTGGAATTAATATTATTTTCGTCCTACTTCTTCTTCTTCATCCTCATCCTCAGAAGAAGAAGAAGAGGATGAGGATGAAGAAGAAGAAGAAGTAGGATGAAAATAAGAATAATTCCAAGCCGGCAAAAAGTGTATGTGCAGAGTTCCTCTATTCTGCAGATACACTTAGAGGAGCTCTGCACATACACTTTTTGCCGGCTTGGAATTAATCTTATTTTCATCCTTCTTCTTCTTCTTCTTCTTCATCCTCATCCTCAGAAGAAGAAGAAGATGAGGATGAAGAAGAAGAAGAAGAAGAAGTAGTAGGATGAAAATAAGAATAATTCCAAGCCGGCAAAAAGTGTATGTGCAGAGCTCCTCTAAGTGTATCTGCAGAGCTCCTCTAAGTGTATCTGCAGAATAGAGGAACTCTGCACATTCACTCCATACAGCGGTTTCCGGCAAAAAGTGTATGTGCAGAGTTCCTCTATTCTGCAGATACACTTAGAGGAGCTCTGCAGATACACTTAGAGGAGCTCTGCACATACACTTTTTGCCGGCTTGGAATTATTCTTATTTTCATCCTACTACTTCTTCTTCTTCTTCATCCTCATCTTCTTCTGAGGATGAGGATGAAGAAGAAGAAGAAGAAGAAGGATGAAAATAAGATTAATTCCAAGCCGGCAAAAAGTGTATGTGCAGAGCTCCTCTAAGTGTATCTGCAGAGCTCCTCTAAGTGTATCTGCAGAATAGAGGAACTCTGCACATACACTTTTTGCCGGAAACCGCTGTATGGAGTGAATGTCCCAGAACTGTCAGAAATAGACTATTTCTGACAGTTCTGGGACATTCCTTCCATACAGCGGTTGAAACATTGTATCTATTTGTTTCCATTTGTTTTCATCTCCAAGGGCATTTAAATTAAAGGTACAGTGTTCTGCACTAATTTAAAGGCTCTCTGAAGCCTAGAAACCCTTTTAATAAGTTAAATTCGTAGCAAATTAATTCGCATCGAATCGAATTTCATACTGGAATTCGCCGAATCAGCCGAATCGAATTTTTGAGAAATTCGCTCATCTCTAATTATATACTATGTTGCCTGAACTTACCTGTGGTAGTACTGAAATTTTAAAGTAACTCTGTCACTCTTTTAAAACCCAGACCAACGGCATGGGTGTAATAAAGAAGGGTTAAAAACGTACCTCTCACCATTAAACCTTCCTATCTTCATGGAGTGGCACTAGCTGAAACCTAATCTGCATCTGATATATGCTATGGTGTTGGATGCCTGCTCCCCCATATACTACTATGTCCTGTAATGGTGTGGAATCAGATGAAGTAAACATGGCATTCAGAGAGGGATCAGCGGCTCCACGCACTCAGAAGGGTCAGATGCTGAAGATTTTTTTGGCCAGCTTAGCTTGTGAAGGCTGAAATGTATGACGTGGGAGGGGTATATATAAATCCTTTTTGTATGCATCTCTTTTAGTTTTCGGTTTTAACAAAGTGACGTTCACAAGTTGTGTTTTAACCTACCAGTTTTATGAGTTTGTGTTTTTTTTTTTATATAAATTATTCTTTTCTTCATTGGTGATGCTTCTTCTGGAAACCATCTTTACAAGGAACTTGATTATGCACAAGAATTAACTGTTTAAGAATGATTATAGAAGAGAAGATAAGACTGTATTAAGAAGGCAGAGCTAGGACCTTTCCACATAAAATGCTTGGATTAAAATGTCTTATATCTTACTCTTTGGCTGATTTAGATGAAGTTTTTCGACCACACGAGCAGGGACAAGCAACTAACCGACCAGTTTCAGCGGCAGATGTAGTTTTATATGGTGTCAACATTGTGCTGCCATTAATGTCACAAGATCTGCTAAAGGTTGGTCTGTCAATCATAACGCATCATAGATGTGGGTTCTTTGATGATTTTGTTTTATATTTCAACACTCCTTACTTTTCACTTGTGATTGTGTAAATGGTTTAAAGATTATTATTATTTGTTTCCTTCTAGTTCCCGTCACTTTGCAATCAGTACTACAAGCTAATTACATTTATATGTGAGATTTTTCCTGAGAAGATTCCACAACTTCCAGAAGACTTATTCAAGAGCCTAATGTATTCTCTAGAGCTAGGGATGACTTCGTATCCTTTCCATTTGAACCACAACCAACTGTAGTGGCTCCTATTGATGAAATGCACATGTCAAGATGATATTGGGTAATATTTGGCCTTTACATGATTGACTGCCCAGGTAAAATAATTTAGAGCAGATGGATGTAGCTCCATCAACAAAGTGTTACTAAACCCAGGACCCTGTATTCCCTATATTCAGTCTCCCACAGTACACAGAACATGGAAATGCAATTATTTGAGTAAATATAAACTGCTAAATACCTTTTCTCATAAGCAGTTAGAGCAGTCTTGTGACTTCTATCAGTGTCCAGCCAAGCACTGGTTATAGCTTGTAGGAGGAGTTTTAATTTTACTCTAAGAGGATGCAGAACCCCTGGCCTCTGATTGGACAGTGCTGATTGGCCCTGTGTTGATCACATGCACTCTCCCAAGAAAAAAAACCCTCTAGCAATACACACCAAACTGAGCATGTGCAAAGTGAGTCCAGTTTTTTCAGGGGATAAAGGGAGCACTGGAAGAAGGGGATTATCAGAAAAGTCAGGATCAAATGGGGTTTTTACACAATGCAGAGGATTATCCCCTTAGGTTTCACAGTGAGTATTACAAGCGTGTTTTATTGTATATACAGACTGATTTTTTTGTTGTGGGTTTAGTAACACATTAATGTTGGTGAGACAACTAAGTTCCTATGTTTTAATTGAAACATGAAAAAAAATTAAGGGGAAGGCAGATTCTCTTCCTTACTGATAATGCCTGTTGAACTAGGTACATTTAGTGTGAATGTTCTGCACAAACTCTTCTGTTAAAACCAGGTAAGTTATATTACTGAGAACTAAAGTGCACTAAGATGAGCAGCTGATGCCTTCCTGCCTGTGTCCTGCAGATTAATATTACACTACATAATACAACCTGCTGAGAGTAGGTTAATTTATACCCTTTCCATGAAAGCGAATAGCTCTGTGTGGCTGCTAGCTGGCAGACTGGACTGTCATTGACAGTCTGTATCCAGTCAGAGTGGTTACTAAAATGTGGTCAACATGACAATGATCACATGACTGGTAGAAGATTAATTCATAGAATACAAATAACCCACAGGTGGTACTGAGGTCATGAGGGGGGGTGGAGCCTAAACATGGCGGCGTCGGAGAGGACGATGTGAGTGCTCTTCGATAATCTCAAACCTGCCCATCCCGAGACCCTCACGGAGTGAAGCCCCACCGGATTGTGGAGGGCCCTGGAAGAGAGAGGCGGGTGTGGAGATGAGAGAGCGGAGCTTGCACGGACCTCCGGGAGGTGAACTTGCTGGGGAGATCCCAGGACAGCTGCCGGGTTGCCGGGGAAACTAGGTTGGGCGGTGTGAGCACGCTGCTCGCCGCAAAGGATGACTGGGTAGTAGAGACGCCGGCCGGTTCCCTCGCAGAGAGACAGTAACAGGTCGGCTCCCCTGGCACCACATGAATGGGAACCTGTGCGGATAGAGGAGGAGAGATGCTGCAGGAGTAAGGGGCCAGCTACGGAGGACCCTTGAGGGAAAGTGGATGCTGGCTGGCGCCCTGATGTGACAGGGTGCTTCTGGCGTATAGCTGCCTGTACCCCCTGGCCGGCTGTTTGATCCTGGGTCAGAGAGACCCATAAATATCAGAAGAGCTACTCTCCTTCCCTGAGTCGACTTCTAAGGACCAAGAAAGGAAAGTAAAAGGAGGAGGAAAGAAAGAAATATAGTATCGGAAGCCCTGAGGAATCCCCCCCCAGGACTGAGCAGCAGTGAAGACCCCCCACACAAGTATGGAGTCACCGTCCTGAGAAAGGAGGGGTGAGTGAAAAATGTTGGGAGCTTATTGTGTGGTGAACCCCTGAGTGTCATGGGCTACTAGGGGGTGAAGGAGGGGGAGGATTCCCAGGGGCTAGAAGATAAGAAGAGAGGAGGCCCAGGTGTCCTAGGAGAGTAAAGGATATAGGAAAAATTGCAAGTCTACCAAGATATTTAGAGGACATGAAGAATAAAGGTCCCAAGGGAGCAGGGCCCAAAGGGTCCCAAACAGGAACAATAAAGAAATATACATCATATGGAAATACTACGCCAGAAAGGGCCCAAGGAGCAAAGGGGGAAATGGACACTAGTTCAGGAAGTAGTCCTAGATTATCAATGGGCTTGAATAGCAGCAGTAGCCAACAAATAGTGGATGGCCTGGGAAGGAAAGGATCTGAAGGTGAACTACAGGTACCAAATAAGAAGGAGATGACTGAAATGTTTCAAAATCTGGAAAAAACGATAAAACATGAAACGACAGCTATTCAAAACGATTTAGGACATCTGCTAGCAAGAATGGAAGAAACGGAGGAGAAAGTTAAAACCCAGGCCCAGAACATAGATAATCTAAGGAAAAAAATAAGCCAATTAGAAAACAACCAGAAAAAAATGATCTATAGGATGGAAGTTCAAGAGAATAAAGAAAGAAGGTGTAATCTTAGAATATGAGGAATCCCAGAGACTGCTAAAGGGGAAATATTATACGAACTAGTCAAAAAAATCCTAAACTTCATAAGAGATAGACCTGAAACAGACGGGATCAAGTTAGACGGAGTATTTAGAATAGGAAAGTTCAATCAGGCTACTGAGAAGGAAAGACCGAGGGACATAATTGTCCAGTTCCAAAAATTTGGGGCCAAAGAGGAGATTTGGAAGAAGACCAAGGGAAGATCATTAATTAAGTTTGGAGACTTGATTATCCAAATTTATGCGGACTTAACAGTAGAGACCCTAAGGAGAAGGAGATCCCTGAAACCCCTGTTGGAGCAAATGAGAAAACAGAATGTGCAGTATAGATGGGGTTCCTCAGCATTTCTCATTGGCTGGAAAAATGGGGTTACAGCGTATTTGCGATTTCCGGAAGATTTAAGAGATTTTTGTTATAGACTGGACTTGCATAGAATGGAGATAGCTGGGTGGGAAGAAGAAAAAGAAAACAAAGGAAATATAACTAATGCAAGAAAAGAGGACTGGCAGCACGTCGGGGGGAGGGGGGAGGGAGAATTAAGTAGAGAATGAGGTTTTTTGTTTTTTTTTTTTCTCACTTCACTCTCTCGCCACTGGTCTTCCTCCTCCGGAGGTCGAGATCCGCTTAGAGGATACGGTTAAGGGTGGGAGGTAAAGAGTAAAGACTCTCGCTGAGTCTAGACTATAGAGAGAGGGAATCGGGCGGGTCGGAGATGAGGTGAGCCGTACATAGGTGGAGCTTACGCCCTAAATTTTAATCAATGGTGGAAATGGATCCACAAATGATTTGTAGGCAGTTTATACGCCTAAAAATGGGTAGGGGAAAAAAAAGAGGGTGGGAGGGGTGGTAGGAGGGGGGAAGGAGGGGGGTGGGGCTAATATTCTGCAAGTCATTTGGGCCTAATAGGAGGAGACGAATTAGAAGAGAGATAAACAAAATCAAGAAGGATGGAAGAAATACAGTTTATAACATATAATGTGAATGGGTTGAATTGCCCTGGGAAAAGATTCAAGTTGTTTAAAGAGCTACATCATAGGGCAACGTCAGTGGTATTTTTGCAGGAGACACATTTTGAGATAGAATCTAATGTGAAACTAAAATCCAAATATTATCCTACATGGTATTACGCTGACTCTCCAATTAAAAGAGCAAAGGGGGTGGCAATAGGATTTGCAAAAAATATGAGGTTTGAGTTGGAAGATAGAAGGACTGACCCGGAAGGGAGATTCCTGTTTTTGAAAGGTAAACTACAGGGAATTGAATGCACACTAGCCAATATATATTGCCCCAACAAGAAACCTGAGATCTTTCTGAAGGGTCTGCTAAAAAAATTGATAGATTTTAAAAAAGGGCGTTTGATAATAGCAGGAGATTTAAACCTCTGTATGGACCCACAGATAGATGCAACCTCCCTTGTGCAGAGAAGGGGGTAGGTCCCTGAGAGCTTTGAGGAAGGTGATCCACGAGTACCAACTGGTGGACACCTGGAGAATAATGCATATGAAGGACAGAGACTATACTTTCTTCTCTAATGCACACGAGATATACTCGAGACTGGATTACATTTTAATAGATCATCAACTCATTGAAATGCTGGTTAAAATAGAAATAGAGACAAGAACTTTTTTGGACCATGCCCCAGTTGTAATGAAAATGGGATGGGGAAAAATGTGGACGGGAGGTTTAGGATGGAGGTTAAATGAGGCTCTTCTCTTTGATGAGGATATTGTGCAGAGGATCAGTGAAGAGATTAAGGTATATTTCCAGGAGAATGAAACAGAGGAAGTATCGACAGCTACAGTATGGGAAAGTCATAAGGTATATATAAGAGGAATCCTGATTGCGATGGGAGCAAGGAAGAAAGAAGAGAGAGGGTTAGCGGACTCTTAAAGGAAATCCTGGAATTGGAGTGGATACATAAGAAAAAAATAACAATAGAAACAAGACAGAAGTTAAGGGATAAAAAAGACGAATTAGAGAGATTGATGGATGAGGAGAGGAGAAGAGTATATAATAAAGTATTAAATGAAAGATATAGATGGGGTGATAGACCAGGAAAATACTTAATGAGAGCCCTGAATAAGAAGAAAAACAGGAATTATATAGAAAAGATAAAAAGCCCTAAGGGGGAGATGGTCCACTCAACTAAAGAAATCATTAAAGTATTCACGGAGTATTATAGAAAGTTGTATAACATCAGCCTCCAAGGAACATCAAAAGAAACTAGAGAAGGTATTAATGAAAAAAGGAGGATATATTTAAAAAATGCGGGATTGCCAAAGCTTAGTGAAACACAACTGAACTCCCTGGAGGCAGAAATCTCTCAGGAAGAAATAGAAGTAGCATTAAGAAGTACAGGAGGAGGGAAAAGCCCCGGCCCGGATGGTTATACTGTTAAGTACTATAAAAAATTTAGTGAAGTACTGTTACCAAAGTTAAAGAAATATATGAATGACTTGGGAGACGGGATGGAGGTGAGGAGGGAATCCCTTCAGGCCCATGTAGTTCTCATCCACAAGGAGGGAAAAGATCCCTCTCAGTGCTCTAGCTACAGACCAATTTCACTATTAAATACAGATACTAAGTTGTACGCAAAGGTCCTAGCAAACAGGCTGAAAGATCTAATGCCCGAATGGATCCATGGAGACCAGGTGGGCTTTGTCCAGGGGAGAGAGGGTAGAGATAATGGCTTGAGAACTCTGATGCTTATCCAGAAAAGTAGAAAAGGGAAAGCCCCGGTGGTGCTCTTGTCAATTGATGCCGAAAAGGCGTTTGATAGAGTGGACTGGGGCTTTATGATAGACAACTTGGAAGGGTTGGGGATTGGAGAGAGAATGCGAGAATGGATAGGTAAACTATATAAGGAGCCCACCGCAATCATCACGGTAAATGGGGGGATGGTCGGAATCCATTGGGATGTCCAATGGAACAAGGCAAGGATGTCCATTGTCCCCCTTGCTGTATGTATTGACATTGGAACCCCTGCTATCAATAATAAGGAATAGTGGAGCGGTAAAGGGAATCCAGATAGAAAATATAGAACATAAAGTAGCGGCCTTTGCGGACGACCTACTGTTTTATGTAGGCAACCCCCGAATAACATTACCAAATATAATGAAGATTCTGAAGGAATATGGGGAACTATCTAATCTAAAAATTAATCCAACAAAAACTGAGATTTTGAACATTAATATACCAAAGAGCGAAAAAGAAAGGCTACAAAAAGAATTCCCCTTTATTTGGAGAGAAAAAGATATAAAATACCTAGGCATAAAACTCGCTACCTCATATAAACAACTGTATAGATTAAACTATATTTCTCTGATAAATGAGATTAAGGACGAACTAAAAAGATTAGAAGGAGGAAATCCATCATGGTTAGGACGTATGAACCTAATTAAAATGGTAATTATACCTAAAATACTCTATAGATTTCAAATGATCCCGATCAAACTCCCAGAGGTGTTTTTTAAGATAATGAGAAAAATGTTAACAAGATATATATGGAGGAATAAAAAACCAAGAGTATCATATGAAACACTAAGTAGGACTAAAGAGAAAGGGGGGATGGGACTACCTGATGTCAAGAGATACTACAAAGCAGTAATGTTAGCAAGAATTTATGATTGGACTTTTAATCATAAGGGGAAAAGTTGGGTAAAAATAGAGAATGATCTGAGTGGAATTAATTTGAGCAAGATGATATGGGTTCCAGCACATTATAGAAGAACCAAAGAGGGCACAAGCACCTACACTTTAATTGTCTTAAGGATATGGGACAACTTACATAAACACATGAAATGGGAATTCAACTCTATATTAATGCCTCTTGCAAACACGGAATTCTTCCCTCCGGGAAAAGATGAGATATCAGGGAGATGGATTAAAAAGGAAGATATCCAATTGAGAGACGTATTGGTAGAGGGGGAATTGAGAACATTTAAAGAATTAAAAGAGATGGGAGGAGATATGTTTACTAAAATAGATGAGTGGAAATATCATCAATTAAAATGTTTTATAGGAACTCTCCCAAAACCCTTGAGATTAAAAAAGGAATGGAACATGTTTGAAAGGCTATTAGAAACACGTAGAGATGGGAAACACGGAGTTACAAAAATGTATAGAATACTCACAGAACTAGACACAGACACAAAGTTAATTTTTATAGTAAATTGGGAAAGAGATATGGAGGTGGTGATAGATGAAGATCAACAGAATAAGATATTTAGACTAGTTCACGAGAATGTTAGTATGAGAGACGTTGAGATTAACTATAAATGTTTGACACGATGGCATATTACACCGAGCACTGAGCACAGGATGAGGGGGGAGAATTCAAACATGTGTTGGAGAGGATGCGGGGAAGAGGGCACGGTGTTTCACATATGGTGGCAATGTCCAAAAATTCAGGTTTACTGGAAGACAATAGTCAAATTAATAGAAAAAATAACTGGAAATGACATAGGATTAGACCCAACCATTTGTCTCCTACATAGTGTTGAGACAACAGTAAATAAATATAAGGAATCAGGTGTATGGTACTACTTAAGTGCTGCAAAAGGGTTGATCCCCAAGTATTGGCGGAAGGTAGAGATACCAATGGAGGAGGATTGGATCAATAGGGTAAACCAGATTAGCAGAATGGAAAAATCTTATCATATTCAGGAAGATAGGATGAAAATATACTATTCACGATGGGAAAAATGGGAAAAATCGGGATTGAAAGAGAAATATAGAAAACTCTAATCTAGGAAGTTATTCGAAGTTATTGGGCCTAGAGAGATTGGAGATCTTGCAGAGGGGAGGGGGGGGGGGAAGGGGGGAAATGGTGGGTTGGGAGGAAAGGGAATAGAAAAGAGGTAAATAGAAGGGACAGAGTAGAAATGTATGGATATTTATATGTATTTGTGTCTCTTTTTATGGATTTTTGTAATAATATGAAAAACTAATAAATATTTAAATTAAAAAAAAAAACCTCTGTTGAAAATTATAATTAAATATACACACACCAGTATGAAAATTAGTCTGCATTGCAGTTGGGTTAACCGTTGCAAGCTACTGCCGCTACATTTTGCCTGGGATTTTTCTTTTTATTAAATTCTGGTCACAAAGGTTTAAAGGGCTTGCCAGCCATGATCGCAAACCACCTACAAACTTGTTTTCCTGGTTTTCAATTCATTTGTCAAACAAGCAGTAAGGGTTAATGCTTCATAGAAGTTCTGAAGCATTGTCCCCTGGAACAGAAAATGTGTTAGTACTAGGGATACGCGTACTTGTGAAAATGCTCCCGATACCTGAAATCGTTATGTTGTGGTGTGATTTGCATCCATACAGTATGTAAGAATAGCATGCAATTTGAACAGGAGTGCGGTGTGATTCACTTCCAAATCGCATGTGAACCCAGGCTTGTTATAGCTTAAGTGCACACAGGAACCGTGTGGGGAAACTTCCCTGTTGTCACATGAAGAAAAGCCGTTTCACAGGTCAGCTTTCTCTCCTCTCCTTGCAGGGATGACAGTACAGGCTAGATGGCTTTTAATTGGTCAGCACAGTCACGGTGCTGACCAATTAGAATCCGTCTAGCACGTACTGTCATCCCTGCAGGGAGAGGAGAGAAAGCCGCAGGGATTTCAAATCCCCAGACCTGTGAAGCAGCTTTTCCTTGTGCGACAGCATGGGATCAGTGCATGGAGGCTCCCTGCACTGCTCCTGCGTGAACTCAAGCTATGTCAAGCCTGGGTTCACACAGGAGAAGTGGGGAAACTGCATGCAATTTAGACATGAATCACATCACATTCCTGTGCAAATTGCATGCTAATCTTTGCGGTGCAATTTGCGTCCATACATTTTGTATGGAATAAAATTGCACTGCAAAGTATCAGTACTAATACTCTGCGATTAAAAAAAATAGGTGCATCCCTAGTTAGAATTAAAGAACAACTCCTCTCCTTATCTCAGTATCCTTATCTCATGTGTGAAGTGTTCTGTAGTTTTCAGAGTGCCTGGTCAACTTATTACTGAAAGTTGGGCACTATTTTCTGACATGATCATGATGTCGTGGCTGCATTTGTTTTTCTTTGTTCTTTTGTAATTTTTCCTTTATTATCATCTGGTAATCTGGCCAGTAAGTCAATTCTCAACTTTCTTTAATAGGCTAAAAAATGGCCTAATTATTAGACTAACAGCAATTGTGGCAGTTAGAGGACTGAGACACCATTTAACACTGACAGGTGTGCTTAAAATGACCAGTATTTATTTATGTGAAACGTCCCAAAAAGATTACAGAGCAGAGACACCCATGACAGGAATTGTTGCTGGCTGGATCACCAGGTGAAAAAAAAGGAGGTGGGGGAGGGGAATAATGCAGCCACCAAATTTAAAGATTAGTAAGCTGCAAGGATCAGAGGTGGATCGGATTCTCATTGCTGTTACAGAGGTGGATTTGATCCTGTCTTGGGCAGAACTTCACGTTCATGTCTTGTCTGCCACGTATATACCAGGTGTGGACAGTTGGCAGATGTACTTTCTAAGCTAGCAGCTCCTGGACCCAGGGGAGTGGTCCCTACACCCAAAGGTGTTTCATGATCTATGTCACAGAAGGTGAACAGCGGAGTGTGGAGCTCCGGGTTCAACCACAACCAGATCGATTTTTTTGTAGGTACAGAGATTCTCTAGCAGAAGCAGTATATGCTCTGGTGGCTCCATGTGATCAGTACACCCTATTGTATGCCTTTTCCTGCCTGAAACTTCTTCCTATTCTGGAACATGTTGGGAGGACAATTCAGTGATCCTCATTGCTCCGGACAGGCCCAGGCAGATATGGTGTGATGACCTAGTACAACCCCAAAGTTGGGACACTGTAAAAAAAGAAACACATAATCCAATGATTTGCAAACCACATAAACCCATATTTTATTCACAATAGAAAGCTGAAAACAGATCAAATGTTTAAACTGATAAAATGTACCGTTTTAAGAAAAAAGATCACTTTGAAATTGATGGCATCAAGAAGTCTCAAAAACAAAAAGGTTGGGGCAGGGCCATGTTTACTATGGTGTAGCATCACCTCTTCTTTTAACAATACTCTGTAAACATCTGGGGACTGAGGAGACCAGTTGCTGGAATGGTGGGAGAGGAATGTTGTCCCATTCTTGCCTGAAATAGAATTCTAACTGCTTAACAGTCCTGGGTTGTCTTTGTCATACTTTTTGTTTTAAGATGCACCAAATATTTTCAGTTGGTGAAAGGTCTGGACCTGCAGGCAAGCCAGTTAATCACCCGGACTCTTCTACTACAAAGCCATGCTGTTGTCATAGACATTGTCTGGATGGGAGCATTTTCTGCTCTAAAACCTGGAAATATATTTTAGAATTAATGGTGCATTTCCAGTTGCACCCCCATACCATCAGAGATGCATGCTTTTGAACTGAGTTCTGATAACAGCCAGAAGGTCGCTTTCCTGTTTAGCCCAAAGGACGCGGAACCCATTGTTGCCAAGAAAAAATTAAAATTTTGATTCGCCTGACCACAAAACTGTTTTACACTTTAAAACAGACCATTTTAAATGAGCTTTGGCTCAGAGAAGATGGCAGCATTTCTGGATTGTGTTCAGATATGGCTCAGGGGTGTGGAAATTTTTGAAAAAAAGACTTGTCCAGGGACTAAATCGGTGTCCCAATCTACTTGTCCCTCATGACAATCTTCTTGTCCTGATAAAAAAACATAAATTTTAACCAAAACTCTATTTAAATCTGCTTTAAGTAATGTTCAGGGCTTTGCTTAAATCATTGCATTCTGTTTATGTTCTTCTAGCTCTTCCTTGTTAGTACCACTTTGCTAGCTATTTGTTGCCCTGTTTGAATGCTTTTCAGTTGTGTTGCTGCCATCAATTTCAAAATTACTTTTTTCTTAAAAATGGCTTAGTTTAAACAGTTTTAACATTTGATATATTTACTATTGTGAATAAAACATTTTTTGCTTAATTCATTGCATTCTGTTTGTCACATGATATTATCACAAAGGTCTAGGAAACACAAAATTTCAGTAAGAAAATACACTTAAGTTAATTTTTGGGCACAACAAGCAATAAATTGTCCAATTTGTTTGTAAAATATAAGAGACGAGGTTGCATCAAGTAAATAGATATCCAATGTTTAAACAGTTTTAACATTTTAAAACTGGTTCAGGTGTAAATTCCAATTTCCTACACATTAACAACTCGCATTGGAATCGCACCTGACCCACTGAAGAAAGTTGCTCCGGAAGAACATTACTATGAAATTTTAGATGCAGCTTTTCACAGATTGTTGAACCTCTGTCCATCTTTACTTCTGACACAGTCTTGACTCTCTAAGATGCTATTTTTATTTGCAATCATGTTACTGACCTGTTGCCAGATAACCTAATTAGTTGCAAAATGTTCTTCTAGCTCTTCCTTGTTAGTACCACTTTGCTATCTTTTTGTTGCCCTGTTTGAATGCTTTCCAGATGTGTTGCTGCTATCAATTTCAAAATTACTTTTTTTTTTTTTAAATGGCTTAGTTTTAACATTTGACATATTTACTATTGTGAATAAAACATTTTTTGCAAATCACTGCATTCTGGTTTTCTCACATGATATTATCATGTCTAGGAAACACAAAATTTCAGTAAAAAATACACTTAAGTTAATTTTAGGGAACAAGCAATAAATTGTCCAATTTTTTTGTAAAATATAAAGGACGTGGTTGCATCAAGTAAATAGATATCTAACATGTCAAACCTTAAATCTGCGCGTGTTCGTGAAAATATGCTAATTTGGATTCATTTTCATACGCTTGGGTGAAACTTCCTACAAGAAGCCATTTCTAGTTTGGCATAGGGACAGGTGGTGTTGGGTCTCAGATCTTTCTTATTGCTTTTCTTTTCAACCAGAACATTCCTCAGTCTGTCAGGCTCCAGTTCACCTAATGGACATTTCCATCCATTATTTGGATATGGTTAGGCCTCTGAGAGCCTTGGGAAAGGCTTCTTTGAGAAAGATTCCTTTTTGCTATCCCAGATGGTCACCGTAAGGATACCCCTCCTTTAGGTGTTAGTATAACCCAGTGTTTAGAGATTTTGCATCCCTCAATGGACTCCAAGGAAAAAAGATTTTAAGGTGAGTACGAAAATAAAATTTTTTCTATTTATCAAATGGCTATGACAAGACTCTTTAAAAGTTATATTTAACAGACCAAGAGGAAGCGAATAAGAGAGGTTGAAAGTTGGGGTTTACATTTACTTTAATGTATATTTTCTGGTGTGAGCCCTTAGAGTTTAGCTTTTCCTTTAACCAATATGCTGTATATGAATATAAGAGTTTGTAATTTCTGTCTTCGTAATTGCTTGTATACATATTGCATAGGACTCTCTTATGTTAATGTGTTAACTTTAGTTTGCACTGTGGCACTTTAACAATACTCGCAGTAGTAGCGGGAATTAAGATTAAGGATCTGAGTTTGATATCACAAGAGGGTGTTTTTTCATACCCTAATTTGGGTGTCTATAAATAGTTCAAATTTGAGGTATATTACTTTAAATTTATTTTAATAAAATGTTGTCTTGGCTGTTTGAAGGAATTAACAATCTGGTCTGTGTTGTGGAATAATTGTTGTGAATAGTTATCTGTATTTGTTACTTTATTTTTAATTGATTCTGTTGGTAGAAATATTGATGCCTAGTTACTCGGCTGTCAGTCTATTTAGTTGCACTAGCTGTCGTTTTTCAATTAAGAAAAGAATACTTAACTCTAAGAAAATCAGGATGAGTTCAGAAGTGTCGCAACTTTGTTTGGAAGCATTAACCCCATTGGCTGAGCAATGTGCGAAGGCTCAGGACACAGACTCTCCACTGCTGGCAGCAACACGGCACTTTCTCAAGGTGAAAGCTTATGATTTGTTTGTAATATGGTGTTATGATTTGTTTGTAATGGGGGGGGGGGGGGGGGGCAGAAAAAGAGACACATGCTAACCTGTTACCTCTTATTTCAGCTGGTCTTTGACATGCTTGTTTTACAAAAACACAATACGGAAATGACTACAGCAGCAGGTGAAGCATTTTACACATTGGTCTGCTTGAACCAGGTATGTATATCTGCACACCATTTGATACCTTGTCCTGTGGAATATATTACAACAGGCCTTATCCATGTTTATATTTGTAAATATCACTTTTTGTCACATAGGAAACCTGTTTCTTGAAACTGTTTGTACACCTTTGTGTATGATGCGTGGCTTTGTGCCTTGAAATATTGTCATGCTTGCCCCTATAGTTACCCCCTAACGTATGGCCTATAGTTTTAGTTTGGTGTGTGAGGCTAAAGCACCAGGAAGAAACCCTTACAAACTTTTAGAGAATATGGAGTCATTTTGATATGGTCCCTACTGGGTTGTAATTAGTGGTGCACCAAAATGAAAATTGTGAACCGAAAATTCAGGATGCAGCTGGGCGGAAACCGAAATTGAAATGAACAGTTTTTTTAAAAAATATATATATATATTTGTATATATATATATTTGTATTTGACTTTTCAACCGCCTCCCACCCGCCATATAAGGAAATGAGGGGTGCAAGGCGGTTATCTCATATGATGTCCTCCCACTCTAACTGCGTGTGCGCGCCGATCAGTGGTGCGCTGTGTTCCTGGGACACAACGGATCACCGATCAGCAGAAAGACGATGAGTTTGGCTCTGTCATGTGATCAGCTGTGTCCAATCACAGCTGATCGCATGTAAATAAGGAAATGCTGGTTATCAGTATTTCTCTCCTGATGAGCTGTCGCGCTGACAGCTCGTGAGGAGAGCCGGTATTCGCCATTCCTCAGAGGGGACATCTACACTGATCATCAGGGCACTGATGATCAGTGTAGCCCCATCAGCGCCACCTGTCATTGCCCATCAGTGCCACCTGTCAGTGTACATCAGTGCCACATATTAGTGCCTACCAGTGCACATCAGTGCCACATATCAGTGCCCATCTGAGCTGCCAGTCAGTGCCGCCTATAAGTGCTGCCAGTCAGGGCCAACTATCAGTACTATAAATGAGTACTGCCTTTCAGTGCCCATCAGTGATATCTGTGAATGCCTAACTGTGATGCCTGTCAATTCCCATTAGAGCCACCTACCAGTGCCATCTATCAGTGCCCATCAGTGCAGCCTATCAGTGCCCATCACTACAGCCTCATTAGCACACATCAGTGAAGGAGAAAAGTTACTAATTTACAAAATTTTAAAATAAACTAAGAAAAAAAAAATTTATTTTCAAAATTTTCAGTTGTTTTTGGTTTATCAAAAAATAAAAAAAACTCAGATGTGATTAAATACCACTAAAAGAAAGCTCTGTCTCAAAAAAATTGTAAAAATTTCATATGGGTACAGTGTTGCGCAATTGTCATTCAAAGTGCGACAGCGCTGAAAGCTGAAAATTGACCTGGGCAGGAAGGGGTTGAAAGTGCCCGGTAGGCAAGTGGTTAAATATGTTTTTTTTTATTTATATTTTTTTTAATCTGGTAATTTTTATTAACCAGTTTTTTTTCCAAATACAAAAAATAAAATTTACAAAGAACTATGTAACCTATATAGAAAAAGACAGTACACTTCAGATAGCATTAAGTCGAGCACATAAAGAGATATGCATTACAATCACAAAGCTCTGTTTTGTTCCACATTGTGCAATACATTAGACAATTATGAGTCAATAAAGCAAAGAAATGAACGGTAAGGAGCAATCATTAAAGAAGTATGGGATAGTACAAATAGATAGCATTAACTACCCTTAACATAGAACAGCTTTTCTTTCTTTCCTATGTTGCTCTATTTGTGCTGTATCCCCATTGCAAGCCCTGATTAGGGCTGAATAACAGTCCTCTTCAGGTTTGAAAGTTTGGAGTGGATGGTTACATCTGGAGTGAACCGTCCCCCTCATCCTCTCCTCCTTCAGCTCTCAGCTGTGTCTGGGCACTTTCCTCACAGAGACACAAGCTGGAACGTGCCTGCCTGTCATGTGCCTCTGTTTCCATGATTTCACACTGCCAGCAGGAAACAGAGGCACATAACAGTATGCTGTGGAATTTGCAACTCCAGGAGACTGTACTGTATGAGAAAAGAATGAATAAATGTTCTTCAGCTTCTTCTCTCCTTCACTCTGCAGAGAAAGAACTGGTAAAGTTTGGCAGTGAGAGTTCAGCCTGGATGGGAGGGGGAAGGAAGGAGGAGGGAGAAAGCAGCTGCATGTCTGTAAGTGAAACTCGGACTTGATGGGAGGGGGAGGGAGAAGCTGCCTGTGTGTGAAGATACTCAACAGCCTGGATAGGCAAGGTGAGGAGGGGGGTAGTGTAAGAAGAGCTGAAGCTCTGTTGACATATCGGGAGCGTGCAGACTGTCAGGAACTGATGTCAGTCATAAGAGAGGGGTGGATACCGACTTCAGTGTCGGGATGACGCTGCATGAGAGACGTCAGCCCCTCCCACAGGTATTTTCTTTGATTTCAGAAGAAAGGGTTTACATTTCAGATGGAAGAAAATCGTTTTTCATAGAAGCAGCTCACCAAGATTCAGATTATGCAAAAGAAAAAAAAATGTAACCCATACTTCTCTTTTAAATCAATATCATTGTTATTAGAATGTACTTAATAACTTTATCTCCTGTTCCAAGTTTAAGCTGACCAACTCCAGAGCTGAAACCTTTTGGCTCTACCTTCACTTCTATCCGTCCACCTCCTCGCCCTGACATCAAGAGATGTGGGAAGGATTATTGGATTCCAACCATCAGGACTAGATTTTTATTTTTTCAGGCATCCCCTCATAAGTAAGATCCTTTCTGAGCAGTGTGAGAGCAAGGGCCTCACATCATTGAGTGAATGTGGGGGGTGGGGGGGTGTAGGTGAGACCCATTTCTGCAATATGAGTTTACAGGCTAAATAGAGAGACATTGTCCACATTAATTGCATCTCATCAGGAAGTACCCCCTCTGGAATAATTCCAGTATCATGAATTTAGATAATGCAATCCAGTAACGTAAAATAACTTTTATTCAAAGTAACTCACAAAAATTGGACAGAAAATAAAATGAAATATATATAGTATTAAAAAACTTAAGCTATTTTTGCATTGAAGTCAGTGGATGCGATTTTGCAATGAAGTCTATGAACACGATTTTGCATTGAAGTCAACTATCATTATTGGCACCTTTTTTTTTTATCAGTAAAACCCCGATAACTCGATTTTCCGCTGATAATATTCAGCAGCCGATATATTGGTGCATCACTAGTTGTAACACGGAACACCGATGTTAGGGTGGTTACTTATGGTCTGCAGTCCCTGTGCATAATGCGTTTTAGAGTTAAGCTTTAGTTTGTCTTTCATGTAAAATCAAAATATGTTAACTCAAGATAGCGCTTTTTAAGCAGCTACAGCAACAAGGGTTTTTATTTTTGTTGTATTTCCAAACCCTGTAATTACCACTTTTGCTGGAAAGCTTAACCTTCTTTTACAGTGAAGAGATTAATGTATCTACTGACAAGATCAATGGGTAATCAGACTGTTACAGGGAGGGACAGGGAATCAAAAACTGCTTCGTTGTTTAACCTCTGCTATATTAACCACTTGCTCTCCAGAGCATTTACTCTCCTTGCTAACCAGGCCATTTTTTGCGCTACGGTGCTGCGCTAGTTCAATTGGGTTTTTTCTTGTTTACGCTATAAACAAAAAAAGACCGAAAATTTTGATTAAAAAAAAAAGATTTTTTACTTTTGGTTCTAAAAAAAATATATAATAAACTCAAAGTTAGTCATAAATTTAGGCCAAAATGTATTCTGCTACATGTCTTTGGTAGAAAAAAAAAATTTCCAAGGCATCATCCTAGTATAACCACACAAAGTCCAGTGATGTACTAGTAGGTCACTGGTCCTTGTTGGGTATATATGCTGTGTTTTGGTTTTTTTTGTTATGCAGCCTGTGGACTTGAATGAAAAAGAGAGAATAAATCTCTGTCGGAAAAAGTGTGTGGTATGTCCACCATTAGAATATACCGCCCTGCATCCACCCACTACGAATGGTGGGCACATATGAAATGTTCTAACAGATTCCTTTATTCACATTGATCGATGTGGATGAAGAAATCTCTGCCCCAAAATATTTTTAAAGATATATGCCAAAGCATAGGGGCCATCCACCCAGGCCTCCTGCTTGGGAATATATGCTCTTTTTTAACTGCAGATGAAAAATCTCATCCAACAGCGCTGCACACACTTCTGTTTATTCTGTCAGCAACAGGGTCTTGCTCTCAGAATATACATAACGGTGCTGCAGCTGAATGGCATTCCTGCAAAGAAAACGGCAATGGTTAACAATAAACAGTAACAACAAAACCGTAACAGTAAAACAGTAACTTGACAACAATAAAAGGACAACTATTTTTGGTTTAATTTGTTTTGTACTTTTTATTTTTTGGGGGTTTTTTCACTTTTTAATTTATTTAACTTTTTTAAACTCCTAGATGTTAGGGTCTCTCAAAATGCGATAGCCTGTTTCCTGGCTACCTAACATCCTTCAAGACCCTGTGTAAATGTGTACTCTAGACTGCTGTGCTGTACCCTATACTAATAGTCCACTAGCGTATGGTAGCGACGAAAGCAGTCCTTGAGGCAGAGACCAGGTTGGCCAGGACAGGAGGGACAAAAAAAAGGTGTTGCGCCTAATTCTGTGTCTGCTGCAAACACGACATCTTTTTTGGGGTGTCCTTTGGGTTGAGGTACCAGGAATGGCATCAGGAAAATGCCTCTCATGCAGCCAGCTAAATGCATCTGGGTTGGTGGTTTGGGCCACAGCACCTTCTGGATACAAAAGGGCCGTGATGATCTCTTCCTGGAATTTTAGGAAGTATCCACTACGTCCAGTTGCTTTATAAAGTACAAAAGCGTTCTATAGAGCCAATTGAAATAGATTTTTTTGTGTCTGGTTTTACGGGAAACTAAGTATGGCTTCATCATTTGGTCGTTGAAGTCCACCCCTCCCATGTTAAGGTTATAGTCGTGGACACAGAGGGGCTTCTCAACACCAGCTGTCGTGGAAATTTGGATGGTTGTGTCTGCGTAAATGGAAGACACAATGAAAACATTTTGTTTGTCATTCCACTTCACTGCGAGAAATTCATCATTTCTCAAGCAGGCTTTTTGCCCCTTCCTAAGATGGGTATTTACAAGCCGTAGGGGGAAGCCCTGGCGATTAGGTCACACGGTGCCTCATGCGCCAATTCCAAGATTGTACAAATATCTAAATAGTGGCACGCTTGAATAAAAATTGTCCACGTATAAGTGGTACCCCATATGGAAAAAGGATGCCAGAAAGTCCCAAACTATCTTGCCACTGCGCCCCATGTAGTCTGGGCATCCAGGGGGCTCCACGTGACTATCTTTTCATCAGGATTTGGAAGGACACTATGGGCTCCACGGGCCTGTGTTTGAATTCTTGGTGACTGCGGGACACTACTTGTGCTAGCCACCGCACCAGCTTGTACTGCACTTATGGGACTCGCCACATCACCAAGTGATACTGCAGTGCTGGTATATATAAAACCAGGATGTACTAGGCCGCTGGTGCTCGCCAGTTCACCAAAAAGGTAGAGCAGCATTAGTACTGGCACTCTTCTGCATATGAGAATCATCATGCAATTCTAACATCTCAGCCACCTGGGAACTAGGTCGAGTACGCCTGACCTTAGTATGGACCTCTACTCCATCGTCTGAACTATCTGTCAGGGTGCCGCTGCTGTCTACAGGTTCGTATTCTGAGGCAGATTTTGTCAGTGAGGATTCCCCTTCACTCTCATCTGACATGGTCAGAATCCTGTAGTACCTTTCGTTGGACATTTTTTCCACTAAATCTATTGGTACCTAGTGCGACTCACAGGGAAAAAAAAGCACCTTGCTGTCAGGGACTGCTTGAACTGCTACAAAACAAATTTACTTGCAAGGGCTAGCAGACATCAGGCCTGATTCTGCTATGTATCAAGTATTGTGTGCAATGTATCAAGTGACAGTGATCTACTGACACTGTACTTGCCGGGACAGAAGGGGGGGGGGGTTTAGCGTAGGGGCTAAACGCAGGTGTTAGCAGATGCCAGGGCTGATCTCGCTAATGCTGCATTTTTGGGGACATCATACTATTGTGAACACTGGTATAGTGCTGATCTGATCAAAGATATTGATCCGTTCAGATGCTATACTAGAAATGGAGGATTATTGTGTATGTGAGTGTGTTCCTGGCAAATTAAGGGGTTAAATGTGATGACTGATGTAGTGGCGGGCAATCTCACTCTCTGGGAGGGATGCTGACATATAACGCTATCTGAAGTCGCTGGTGACACTTAATACAGTGATCAGTAATGATAAACCTGTACACTGTACTTATGACACTGGTGACAGGACAGTGAAGGGGTTAACTGGGGAGCGATCAGGGGGTTAAATGTGACCTGTGATTTTAGTGTGTGCGCGTGCGCTGTTTTTACTCACATGGATCTGCTTTCTTCTCTCTCTGGGATGGAATGTGCCCAGGGAGAGAAGATTGCATCATTTCCTGTATCTGTGTAAATGTAAATACAGGTACAAGATGATGTCTGATAGGGCAGGGATCAATCAGCAGATCCAGGCTGAACATCAGTGGCCTGAATCTGTTGATTGCTATCTCGGGCACCGAATCACGGCACCACCAGGTTGGCGGTTGCATGCGTGCACTCCCAGTGGGAGCGTGAATCACATGTATATATATATATGTGTGATTTTGCACAGAGCGTATGCCCTGTAGCTGTTAAGGAACTGTTCAGGTCCTGGCCAGTGTCTGCAGGGCTGTCAGGAAAACAAAGCTCACCCACCTCCTCGGAGTTCTGGGCTGAGCCATGATCGGTTTCTGTAGTAAGGCCTCCCATAGACTATGGGCCAAGGATATGTTCAGTACAGATCTAATTATGTGGTATACTTGGGTCCAGGAACAGATTGCCGTGGGGCAAGTCCACCAGATGTGGAATAAAGAACCCCATTCTCGACAGCCCCAGAAGCATAATTGGGGACACGCTGGGGGCAAAGCGAGATATGCAACTGGGGGTCGTGTACCAATGACACAGCAGTCTAAACATATTTTCTTGGGCAAGGTCATTCTGGGAGCACTTATCGAGAGTCAGCCACATAATATTCCAAGCCACCTGCTCCGGAGTCTTGCCTAGATCTGCTTCCCATTTCATCACATATAATAGTTTGCCACAGCTTGAGGTTGATATAAGGAGGAATAGGGATCAGAAATGAGCCCCTTCAAGTGTGGGTCTTTCTAACAGCAATTGATTAAATGAAAGTTTAATGCTTTAAAAAAAACAACCCTGTTTCCAAGCTTATGAACACTATTTTTTATTGGTAAACCAAAATAACAGTTTAAAAGATACTTAAAAAAAAAAAAATCAGTAAATGCCCATTTTTTTGCAGGTAAAAAATGTGCATTTCATTTTTTTTAACCTGGAAAGCATTGTACCCAGCGATCATCAGATCGCTGGTGCAGTGCAGGACTCCTGAAAACCGTCAGTGTGTCTGTGTTGCCCATACATCCCATACGGGCAAGCAGATACAGTCTGACAGAAAGACGCAAAGGCTGTCAGGACTTTTAGTTCTTTTACAGAAAAAAAAAAAGTGACAGCTAGTATGGGGAACTTCTCCCCACACTGCTGTCACGGGTAGGGGGGGGGGGTAATCGGGCAGCGGCTGCAGCAATGGGAACATGTTACGTGTTCCACCCTAAAAACAGGTGGAACATGTAACATGTTCCCAAAGGTGAACTTATCCTTTAACAAATATAATCTTGTTTTTTCCTTTACTGTGGCCATGAATTCCACTTTTCTTTGCTGTTTTGTAAGTTCCCCACCAATAAATTTCTTCTGTAAATTTACATGAATGTTTTCAGTTCTATCCTGAAAGGGTTAGCTTCTATTTTGGCTCCTTGGCCCTTTAAACTTCATGGCGTTTGTGGCTTATGAAAGTTGGAAGATTTTTCCACTTGTGATCATACGGCTTGAATAGTCTGCATAGCTTTGTGCTGATGGAAAAGTGAGCAGGCAGTGATAGTGTTCATCATCTAAATCAGACCACTAAACCCAGCTAAAGATATGTTTCTATATTTGCTTAGTAGCATTTAACCCAATAACCCGCTGCCCATTTGTCATATCCAGTTTTCCAAAAAGGTGAAGCTTCCCAATGAGGAACTCCAACCAACCAAAAGAAATCTCTGAACTTTCTGCGATTTAGGAAACTTGGCAATGTTCTAACTTTAGGAAGTTGTCCGTTAACTTCATTTAAAACTATAATCATGTTGGTACAATTTGTTTTTATTTTGTAAACTGACCTTTTTTTTTCCTTTTTTGATTTTTTTTTTTAATATTTAGTGCAGTGTGTGTGTGTGTGTACACGAAACAGTGCTAGTTACTTACTAAGCACTATGTCAAAGAATTCATACATCAAATCACAAAAGCATACAGTAGGCATACATGATATTACAGCACCCCCAAAACAGCTGCTTTAAATAGAGGAGCAACATTTAATATGTGTCTCTGCTTTTACAGAGGTCCACACTATTGAGAATTGTTGGAGGTGTTTGTATGGCAAATTACAGAAGAAGTGTTCTGATGATTTTATGCTTTGCTGTATACATTCTTTGATGTATTGCTTAGTAGGCAATTGGCACTGTTCATATACTCTGACAGAGGTTTAAACAGCTCTATGTGGAGACTTGTATTTTGAGTTGCATGCTTTTTCTTGATCTGTGTGGTGATACAGAGCCCTACCAAAACTTCCAATTCTGTCCATCTGCCTACTTGGCTGAATAATACCTTGGAGGGGCTAATCGGTTCTGTCATCCACCACATATGTGGAACTGTGTTCCTGTTCCTGTTGGACCACTAGTATTTTCCACACCACACAGTATTTCCTAATTTTTTTCTTCTTTAGTCCACCTAAAATTAATTTAAAGCTTTATGACAGCTATTCTCAACAAAGGTTCCTCCAGAGGTTACTAAGGCTTGCTTCAGCTGTGGCTGTTTGATCTCCCATTGGATGGCATCTGCATAGATCTGGAGCAAAAGCCACTTAATGTGGAACTACGCCGCATCTGAGCACTACAAAATGAAAACACTATTTAATTCATTTTTAATATTCAAAGCAAATGCCTCAATCCATCCATCCTTGTCACCATGCTTTGTTTTGCTGAGAAATCACTTCGAAGAACACCCCCCTGGCATTTCTGACCATGGCCATCTTGAGTAAGCACAGATGATTCATGTAGCATTTAATTTCTGGAATCCACCTGTCCTTGGCTCAGACATGCCTTGATTAAAATTACCATTTCAGTCTGTGCAGATGACACCAAGCTGTGCAGTGGAATAATGTCCTTACAGGATGTCTTCAACTTACAAGGTGACCTCAATGTACTGTTTAATTGGGCAGCTATATAGCAAATGAGGTTTAATGTTGATAAATGTAAGGTTATGCACTTGGGGGTTAAGAATGTGCACACATCATACATACTAGGGGGAGTACAACTGGAGGAATCAATGGTGGAGAAGGATCTGGGAGTTCTGATAGATCACAAGCTTAATAATGACATGCAATGCAAAGCTGCGGTTTCTAAAGCGAGCAAAATCCTCTCTTGTATTAAAAGAGGTATAGACTCCAGAGAGAGAGAGATCATTTTATCCCTGTACAAATCATTAGTAAGACCTCATCTGGAATATGCAGTTCAGTTTTGGACACCAATTCACAAAAAGAACATTGGGGAACTGGAGAAAGTACAGAGAAGGGCAACCAAACTGATACGAGGCATGGAGGAGCTCAGCTATGAGGAAAGATTAGAGGAACTGAATTTATTCTCTCTTGAGAAGAGGGGGGATACGATCAACATCAGTGGTTCATATAGTGAACTCGGTGTAGAGCTGTTCACCCTGAGGTCATCACAGAGGACAAGGGAGCACTCTTTATGTCTGGAGGAAAAGAAATTTAATCTCCAAACACGGAAAGGTTTCTTCACAGTGAGAGCTGTGAAAATGCGGAATACACTCCCTCAAGAGTTGGTTCTGGCCAGCTCAGTGGATTGCTTTAAAAAAGGGCTGGATTCTTTCTTGGATAAACAGAATATAACTGGATTCTAACATTTATAGGTAAAGTTGATCCAGGAAATATCCGATTGCCTCTCGGGAGATCAGGAAGGCATTTTTTCCCTGCAGGAGCAAATTGGATCATGCTTTGCTGGTTTTTTTGCCTTCCTCTGGATCAACTGTGGGTATAGAATTATAACTTTTTTTTTTTTTTTAATTTAATGGTTGAACTGGATGGATTTTTGTCTTTTTTTCAGCCAGACTAACTATGTAACATGCAGGGAGGAGGGTGTGCTTAGCTGAGAAAACCCCTCCTGGAATGTATGACATAATTTGCCTGGGCATGGAAACAAGGAAATAACTGAAGAAATGTAAAACAAATAGTTTTAAGCAAGTAATTATAAAATACTTTGATGTATATCGTCACTTTTGGTTTGTTATACTAGAGAGATGACCGGTGATGTTCTGGTCCTCAGTCATCTCTTTGGTAAGCCGGTAGACTAGGCTACCCAGGGGAACAGGCGAGCACAGAAAGGTGGTGGGAGGAGAGGGACTCCTACTGCTACATGTAAAAACATAGCAACTAGAATCGCTTTTACATGAAACCGCATCACCGGGCAAAAAATTTGATACTGGGACGATGCCTGCAGCTGCAGCCATGGCCCGGTATAACCACTGAAAGCTTAGGACGTCATATGACGTCCTGTGGGCGGGACGTGGTTAAAGATGGGAATGTCATCCTCTGGGTGTGTCAAATTCTTGTTAAGATAAGAAATAGCCCCATCCACTGAGGGCCAGTGAATGATGAAAGGATTACCTTGAGGAAAATGGTAGAGAAGAAGTGCCAAATTTTTGTTAAGAAATAGCCCCATTTAAGAGGGTGGTGTTCTCCATTTCTAAACAAACCTTCCTTTCTCTCGCTTCCTCTTACTTCACCCTTACCCCTCTTTCCCTACCTTTCACCCCTCCCCCTAATCCCTCCTCTCCCTCCTCCTAGTCCCTCCTCTCTCTCTCTCTTTCCATATCTCATCTTCTTTCTTTTTTTTTGCTTCGGCCCTCATCTTCCCTGCTCTTCATTATTTAGCCTCCTCTCTCTTCTGGTCTTCCTCCAGCCTCTCCTCCTCTTCTCTTTAGCTATCTTCGGCTACAAAGTTCTCCTTTTTGTTCTTTCCTTTACTTTTTTTTATCCCTCATCGTCTCCCCGTTTTCTGCATTTACCCTCCTCTCTCCTCTGGTCTTCCTCCAGTCTCTCCTCTTTCACTTTAGCCATTTTCGGCCATCCTTGACTAAAAAATTTTCTATCATTTTTTCGTTCCTCTTTTTTTCCCTTCCCTTTTTTTCCTTCCCTCATCTTCTCTGCTCTACTTCATTTAGTCTCCTATCTTTTCCTGTCCCCCAACCGCTTCACCTCTTCAGCTGTATCACCTCTGTATCCATCAATTCTTTTCAGCCTTTCTTTGTCTCTTCCCTCTCCTTTTGTCGTCTGCACTCTTGGGCATTTTTTGCTTTTCCATATTAGCGCTAACCTATAAATGAAAAGGAGGTGGTCAGTGGAAGTTACAATTTAAAATGAGTTCCACTTTATCCGCCTCCCGCCCGCCATATAGCAAAATGACGGACGCAAGGTGGTTCTCTCATTCTGGGAGGACGTCATATGAAGTCCTCCCATTCTCCGGGAGCGCGGCGATCGGCGGTGTGCTGTGTCCCTCGGACACAGCGAATCACCGATCAATTTAAAGAGCCGAAGATGTCGGCTTGGTCATGTGATCAGCTGTGTCCAATCACATGTAAACCGGGAAATGCCGGTTATCGACATTTCTCTCTTCACATTTTTTCATAATTTTCAGTTGTTTTTGGTTTGTTTAAGAAAAAATAAAAAACCCAGAGGTGATTAAATACCACCAAAATAAAGCTCTGTCACAAAAAAAATGATAAAAATTTCATATGGGTACAGTGTTGCATGACCACGCAATTGTCATTCAAAGTGCAACAGCGCTGAAAGCTGTAAATTGGCCTGGGCAGGAAGAGGATATACGTGCCCTGTCGGCTAGTGGTTAAAGTTGGCAACATGACACCAATTATCTTTTTAGCTGTCTGTTAGGGTAGCATTCTGACCACCACTGTAAGAGACATTTTTCCCATTGATCCCCTGATGAATTGGTTATAGTAGGGTTTCCTGACACCTGAAATTTATCTTAGGGGTTCCTCCGAGGTAAAAAAAATAATCGAGAGGGGCTGTTTTTTTTTTTTTTTATCCTGATAACACAGAGCAGACATTTCAGAATGGCTGCACATTGGGTCAACGTTCTAATTTTTTTCACCTGAATGTAATAATTCCCATTTGCTATTCAAATACCAACCCAGATTCTATAGTGAAAGGTCCGACCTTACCTTCTATGCTCTACTGTCCAATAGTAATGGTCAGGACAGGGTGGTGTTAGGCTCTCAACCAAGAAGGTATGGTAAGTATTTGCATAACCAGAGCATTCTGGGGCTCAGAACACCAGGGCAAAAAATGTGAACACTGTGTTGACCTGCAGGTTAAAGGGAACCTTAAGTAGAGTTAAGTATATGCCCAGCCAAAATTTTTTTTGTGGAGAAGGTGGAGGATTATAACCTCTGTTGAGTTTTATTTGCCAACTCCTTTAGATCTATTTCAGCTTATAATGGTTTCACTAGGCAGGAAGTAAGGGAAAATCTGCAGCAGAGACACAGACCGCAAAAGCAGATTGGAGTTCTATCTTTCTCGTAGTCTGCTAAAACAAGCATTTTTATCTCTGTCTGTGACCCTGATGAAAATTACCTGTCACTTCCTGCCTAGTGAAACCACTGTCAGCATGACTGTAAATGGTGGGAAATCTCTTTAAAGGAGCAGTGAAAATGCAACAAGGGTTCCAACCTTTTTTCACTTCCAAAATTAAGCTTTTGGTTCGACGTACACGTTTACTTACACCTTCACCATTGTTCGTCTTTAGTTCTTCTTGGACTTGGTATAATGTAGTACTTAAAGTTCTAGAAAAATGCAGAAAGCTTCACACTTTCTTCATCTGTTATACATGTCAAAGATATGGAATTGGCTCTTCTCATTCCTGTTTTTTTTTTTTTTCCCTGTAGGCAGAGTATGCCGAGTTAGTAGAAACACTATTATCTAGTCAACAGGATCCTGTCATCTACCAGCGATTAGCTGATGCCTTTAACAAGCTTACGGCAAGCAGCACTCCTCCCACTCTGGACCGAAAACAGAAGATGTCCTTCCTGAAGAGCTTGGAAGAGTTCATGGCCAACGTGGGGGGGCTTCTCTGTGTTAAATGAGAAGCAGAACTCAAATTGCTCTTTACAAATGCACTGAACCTGCACCTGCTGATGGCAGTCTGACTCCCTCCTAACCTGTCCCCAGGCCTTCATATGCATCTCTGGGTGGTTTTAAAAACATTATTTAAGTTATATATGGGGGGCTTAAAGATGCATCAGCTACATGACTATACACGCAGCACAGTATTGTGCATAAACGGATGAATGGGTAGACTTATTTTTCTAAAAGGAATTTCCATATGCCTGCAAACAAATAATGGGCACAATTATTCTTTGCAGTGCCTTTCCTCTCCCAACATCTTTGGTCGGAAGCGTGCATTGCCTGATGAATGATTTTTTTAACTTTTTTTTTTTTTTTTTTTTCTTTTTCAAACAAAGTTAGATTGAATGTGCAATAGACACACATAAATTCACAAATATGAATTGGTGTCTAAACGCAATTTTTCCTTCCCTAGCTTTCCTGTATTCCCCTACCCCCTCTCTCCCTGCTCTCCTCCCAAATTATGGATACACCAAATGGCATTTTTAAAGAAAACACACATAAAATATATTAAAAACATTGTGGGAATATTTTTGTGTACCTGAACCAAGAGTCGCATGTTTTTATGTGTTTTTCCTCCTCCTACCCTGATGTTTGGCCGAAAGTCCAGGAAGAAGAAACAGAGAAAAATATATATTTTTTTTGTTCTAGTATGAATTAAATTGTCACCATTTCATTGCCTTACAAAATGAAAAAAAAAAAAAGATAATTTCTATGTGTGTGTGTATATATAATATGTATAAGGTTTTGGTAACCCACCCAAAGCGAGTTTAACAATCCAGTGTCTTGGATTATGGCCTTGAGCACCTGCGTAGGACATACAACCCCACACACGTTTTCCGGATGAATGATCTTTATACAAGTGTACGTTGGAGATGTTTTGCACACCCAGGCACAGCTTTTTTGTTTTGTTGTAATTTTTTTTTTTTAAATATAATTTTTATGAAAATCTCCGTTGGACTGTTAGCTTCAGCAATACAGATGAAAAGGGGTGTAAGTTGCAGATTTCTACATGCTATTTTTTAAGTTGGGGCATTAGGTGATGCAATCTCTGCAAACAGTATGGTCAAATGTTTCCATTGTGTGTCTTCTTGTTTCTTTTCTTTTTTTAAAAAAAATTTGTATAAAATGTATAGTATAAACAATTTAGACTCTGTTGTGTGTTTCTTTTCTACCCCTAGAAGATTCTAGTAAAATGAGAGATAGTTGTAATCATGGTGTAAACAGATTATCGCCCTTGACATGGCAAAAGCTTAGTCTTAGATACCAACCTTTAAGCAGATGGCACTAATCTTGTAACTTATCCAATAAGGAAGCCACATACAGGTTCAACCACTTCCTTGTCAATGAAAAGAGCGAAAGGGACCGTTTTTTTTCAATTTTTGAACATTGTGACAATGAATGAAGCTAACATTGTAGGTTGCCATTATTGACTCTTCATAGTATCCCTAAGTGCTGGTTCACATATATGCAGATTGGATACGGTTTGAACCACATCCAATCTACATGGCATGAAATATCTTTGCTTCCCATGGTGCCTGTTTACATATGTCGGGTGCACTGGCGGATTGAGAAAGAGTCCTGTCTGATTTATGAGCAGTGCAGGTGCAGATTACAGGCTAAGGGAAGTGCTTTACATGTCATCAGTTGTGAACAGGCTTTAGGCTTTCAGTTCAGGGTCAGGTTTCAGCACAATTTGCTCTCCTCCTCCCTCCTCTCCACCTCAGAAAAGCAAAAAAGCCTTGCAAATCCACCGCCTAACTGGCCCTGAACCTGTGTACAGTACAATCCGCAGCTCTGTCACAAAAAATTGTCCTGAACCTCTGAAAAAGTAGATTGCAATCTACACTGAAACCAGACCTTGAAATCCAGAACATACATGTGTGAATCGGCACTAAATGGATTCATTCTCAACTTAGCCTTGTTTTGGACCATTGGTTTAGGCCAGTGGTGGGCAACTTTTTTTTTCAACTGAGCCAAATCTCGCCAAAACCACGATTGAAATTTATTTTGAGAGCCACATTTTTAAAACTGAAAATACATCTCCCATATAGTAATTCATCCCCCATATAGTAATTCATCCCCCATATAGTAATTCATCCCCCATATAGTAATTCATCCCCCATATAGCAATTCATCCCCCATATAGCAATTCATCCCCCATATAGTAATTCATCCCCCATATAGTAATTCATCCCCCATATAGCAATTCATCCCCCATAGCAATTCATCCCCCATAGCAATTCATCCCCCATTTAGTAATTCATCCCCCCATAGTAATTCATCCCCCCATATAGTAATTCATCCCCCATATAGTAATTCATCCCCCATATAGTAATTCATCTCCCATATAGTAATTCATCCCCCATATAGTAAGTCCCCCCCATATAGTAAGTCCCCCCCCATATAGTAATTCATCCCCAATATAGTAAGTCCCCCCCCATATAGTAAGTCCCCCCCCATATAGTAAGTCCCCCCCATATAGTAAGTCCCCCATATAGTAAGTCCCCCCTGTGTCAATTCACTTACCTTTGCTCCGCGCGTTCCTCTCGTCGTGCTTCCCGCGCCGTTCTGGTCTTCAGGGCGGACTGTGAGAGGAGAGGAGTTCGTCACGCTGCCCCGCCTACATCCTGGCTGCCCCGCCTACATCCTGACAGCTGCAGAGTCCTGACTTTTGGGGCGGCCGCCCGAGAGGAGGGAGGGGAGCGGGCGGCCGTCCGAGAGGAGGGAGGGGAGGTGAGGGGGCGGCCGCCCGGCACACGCCCGTCCGAGAGGAGGGAGGGAGAGGAGGGAGGGGAGCGGGCGCCTGGCACACAGAAGAGCCGCATTTAAGCTTGTAAAGAGCCGCATGTGGCTCGCGAGCCGCGGCTTGCCGACCACTGGTTTAGGCCATGTATTGCTATGTTTATAGTGATCATATAGAGACGGATTCTATGATCCAAAAGTTTGACCTGGGGGACCGGCACATAACAGGTTTTTCTTTATCGTACATCACGAGACACAGAGCAGGCTATTCATGACTGTAGGTTTTATGCCACCTATAGATGAATAGACATCGGCTGAACAGAGAGGAAGTCCTCCCCTATATAACCCCTCCTACACAGGAAGTACTTCAGTTTTTTTCTCCAGTGTCTGTAAGGTGGAAGGTTACTGAACATGTGCTCTGTGAGCATACTTGGAGGTCTGGAATGGTTCTGCTGAGAATCAAGGACTTTAATCGGATCCATTCGAAAAGCGTTTAGCCAAAATGGATGGTACCTGAGCCTCACTGGATAAGAGAAGAATCTTCAAGGTTCAGCCATATGACGCTGGACCCTGCATAATGGAACCCTGTGCAGTGTGTGTTCTGACCAAGATGCTTTACAGGAGGGTGCTGTACGGGTCCAAAGCAGTGGCCCCACATTATGGGGACCGATTCCTTGAAAGTCAACATGACAGCGCCCACCTTTATAGGTGAAGGTTGGACTGTTAACATTCCCACTGCAGGACTCTGAATTATAAGTTTTTACATTTGAAGTGTTTCTTTAACCACTAGCCTACAGGGCATTTAAACCCCCTTCCTGCCCAGGCCAATTTCCAGCTTTCAGCGCTGTTGCACTTTGAATGACAATTACGCGGTAATCATACAACACTGTACCCATATGAAATTTTTATCATTTTTTTGTGACGGATAGAGCTTTATTTTGGTGGTATTTAATCACCTCTGGGTTTTTTATTTTTTCTTAAACCAAAAATCACTGAAAATTTTGAAAAAAAAAGTTTTTCCTTAGTTTTTGTTATAACATTTTGTAAATAAGTGCATTTTCTCCTTCACTGATGTGCGCTAATGAGGCTGCACTGATGGACACTGATAGGTGGCACTGGTAGGCATTGACAGGCATCACTGATGAGCACTGAAAGGCAGCACTCATATATGGCACTGATAGGCAGCACTGACGGGCACTAATAGGCGGCACTGATCCACACTGATAGGTGACACTGACTGGCACTGATAGATGGCACTGATTGGCGACACTGAAAGGTAGCTCTGATGGGCACTGGCAGGTGGCATGGATGAGCACAGAGTTGGCACTGATGGACACTGACAGGTGGCGCTGTTGGGCTACACAGATCATCATTGCTCTGATGATCAGTGTACATGTCCCCTCCGAGGAATGCTGATTACCGTCTCTCCTCTCCTCACGAGGACCACTAGCCTACAGGACACTTATACCCCCTTCCTGCCCAGGCCAGTTTACAACTTTCAGCGCTGTTGCACTTTGAATGACAATTGCGCAGTCATGCAACACTGTACCCATATGAAATTTTTATCAGTTTTTTGTGACAGAGCTTTATTTTGGTGGAATTTAATCACCTCTGGGTTTTTAATTTTTTCTTAAACAAACCAAAAACTACTGAAAATTTAGAAAAAACGTGGGGAGAGAAATGCCAATAACCGGCATTTCCCTGTTTACGTGCGATCAGCTGTGATTGGACACAGCTGATCACATGACCGAGCCGACATCCTCGGCTCTTTCCGTGGATGGGTGATCCGCTGGGTCAGAGGGACACAGCGCACCGCTGATCGCCGCGCTCCCGGAGCCGCACATGCGCGGTTAAAATGGGAGAACATCATATGACGTCCTCCCAGAACGAGAGAACCACCTTGCGTCCGTCATATTACTATATGGCGGGCAGGAGGCGGTTAAAAAGAAATATGACTGGTCATTTCTCGTGGCCACAGGCCATGCTCTGTGGGTTTCAGAACTGCAGTTTTCTCCTCCAGCCTCTAGAGGGCTTGGTACCACTGTATATCCTACTCTTGTGCAGTAGAGGCAGGAAGTTAGAAGGGCGGCTATTTTTTTATGACTGAAGTCACACATGGGCTAAAGGATGAGGCTCCTGTGAGAAGTCCGGGACTAAGCAGTTTATGTCTGGATAATGCGATGTGATTACTACCTATGGGGGAGCTTAATGAACAGACGACTATATGCTTTAGTCTGCATATTCTTGGTGGTTTTGTACAGCTATTTTCTGATACGCCCCTGCTCGGGTATCAATGCACTTCGGAGGAGTTGTGTTTCCAAAGTAGTTTGCATCTGATCTACAGGAGCTTGCATTTAGACTGCACTGCAGCAGCATAGAGGCTGCATTCAGACTGTTTGATGCATAGGTGCTTGGCTAGTCCTGCAAAGCTAGTATGGGGCCAAGTGCAGTTGATTTTGACAGTTTTATGAAACAATACGCTTTTAGAAAGTGGAACGGGGCAGGTGCAGCATAGTATTACATGATTGCATGCATACATGCGTAATTATTGGATGTATACTTGTATGAAATGCATACTTATACATGCGTTAACTACATTATTATACTTGCATGAACCACATTCTTGTACCTGCGTGATTGAGTAGCTGTAGATCACCATGGCTATGGATCAGTGGGGGGGGGGAAGTAATTTGTCAATGTTCACAGTGGGGTCAGGTGTATCTGGGCCACGGCGTTGGTCTGGTATTGCAGATATTCCTGGTAAGTGGAGCTGCATTGGACTGCGGCTGCATTACCCAGAAAGCACCTGATCTCGTCTGAACTTGGAAACTAAACTTTTCTCCTCTAGAGTCTGCGGCTGCTGTGTGTGGAGAAGTATCTCGGGCAGAGGATTTTTTCAGGTCCATCAAGGGTTCTGTGTTTTGCAATAAAGAATTGGTTTTTTTTTTGAGGCACTGCTTTTTGGGCTGGCCACAACCCCCCAAGTGTTCACAAAGCTCCTATCCTGGTACTGGGTTTTCTAGTGTCACGGGGGGTGTCAATCGTAGAACAGAATCCGTTCCAAGCGTTAAAGCAAGATGTAAGAAGCAAAAGGTATCCTTCAAGAGGTCTCTGCATGAGGAATGGGTATCTACATTGAAGAGGGTGTCTGGTTCATCAAGGTCCAAGCGTTAGATTGCTGGAAAGTTTTGTCCCTGGGGTATTGCAGAGTCCAAATTGCTAGTTGGTCGGAATCTGAAGAAAGGGTAATTGTCCTCCCAGTGATATGAAAGATAGTAGTCACCAATGCCAGTATCTCTGACTGTGGGCACTGGTTTGGAGGTGGCTAAGGTTCAGAGGACTTTATCTCCACAGGAGGAAAGACTGCCTATCAATATCTTGGAACTTTGGGCAGTACAATTTTCTCTGGAGTATTGAATGAACCAGTTAAACAGGTTGTGGTCAGGGATTGGTTTGACAATCCCATGGCAGTGGCTTATATCAACCATCAGGGCGGCACCAAGAGACGTGCAATTCAGAAAAAGGTACACCACATTCTGTCTGGGGCAGAACAGCATGTGCCATCTGTCAGCAGTACATATGCCAGGTACAGGAAACTGACGGGGTTTTCCCTAGCTGTCAGCGGCTGATACCAGCAGGTTGGTCCCTGCATCGCTAGACGTTCTCGGCAATATGCCAGTGTTGGGGATCTCTCGATATGGATCTTTGGACTTCCAGGTTTTACAAGTTAGGTTGTGTCCAGGACTGGCGTCCCACTGACTGCCTAGCCCAGAAGGGCTTGGTACACAGACATAGTGTGTCTGGCAGGGGACACTTCTGGGACGCCCAGACCTTTCGCCTTGGGTCCAATAATGTATCATGCTTTATGATAGCTAGAATTGAAGGCTAGGCTATTGAAACCCAGGTCTGCAAGGTTTTGGGGGGGGGGTCATGGTTCCTGTTTTTCCAAACTGTTGAAGACCAGGAAGCAGGGAGCTTCCAATATAGGACATTTAACCCTTATTTGCCTGGTATGAAGCCTTTTCCTTTTTTCTATCAGGAGGAGAAATGGAATTGACCTTAGGTGCCATTTGGGGTCAGATTTCGGCTCTATGCAATTTTTTCCATAGATCATTCTTTCTTACTCCTTGATTCATACTTTGTACAGGATGTACCACGGATGGCCCTGTTTGTCAGGCCACCCTGGTGTCCTTGGGACTTGAAATTGATCTTGGCTGTTCTTGAGGAGGCCACCTTTTGAACCAATTAAAGAAATTTCATCTTTTGACTTGGAAGGTGGCTTCTTTGATTACCGTCACTGCAGGAGGAAGAGTGTAAGCCTGCCGCTCTTTCATGTAGGGAGCCTTTCTTGGTCTTGCAAAATGATGAGGTGATGTGTCCTCATTCATCTTTCTTGCCTAGAATGGTTTTTAGTTTTCAGTTAAATCAGGACAGTGTCTTGCCTTTTTTATTTTCCTAGTCTACAGTCGGCAGGGGAAAGATCGCTGTATACTCTGAATGTACTTCGGATTGTCAGAATTTGAGTTTTGGCAGCACAAGTCAGGGTTCCTAGTTTGTGCTGCCAGAAGAGCCCAGAAAGGGCAGGCAGCTTCCAGGTCAACTATTTCTCATTGGATCCGCTAGTTAATCATTCAAGCCTATGGTTTGAAGGATAAGGTCCCACCCTTTCAGGTGAGAGCACACACTACCAGGATTGTGGTGACATCTTTGGTTGCTCAGATTTGCAAGGCCTCTACATGGGCATTGGTTAACATGTTCACAAGGTTCTACCAGGCAGATGTGAGAGACGCCGAGGACTCTGCCTTTGACTGCAGCCTCTTGCGACCTGTTTAGGTCTTGTGGGATTGTTGGTGGCGGCTATCATGGTGTCACCCTCCCCTCCAATATTTCTTTATTGCTTTGGGACATCCCACATATTCATGAATAGCCTGCTCTGTGTCCCATGATGTACAATACAGAAATTTTTTTTTTTTTCAATACATACCTGTAAAAATTCATTTCATGGAGTACAACATGGGACACAGAGGCCCCCCTCCCTTTCTGGAATTTCATTGCTTTCTACAAAAACTGAAATACTGTGTAGAAGGTGTTATAAAGGGGAGGACTTCCTCTCTGGTCAGCCAGTATCCATTCACCTATAGCCTATAACCCACATATTCATGATTAGCTTTCTATGTGTCCTGTGATGTACTCCCAAGAAGTGGATTTTACAGGTAAGTATGTAGAAAGAAAATCCAGTTTTTACCACCTGCTACATGTAGACAACCTAAGACATGTAAACTGATGGGCTCCGTACCATTTCACTCAGGTATCTTGCAGTGCAGTTCTACAACCTCAATGCCCTACATTTTTTTGGCAAATCTCTACAATCTCAAATGTCTGTCAACATTTGTAGTTTGTAGCTTTTTCTTATTTCAGCGAAACACTGGTTGGCAGCATTCACTACTTATCCTTAAATTACTGCATAGTAGTCTTTTTTTCTCTTGCAATTAGCCTTAAAAGAGATTTAGCAGAAGATGGTGCCTGCATCCACATTTACAGGGTTTGCAAAAATGGCATCAGTCAGCCAGGGGCAGTCCACTGTAGGGTCACCGATAAACAAAGGGTGCATGGAAAAGGTCCTGGCAGAGTAGTGGTAGGTACGTGAGCTAACAGTGCTGTCATCCTCATCTTTGCTACTTAGTCACTAAGCTGGAATCATTATGTGCAGAAATGGTGCTCAGAAAAAGGAAGGGTGATAATTACATTTCTGGAGCATGTACCTAAAACAAAAGTCAGCAATGGCAGCTACTTGTTTTCTGTTTATGCTTCAAAGTTAATAATGCCAATCAAACCGTGCTGCTTTCTCTACCTATACTAGTATGATCTGTCAGCTTCTGGGTATTTCCATCAAAGGATATCTAAATCCACGAACAAAAATGTAAAATATTGCAGCACACCAGTCATTAGATATGGTGGCTGCATTGGTTTTCACAGAGACCCTTTCTCCAGACCATTTATTTTAACAAAAAGCTTCCCATTAGTTTGTATGTGCATTTAACATATTTTCTGCATGTTATTTACTTGTCGATGTCTCTAATACAGGGCTTGAAAAAGCCGCTCCCAAATGTGAGAAATTCTTTAGCGGCGAGCACAGATGATTGAGCGGCTCCGCTCCAAGCCTCATTGTGAAGCCGAGTTCCAGTTTCCAACTTCCGGTTTCTTCGGCACTGCCGCTGAGGGGACAGGTGCAGGAGAGGTCCGCTCTCCTCCGCTGAGAGGAGACACCCTCTCCACTGCCACGGGGGACTCGAGTAAGTACTGTATACATGTCATCACTATAATGGAGTACAGGGGAGCTGGGATATACAGTTGTGTTCAAAATAACCTGATCAATCACTGTTTTTGGAAGAAATTATATTTCTACATGGCAAATAATTTACTAGCAGGTGTAGTATAGTAATAGAAATCCAACAGACCCAACAGTTATGACATGCATGCTGCTGATTCTGTGTAATTGAATCACTAATTGAAAGGGGCATGTTCAAAATAATAGCAGTGTGGAGTTCTATTAGTGAGGTAATTCATTCTTTGAAAAACAGGTGCCAATTATTGCCCTTATTTAAGGAAGGAAGACTGCAAATGTTGTACATGCTGGTTACAGTGCATTTCTCTCTGAAATTCTGGGGAAAATGGGTAGTTCCAGACATCGTTCAGAAGAACAGTGTACCTTGATTAAAAAGTTGATTGGAGAGGGGAAAACATATAAAGAAGTGCAGAAAATGATAGGCTGCTCAGCTAAAATGATCGCAAATGCTTTAAAATGGCAACCAAAACCTGAAAGATGTGGAAGAAAGCGAAAAACTACCATTTGAATGGATAGAAGAATAGCCAAAATGGCAAGGACTCAGCCAACAATCAGCTCCAGGAAGATCAAAGAAGGTGTAAAGTTACCTGTGAGTACTGTTACAATTAGAAGACGCCTATGTGAAGCCAAGCTATCTGCAAGAAGCCCCCGCAAAGTCCCACTGTTGAAAAAAAGACGTGCTGAAGAGGTTACAATTTGCCAAAGAGCACAGTGACTGGCCTAAAGAGAAATGGCGCAACATTTTGTGGACTGATGAAAGTAAGATTGTTCTTTTTGGGTCTAGTGGCCGGAGATAGTTTGTCAGACGACCCCCAAACACTGAATTCAAGCCACAGTACACTGTGAAGACAGTGAAGCATGGTTGCACAAGCATCATGATATGGGGATGTTTCTCATACTACAGTGTTGGGCCTATTTATCGCATGATCATGGATCAGTTTGAATACATCAGAATACTTAAAGAGGTCATGCTGCCTTATGCTGAAGAGGAAATGTCCTTGAAATGGGTGTTCCAACAAGACAACAACCCCAAACACAGTAAACGTGCAACATCTTGGTTCCAGACCAACAAGATTGACGTTATGGAGTGGCCAGCCCAATCCCCGGATCTTATTCCAATAGAAAACTTGTGGGGTGACAGCAAAAATGCAGTTTCTGAGGCAAAACCAAGAAATAGAGAACTGTGGAATGTAGTCCAATCATCCTGGGCTGGAATACCTGTTCACAGGTGCCAGAAGTTGGTTGACTCCATGCAACACAGATGTACAGCAGTTCTCAGGAACAGTGCTTATACAACTAAATATTAAGTGATTCAAAGGAAAGCAAAATCTTTAAACATTTTTCAGTTTATATAGTGAATGTTTGAGTTTGGAAAGAAGAATACAAACACTGCTATTTTTTTTGAACAGTCTAATATTCACTGCACCAGCGTAGGGTCTGACAATGGGTCCAAGGATTTCATCACAATATCTAATGGCAGTCAGGGTGCCATTGTCTAGCCTCTAGATGTCTGTGTGTCCGTCCATAGATATGCCTCCTCAGACCACCAAAACGGTCATGCCGAACGATTTTACAGGCGGCATAACGTTCTCCATGGCTTCTCTAGACCCTTTCACATCTGTCACATGTGCTCAGGGTGAACCTGCTGTCATCTGTGAAAAGCACAGGGCACCAGTGACGGACCTGCCAATTCTGGTGTTCAATGGCAAATGCCAATCGAGCTCTATGGTGCCAGGCAGTAAGCACATGGCCCACTAGAGGACGTCGGGCCTTCAGGCCACCATCATGAAGTCTGTTTCTGATTGGTCAGAGACATTTACACCAGTGGCCTGCTGGAAGTAATTTTGTAGGGCTCTGGCAGTGCTCATCCTGTACCTCCTTGCACAAAGGAGCAGACACTGGTCCTGCTAATGGATTAAGGACCCTCTACGGCCCTGTCCAGCTTCCCTAGAGTAACTGCCTGTCTCCTGGAATCTCCTGCATGCTCTTGAGACTGTGCTGAGAGACACAGCAAACCTTCTGGCAATATCACGTATTGATGTGCCATCCTGGAGGAGTTGGACTGCCTGTGCAACATCTGTAGGGTCCAGGTATTACCTCATGCTACCAGTAGTGACACTGACCTTAGCCAAATGCAAAACTAGTGAAAAACAGAAAAGATGAGTAGGGGAAAAAATGTCAGTGGCCTCCACCTGTAAAACCATTCCTGTTATGGGGGTTGTTTCATTGTTGCCTATCTAGTGCACCTGTTGTTAATTTCTTTAACACCAAAGCAGCTGAAACTGATTAACAACCCCCCCCCAGCTACTTAACTAATGAGATAAATATCCCAGGAGTTTAATTGACTTGCTGCTATACTCTGATTGAAAAGTGTTCCTTTAATTTTTTTGAGCAGTGTAGATGCACTGTCAGTGATCCTTGAGTAATTTATTTCCCATGTGGAGGTGGTGTTTCAACGCAAGGTGAGCAAGGAGCACCCCCACCCGCTGTCACCCTTGGATGTTACTAAGCCTGAATTGGGCTCTGCCACTGCGGGAAATGAAGACAGGACCCCTGATTCCTTGAACAGCGGGGAGTCCTCTGCCTTTGTTGCCATGCATTAAAAGCAGCAACTGGCCATACAACTTACCTCGGTGCGAGGGACATTAAAAATTGAGGACCCCTCTGGGGCTGCCAATGAGGTGATTGTCCGTTTTGGTATGCACAAACCATCTCGGTCTGCTAAGGTTTTTCTATACTCTGGATATTTTGATTTTATTTACAAGGATTGGTAACATTTAAAGCGTTTTTTCATGGTTCTGAAGTGCTTTTCAGTACATTACCCCTTTAAGAAGGCCCTTCTAATAAGGTGGACCGCTTCTGCAGTGGATCCCCCCCCCCCATCTCTAGATTGAACATAGCAACCATGATACCTGTGGAGAAGCCTCTCTCCTTGAAGGAGTCTGTGGACCGAAAGGTGGAAACTGTCTCCTGCACTGTTTAGAATTTCTCCACCAGAGAAATTCTATCCTTCCAATCTTCACCTCCCCTTGTCCCACCTGTGGACTTTGTATAGGGTGGTGCAGGATTTGCTACACCAAGGAGTGATTACCCCAGTCCCGGAGCCAAAGCAGTTTCAGGAGTCAAAGGAGAAGTCCTCCACTGGACAGTAATCATGATGAATGGTATTGGTAGATGGATTACTTCGTATTCAATATTGCATCTTATCCTTTGATGGGTTGACTGCAATAGTTTTCTTTTAATTCTGCTTTTTTTCCCCTCTGTTTTCATCTGGAGATTTATGCCCCCACTCTGATTGAAGGAGCACAGGGGCACCTTTGTGCCAGCAGAAAGTCTGAAAAAGAAAACTAAAGTAATGCAGCCATCACAACTAAGAACTGGTAAACTGCAATATAATAAATGTTTGCTTTTGGGTTTAATACTTTTTTCAACTCAAAACAGCGCAAAACACACAAAAAACAATCTGTAAAATACCCAACCTATAAGTAATATTAGTGCAAATATTACAATTTATATATAAGTGTCAAAAAACTAAATAATTTGTGACGCATACAAAGAACAAGAAAAGTCCAGTGACATGTCCAAAAAAAGTCCCGTGATAAAAAAACAAACTTATATTTTCATAAATTTCTTCAGTGCCAATAATAGTCCTTCCACCATCCACCAGTGCAAAACCAACATGAACCGCACTCACCAGATGTTTGGTGAGTGTAACGCCTTTCAGGATTATTAAGGGCTCCTGGACCCCCTTTTTTAACCTCCAAATATTGCCTCTAGGACATAGAAACCTCCTCCGATTACTCCCCTCACCGACTCCACCAAAATTCAGGTGAGTGGAACGCACGCCGAGCGGTGCGTTCCAGGGGCCATCTTGCTTAGTGGGGGAAGCTGCTTCTGAGGTCTGTCATCCTGCTGTGTTACCTGGCTGTGGGGTCTTATTATAAGATCTGTGGAAAATCGTTTATACATCAATAAAATGCTGGTTAATATCTTTTAAAATGTGAGTGGTCAGGTTTAAAGTTTACTAAGATTAAAAGTTATAACGGTATCATGCTATTTTTTTTTTCTTCCTGAATTTTGGTGGAGTCGGTGAGGGGAGAAATCGTCGGAGGTTTCTATGTCCTAGAGGCAATATTTGGAGGTTAAAAAAGGGGGTCCAGGAGCCCTTAATAATCCTGAAAGGCGTTACACTCACCAAACATCTGGTGAGTGCGGTTCATGTTGGTTTTGCACTGGTGGATGGTGGAAGGACTATTATTGGCACTGAAGAAATTTATGAAAATATGTGTTTTTTTATCACGGGACTTTTTTTGGACATGTCACTGGACTTTTCTTGTTCTTTGTATGTGTCACAAATTATTTTGTTTTTTGACACTTGTATATAAATTGTAATATTTGCACTAATATTACTTATAGGTTGGGTATTTTACAGATTGTTTTTTGTGTGGTTTACGCTGTTTTGAGTTGAAACATTTTTTTTGGGTTTTATACCTATGTACAGCAGCATCTCACGTGGATAAGTGTGTGGGGAAGGAGGTCCTGGGCGCTGAGGTCTTTTTTATTGATTTGTGGGTTTAATACTGCTTGAGGCTCCATTCACACTAGGGCGTTTGAAATCGCAGGCAGAATTGCCACGAATCTGCTTGGGATTTGAAAGCGCGCTGTGAACATGTAAAACCGCACATTTACGTATTCAGGTGACATTGATTTCAATGACACCTGAAAATGCAGGGTTTTTGGCCTGATTTCCACACGACAAATGAGCCATGATCGTGCAAACAAAATTGTGGGATGTGCATGCCCAAAAATGGTTCCAGAACCAGTTTTCAGCCTTGCGCGTCCCGCAATTTTGTTTGTGTGATTGAAACGTGTTTGTTGCATGGAAAACTGAGCCGTGATCACGGCAAAAAATGCCCCACGTTTTCAGGTGCCATTGAAATGAATGGCACCTTTACACACGAATGCACATTTTCACAGCGCGTTTTCAAATCGCAAGCAGAATTGCTGCAATTTCACCTGTGATTTCAAATGCCCTAGTGTGACTGGAGCCTTAAAGGCTGACCTACCCCTTTACATGCTTTCCTATTCACAGATATACGTGGTCAGCCTCACATGTCAACAGAAAGTTGATGGTGGATGGTGCCCTTTTAGCTTATAATTTGTATTCAGGAAAGTCACAATTCATTCTTTCAGTAAGATACATAGTTAGTCTGACTGAAAAAAGACAAAAGTCCATGCAGTTCAACCATAAAAAAAAAAAAAAAGTTGTAATCCTGTACGTACAGTTAAACCAGAGGAAGGCAAAAGAAAAAAAAAAAAAGACAGCAAAGCATGGTCCAATTTGCTCCTGAAGGGAAAAAAAATCCCTCCTGATCGAGAGGCAATTGGATATTTCCTAGATCAACTTTACCTATAAATGTTAGTATCCAGTTATATTCTGTGTATCTAGGAAAGAATCCAGGCCTTTTTTTAAAGCAATCCACTGAGCTGGCCAGAACCAACTCTTAAGGGAGTCTATTCCACATTTTCACAGCTCTCGCTAAAGAAACCTTTCCATGTTTGGAGATTACATTTCTTTTCCTCCAGACGTAAAGCGTGCCCCCTTGTCCTCAGTGATGACCTCAGGGTGAATAGCTCTCCACAAGTTCACTATATGAACCACTGATGTATTTATACATGTTGATCATATCCCCCTTAATCTCCTCTTCTCAAGAGAAAATAAATTCAGTTCCTCTAATCTTTCCTCATAGCTGAGCTCCTTCATGCCTTTTATCAGTTTATTTGCCCTTCTCTGCACTTTTCCATTTCCCCAATATTATTTTTGTGAATTGGTGCCCAAAACTGAACTGCATATTCCAGATGAGGTCTTACTAATGATTTGTACAGGGGTAATATGATATCTCTCTCTCTGGAGTCTATACCTCTTTTAATACAAGAGAGGGTTTTGCTCGCTTTAGAAACCGCAGCTTGGCATTGCGTGCCATTATTAAGCTTGTGATCTACCAGAACTTCCAGATCTTTCTCCACCATTGATTCCCCCAGTTGTACCCCCCCCCCCTAGTATGTATGATGCATGCATTTTCTTAGCCCCAAAGTGCATAACTTTACATTTATCAACCTTAAACCTTATTTTCCACATACAGTGGATATAAAACGTCTACACACCCCTGTTAAAATGTCAGGTTTCTGTGATGTAAAGAAATTAGACAAAGAAAAATTTTCAGAACTTTTTCCACCTTTAATGCAACCTATAAACTGTACAACTCAATTGAACAAACCGAAATCTTTTAGGTGGAGGGAAGTAAAAAAAAACTAAAATAATATGGTTGCATAAGTTTCATCCCCCTAAACTAATACTTTGTTGAAGCACCTTTTGATTTTATTCCAGCACTCAGTCTTTTGGGTATGAGTATCAGCACGGCACATCTTGACTTGGCAATATTTGCCCACTCTTCCTTGCAAAAACACTCCAAATCTGTCAGATTGTGAGGGCATCTCCTGTGCACAGCCCTCGTCAGATCACCCCACAGATTTTCGATCGGATTCAGGTTAGGGCTCTGGCTGGGCCATTCAAAAACTTTAATCTGCTTCTGGCGAAGCCATTCGTTTATTGGTTTGGATGTATGCTTTGGGTCGTTGTCATGCTGAAAGATGAAGTTCCTCTTCACGTTCAGCTTTCTAGCAGAATCCTGAAGGTTTTGTGCCAATATTGACTGGTATTTAGAATGGTTCATAATTCCCTTTACCTTGACTAAGGCCCCAGTTCCAGCTGAAGAAAACAACCCCAAAGCATGATGCTGCCGCCACCATGCTTCACTGTGGGTATGGTGTTCTTTTGGTGATGTGCGGTGTTCTTTTTGTGCCAAACATATCTTTTGGAATTATGGCCAAAAAGTTCAACCTTGGTTTCATCAGACCATAACACGTTTTCTCACATGCTTTTGGAAGACTTCAGATGTGTTTTTGCAAAATGTATCCAGGCTTGGATGTTTTTCTTCATAAGAAAAGGCTTCTGTCTTGCCACTCTACCCCATAGCCTAGACATATGAAGAACATAGGAAATTGTTGTCACATGTACCATACAGCCAGTACTTGCCAGATATTCCTGCAGCTCCTTTAATATTGCTGTAGGCTTCTTGGCAGCCTCCCAAACCAAGTTTCTTATCTTTTCATCAATTTTGGAGGGATATCTAGTTCTTGGTAATGTCACTGTTGTGCCATATTTTCTCCACTTGATGATAACTGTCTTCACTGTGTTCCATGGTATATCTATTGCCTTGGAAATTCTTTTGTACCCTTTTCCTAACTGATACCTTTTAACAATGAGAACCCTGTGATACTTTGGAAGCTCTCTGCAGACCATGGCTTTTGCTGTAGGATGCAACTAAGAAAATGTCAGGAAAGACCTATCAGAACAGCTGAACTTTATTTGGGGTTAATCAGTGGCACTTTGAATGATGGCAGGTATGTACTGACTCCTATTTAACATGATTTTGAATATGATTGCTTAATTCTGAACACAGCTACATCCCCAGTTATAAGAGGGTGTGCACCCTTATGCAACCACATTATTTTAGTTTACTTCCCCCCTAAAAGATTTCAGCTTGTTTTTCAATTGAGTTGTACCGTTTATAGGTCACATTAAAAGGTGGAAAACGTTCTAAAATGATTTATCTTTGTCTCATTTGTTTACATCACAGAAACGTAATTTTAACAGGGGTGTGTAGACTTTTTATATCCACTGTAGTCGCCCAATTAAACAGTGCATTGAGGTCAGCTTGTAAGTTGGAGACATCCTGTAAGGACGTTATTCCACTGCACAGCTTGGTGTCATCTGCAAAGACTAAAATGGTATTTTTAATCCCAGACCCTATATTGTTTATAAATTTATTAAAAAGTAAGGGTCCCAACACTGAACCTTGGGGTACACCACTGATGACCCCAGACCATTCAGAGTGTGAATCATTAACCGCTACTCTCTGAATACGATCTTTTAGCCAGTTTTCTATCCATTTACATACAGATTTTTCCAAGCCTTTAGAGTTTACCTTACACTGTGTGTGGGGAACTGTGTCAAATGCTTTTGCAAAATCCAAGTATACCACGTCCACCGCCACCCCTCTGTCCAAGGTTTTGCTCTCCACATAAAAAGAAATCAGATTTATTTGACAACTTCTGTCTTTCATGAATCCATGCTGTCTGTTGCTTAAAATATTTTTTTCCAGCAAGAACTATGTGGTCTTTTATTAAACTCTCCAGTATCTTGCCAACTATGGAAGTTAAACTAACAGGTCTATAATTACTTGGTAAAGATTTTGATCCCTTTTTAAATATTGGCACCACATTGGCCTTACGCTAATCCAGTGGTACTATGCCAGTCATTAAAGAGTCCCTATAAAGTAGAAACAATGGCTTTGTATACACAGAGCTGAAGAAGGTATTTAATACATTTGCCTTCTTTGTCCCCAGTCACCCCCTCTAGATTAGTTTGTAAAGGGCCGACATGAAGACGAAGGAGAATTGATAGATTTTATTTTGGCCAATATAATTGTTTTTTTTTTTTTACAATAAATTACAGACTTGTCAGTTTATGACAGGCTCTTATGAAAAACAAATTCTCGCCTATTTGATTTGTACAGGTAATTGCAATAATGCTGGCATGCATAGTATTCACATACTACTACAGGGAGGGTTGTATAAGCTGCCTGAGATGCAGCTCAAGAAATTACAAAAGACCTCAGGGTGGAGGCTGAGGTCCTCCCAAACAAATATTTCCCAGCACACTTATCAGCTAGCCTGTAAAAAAGCAGATTGACCCTGTCTAACAATTTGCATTAAAACAGGATTTTGTTGCACGCATTTGCAAATATTGTATATGTGTAAGCTGCAGTGCCCATGCCAAGGCTCCTCTGTGTACTTCAGTCATAAATCTATAATTTTCATTCTCCAAAGTTGGAGCACATATAGCAGTAGATAGATTAAAGGCAGGTGTGCCTGGAGGGAGCCCACTCCTCCTTAAAGGCACAGGGACACAAGAGACGCCCAGCAAGACCACTCTGGAGGTGGGTGGTGTAACTGCAAGGGTTGATTTTGTTTCATTCCTGGAGTTCAGTTTTACGTAGATATATTAAACCAAATGCTGGAGACATATCTTTCTATAAATATCTGCAGATAGTAACTTTTTCAAATCATATCTGATCTTTTGGTCTACTCCTCTTTTGTGTATTGCACTTATTTCCATGCGCAATCTAGTACAAGTGATGTATGAAATGTAAAAAGCTGGGTCTAATTACAATAAGGTGCACAATCGTATCGTGAAGCCTACAAAAATTAGTGAAAAGTAGCACAAAAGTAACAAGTACAGAACAAAAAGACTATCTGATACTCTCCCGGAGAAGTAATAGAAGAGCTCTAAGTCTATGAGCTCTGTAAAGAAATGGCATGGGGTTCATTAGGCGCATAGACAAAAAAAAAGTACCACCCTCAATGGGCTGGTATTACCTTTTCAATAGCAGGAGAGGAATTGGAGAGGACAAAACATTCTGGGGACACAATGGGGGACAGTGTTGGTACCCTTCAAAATTTCCTACAGGTCACAGAGATCAGAGGACAGATCCACAAGCACAATCTGTGTCCTGTCCAGGGGCGGACTGACCATTTGGAAACTCAGGCACTGCCCGAGGGCCCGGGGTCAGTAGGGGGCCCCATGAGATGCCCCTGGTACCTTTTTCATAGGCTTTTTTGAGTTTGGGCAAGGACACAAGGGCCCCATGATCCCCTATTGCTCGGGGGCCCCATGAGTTGTCAGTCCGTCCCTGGTCCTGTCTCTTCACTCACCTTGTGAATCTAGCAGAACACTCCGCTCTCAAGATGTGTCCTTTTTTTAAGCCACAGAGCAAGGTTGGGGAAGGGCATTGACACTTTTCCAGAACCATATTATGTCTGATAAAATCACAGCAACCTGAAGAGGTTTTATCATCTATATAATTGCTTTCTCTCCTTTACATAAGGCAGCCACAGGAGATGTCTACCCTCTGTTCACTTTGAGCAACACCTCACCTTCCCTCTGTTCATTAAGAGCGCCGCCTCGCCTCCCCTCTGTTCATTACGAGTGACGCCTTGCCTCCCCTCTGTTCATTACCAGCGACGCCTCGCCTCCCCTCTGTTCATTACCAGCGACGCCTCGCCTCCCCTCTGTTCATCACCAGCAACGCCTCACCTCCTTTCTGTTCACTATGAGCAACACCTCACCTCCCCTCTTACTCTCAAAGCTAGAAGGCTCATTCCAACTACACTTTTTCTTTTGAATGGGGCCTAACAGTGAGGGCAAGTATGAAGTGTGCATTGCACTAAGTGATTTTGATAGCACAAATTTCACACGATTCTGCATGTTGCATAGGGCAGCCTGTTCACTTGAATGGGCTGTCCTATACATGTTTTTTGCCTGAAAAGAAGCTTCTGCTTTTTTTTGGGCAACAAGTTTTACATTATATTTAAAGGCACAATTTGCCACGATCCCATCGTGTGACAAATGCAGCAGAATTACATCACGTCTGGGGGAGCTTTGAAGAATAATGACGTTGTGCTGTGCTTGCCACATGATTTGGAATTGCAGGCAAAATTGCTGGCAATTCTGCCCATAATTTGCAATTTGGAAGTGTGAATGGAGCCTTAGTTTAGAAGTGCCAAAGGCTGTCAACAAGGTGCTGACCCTGTACAGGTCAGGCATTGAGAACAAAGCATTTCTAGTTTGTATACCTACTGCCACTAATTGGAAGTCTCACATGTATAGGCTTTCTACATTTGTTGGCCAACCCTGTTGGGATTCTGAGATTAGTTTTTTGCTTGCAGCAGCACATCAAAAACTGGTGTCATGGCTTGTCCAATAAATAGAACACTGTTCTGATCTGTACTATGAAATCAGAACAGAAAAACATGGGTACATGGGCACTGCAAAGCAAGCTCAGTTCTGAAAGTGTCCACTTTATAGTGGGCGACATATGAAACTCACACAGGACAAAAACTAAAAATTCAAGATTTTACAAAGAAAGTGATAAAATTAAGTAATTACCTGTGCATACAGTGCTTTGAAAAAATATTCATACCCCTTGAAATTTTCCACATTTTGTCATGTTACAACTAAAAACTTAAATGTATTTTATTGGGATTTTATGTGATAGACCAACACAAAGTGGCACATAATTGTGAAGTAGAAGGAAAATGATAAATGGTTTTCAAAATTGTTTACAAATAAATATTTGAAAAGTGTGGCATGCATTTGTATTCAGCCCCTTTTACTCTGATACCCCTAACTATAATTTAGTGGAACCTATTGCCTTCAAAAGTCACCTAATTAGGAAATAGAGTCCACCTGTGTGTAATTTAATCTTAGTATAAATACAGGTGTTCTGTGAAGCCCTCAGAGGTTTGTTAGAGAACATTAGTGAACAAACCACATCATGAAGGCCACGGAACACACCAAACAGGTCAGGGATAAAGTTGTGGAGAAGATTAAAGCGGGGTTAAGATATAAAGAAATATCCCAAGCTTTGAACATCTCACAGAGCACTGTTCAATCCATCATCCGAAAATGGAAAGTGTATGGCACAACTGCAAACCTACCAAGACATGGCAGTCTACTTAAACTGACAGGTTGGGCAAGGAGAGCATTAAATCAGAGAAGCAGCCAAGAGGCCCATGGTAACTCTGGAGGAGCTGCAGAGATCCACAGCTCAGGTGGGAGAAACTGTCCACAGGACAACTATTAGTCGTGCACAACACAAATCTGGCTTTTATGGAAGAGTGGCAAGAAGAAAGCCATCGTTGAAAGAAAGCCAAAAAAAGTCCCATTTTCAGCTTGTGAGAAGCCATGTGGGGGACACAGCAAACATGTGGACAAAGGTGCTCTGGTCAGCTGAGACCAGAATTGAACTTTTTGGCCTAAAAGCAAAACTAACACTGCAAATCACCCTGAACACACCGACCACACCATGAAACGTGGTGGCAGCATCATGTGGGGATGCTTTTCTTCAGCAGGGCCAAGGAAGCTCGTCAGAGTTGATGGGAAGATAGATGGAGCCAAATACAGGACAATCTTAGAAACAAACGTGTTAAGAGTCTGCGAAAGACTTGAGACCGGGGTGGAGGTTCACTTTCAAAAAGGTCAACGTCCCTAAACATGCAGCCAGAACTACAATAGAATGGTTTAGATCAAAGCATATTCATGTGTTAGAATGGCCCAGTCAAAGTCCAGACCTAAATCCAATTGAGAATCTGTGGCAAGACTTGAAAATTGCTGTTCACAGACGCTCTCCATCCAATCTGACAGAGCTTGAGCTATTTTGCAAAGAAGAATGGGCAAAAATGTCACTCTCTAGATATGCAAAGCTGGCAGAGACATCCACAAAAAGACTTGCAGCTGTAATTGCAGTGAAAGGTGGTTCTACAAAGTATTGACTCGGGGGGGCTGAACACAAATGTACACCACACTTCTCATATTTATTTGTTAAAAAATGTTGAAAACCATTTATCATTTTCCTTCCACTTCACAATTATGTGCCACTTTGTATTTTATTGGGCTTTTATGCGATAGACCAACACCTTTACATTTTTGGTTGTAACATGACAAAATGTGGAAAATTTCAAGGGGTAGGAATACTTTTTCAAAGCACTGTATATAAACACACATAAAAATATTAAATGTACATAAAAATCCAGTATTTCAGACTGCACAGACTGTATGTAAGCAGATTGTAACACTGCTTTAGTAAATTAGCAGCTGGCCCAGGATGGGGAAGTAGGGGTTAAAGTTATACCAGTCTTTTTTTTTTCAAAACAACAAACATATCATACTTATCTGCTCTGTGCAGTGTTTTTGCACATAGCCTGGCTCTTCCTCTTCTCGGGTCCCCTGCCGGTGCTCCTTGCCCCTCCCTCCTGTTGTGTGCCCTACAGCAAGCCGCTTGCTATGGGGGCACCCGAGCAGGTGCACTCCTGAGCTGCGACTCAGCCCTGCCTCCAGCCTCTTCTGATTCGTTCACTGGCTATGATTGACAGCTGCCTCAGTCAATCAGGAGTGATAGTCCCCAGAGAACTGAGGCTCTCGTGGACATCACTGGATGAACTGGATGGGGTTCAGGTGTTAGCAGGGGGCTGCTACACACAGAAGGTTTTTTACCTTCATGCATAGAATGCATGAAGGTAGGAAAAAGCTGGAGCCTTTAGAACATCTTTAACTATTTGTCGCCCGCCCTATGGCCGAATGGCGGTCGGCAAATGTCATCAGCGTTCTGGGTGGACGCCATATGGCGTCCTCCCGCACATGCGCAGATTGCACTCCTGCAGAGCCGCGCAGCGGCGCGATCTATCACCGGCCGTGTACCTCAGACACGGCCGATGACAGATCTGAGTATCGGCCCCCGTTGCCGGTACCATGTGACCTGCTGTGACCAATCACAGCAGGTCACATGACAGTTGTATACAATGGATGGCTTCATTCATGCCATCCATTGTATACTAGTGTCTAGCTGTGAATGGTCACAGCTAATCACATGCACATGTCATGTGATTAGCTGTGGCCAAATCACAGCTAAGCACAAAAAAAACCCTGAATGAATCTATGTCATTCAGGTAAATGCTTGCTTATAGCAAAGTAATTCTTTATAATAGTAAAGTAATTTTTAAATACCACCAAAAGAAAGCTCTAGTTGTGTGAAGAAAATGATAAAATTTTAATTTAGGTACAATGTTGTATGACCGTGCAATTGTCATTCAAATTGTGAGAGCGCTGAAAACTGGCCTGGGCAGGAAGGTGTAAAATTGCCCGGTATTGAATTGGTTAAGCATGTATGCTGTGTTGCTGGGATTTTGGGTCTCAACCAGCTCACCTGTGCTATAAATAGGAGGAAGGTTGAGGGCCTGAGACACCAAATTCTCCTGCCTAGACTCGAATTGAAGAATTTAGTGCTGCGTCTTGCAGTCCAAGTCCACTACAGACACGGGGTTCTGGAAGATTTACCTGCATGGACTCTAACCTTACAGAGGTACGTCTGGGCAGCTGAACAAATGTAGTTCGTGTTTGGAGATTGTTCACATTAAACGATTATGCTGAAGACCCATCAGTCAAGTTATGTTAACTGTCCTGAGCCTGTTTTGAAGTTATTCAACGGGATGCATGTTGGTTCTGGCGTATGCAAAAGAAACAAGGTCTGTACAGCACAAACAGGGTATGAAGTCAGGTGATCAGGGACACTGACTGGTGACAGTACGAAAAAAAAAAATTGATCATTTGTTTTTAATTTTTTTATTATTAATTTTATTACATTTTTTCTTTTTTTAAGATTTTTTTTCATATTTCACTATGACCAAAGTAGTATAATGTTACCATTGTAAAATTGTACTACTTTGGGGAAGTGATCAGTATTTTTTTAAAACAATTTGTTAACAGCAAAGAATTACTTTGCTAAAAGCAAGCATTTACCTGAATGAAATCGATTCATTCAGGGGTTTTTTCTGTGCTTAGCTGTGAATTGGCCATGGCTAATCACATGGCACAGCTAGGCTGTGATTGGCCCAGCTTGTGCATGTGATCACTGTGACCATTCACAGCTAGATACACTTGTAAACAATGGATGGCATTAAAGGAAGCCATTCATTATATACAACTATCATGTGACTTGCTGTGATTGGTTACAGCAGGTCACATGGTACTGGCAATGGGGCCAGTACACAGATCTGTCATCGGCCGTGTCCAAGGTACATGGCCAGTGACAGATTGCGCCGCAGCGCGGCCCTGCATGTTCCTGAATGGACGCCATATGGTGTCCACCCGGAGGGACGAGCTGTTCGCCATCTGGTTATAGGCTGGGCGGCAACTGGTTAAGGTGTGCATCCCCTGAGTCAGCTAAAGCCCGCTGTTGACTGACATCACAGAGCTGGTCCAGGCTCCGAAAAAAACCTGACCCTATGGTGGGGATCCACCTAGAAGCTTGGACAGGCAGCTGGCTCAGCCTCTCAGCGAGCTGCTGGGACCTGGAGCCAGCGGCTCCCATGAATTGTGAATTACTGTAATTGTAATAATGGAAAATAGAGAATACACATTGCCTAGTGCCATTGAAAAAGGTTGGACTTTATCAATAAAAAACACAGATTAAAGGATAAGTTCATTTTTGAACAAAAAATAAATGCATATTTTTTGCAGGTAAAAAAATGTGCATTTATTAATTTTTTATTCTGGAGCCTCTAAAGCACTGCAACTATGATCAGCAGATGGCTGGTGTCATGCAGATCTCCCTCTGACCTGTCACTGTCTCTGCTCCCTGGTACATCCCGTATGGGAAAGCAGATACTGACAGGAAGGCTCAGTGAACTACCCCTGTGGTAGTTCATTCAGAATTACAAGCCAACAGCCACAAAGGCTGTCAAAACTCGTAGTGCTCTTGTTCACAGAATACTGTGAATGAGTGACACAGCTGGGCAGGCAGAGCCCCGCATGGCCATGTTTTTTTTTAAATTGTGACAGCTAGTAGGAGGGAAAAGATCACCCGCTAGCTGTCACAACAGGGATCAGGGAGAGTGCGGGGGCTGGTCCATTCATAACATTACACCCCGAATATGGATGTAACATATTATGAACGAACCGGCCCCCGCACCTCCCCGATCCCCATTGTGACAGACCAGGCAACTATATAAAAGTACACTACATTACATGTACAAAATAAAATGACATTAATTACAATTAACTAGGTTATATTTATTGATATAGATAGATCTATGTATATACATACACACAGATATATACACCGGCCTGTAATATGTGCTCAGAGCACTGGAATCCACCCAAGGTACTTTCCTAGACCCCCCTGCGTGTTAACCATGCAGTGCTTTATAAGTCCAGGGACACAGTGTGTCCCTCTAGTGCAGTGGTTCTCAACCTTTCTAGCGCCGCGACCCCTTAATACAGTTCCTCATGTTGTGGTGACCCCCAACCATAAAATTATTTTCGTTGCTACTTCATAACTGTAATTTTGCAGTAGGAGGAATAGTGCCACGTCATTGGTGTCATTGGGAGGAATAGTGCCCCATCATTGGTATCAGTGGGAGGAATAGTGCCACGTCATTGGTGTCATTGGGAGGAATAGTGCCCCATCATTGGTATCAGTGGGAGGAATAGTGCCCAGTCATTGGTGTCAGTGGGAGGAATAGTGCCCCCTTCATTGGTGTCAGTGGGAGGAATCGTGCCCCGTCATTGGTGTCAGTGGGAGGAATAGTGCCCCGTCATTGGTGTCAGTGGGAGGAATAGTGCTCCATCATCGGTGTCAGTGGGAGGAATAGTGCCCCATCATCGGTGTCAGTGGGAGGAATAGTGCCCCATCATCGATGTCAGTGGGAGGAATAGTGCCCCATCATTGGTATCAGTGGGAGGAATAGTGCCCCATCATTGGTATCGGTGGGAGGAGGAATAGTGTCCCATCATTGGTATCAGTGGGAGGAGGAATAGTGCCCCATCATAGGTGTCAGTGGGAGGAGGAATAGTGCCCCATCATTGGTGTCAGTGGGGGAAGGAATAGTGCCCCATCATTGGTGTCAGTGGGAGGAATAGTGCCCCGTCATTGGTGTCAGTGGGAGGAATAGTGCCCCGTCATTGGTGTCAGTGGGGGGAATAGTGCCCCGTCATAGGTGTCAGTGGGAGGAATAGTGCCCCGTCATTGGTGTCAGTGGGAGGAATAGTGCCCCGTCATTGGTATCAGTGGGAGGAATAGTGCCCCGTCATTGGTGTCAGTGGGAGGAATAGTGCCCCGTCATTGGTGTCAGTGGGAGGAATAGTGCCCCGTCATTGGTGTCAGTGGGAGGAATAGTGCCCCGTCATTGGTGTCAGTGGGAGGAATAGTGCCCCGTCATTGGTATCAGTGGGAGGAATAGTGCCCCATCATAGGTGTCAGTGGGGGGAGGAATAGTGCCCCATCCTTGGTGTCAGTGGGGGGAGGAATAGTGCCCCATCCTTGGTGTCAGTGGGGGGAGGAATAGTGCCCCATCCTTGGTGTCAGTGGGGGGAGGAATAGTGCCCCATCCTTGGTGTCAGTGGGGGGAGGAATAGTGCCCCATCCTTGGTGTCAGTGGGGGGAGGAATAGTGCCCCATCCTTGGTGTCAGTGGGGGGAGGAATAGTGCCCCATCCTTGGTGTCAGTGGGGGGAGGAATAGTGCCCCATCCTTGGTGTCAGTGGGGGGAGGAATCGTGCCCCATCGTTGGTGTCAGTGGGGGGAGGAATCGTGCCCCAACCTTGGTGTCAGTGGGGGAGGAATAGTGCCCCATCGTTGGTGTCATTTAGGGGAGGAATAGTGCCCCATCGTTGGTGTCAGTGGGAGGAATAGTGCCCCATCGTTGGTGTCAGTGGGAGGAATAGTGTCCCATCGTTGGTGTCAGTGGGAGGAATAGTGTCCCATCGTTGGTGTCAGTGGGAGGAATAGTGCCCCATCGTTGGTATCAGTGGGAGGAATAGTGTCCCATCATTGGTGTCATTTGGGGAGGAATAGTGCCCCATCGTTGGTGTCAGTGGGAGGAATAGTGCCCCATCGTTGGTGTCATTTGGGGGAGGAATAGTGCCCCATCGTTGGTGTCAGTGGGAGGAATAGTGCCCCATCGTTGGTGTCAGTGGGAGGAATAGTGCCCCATTATTGGTATTAGTGACACCAATGATGGGGCACTATTCCTACTGCCACCAATGATACTTACCTTGCAGACCCCTGCTCCAGCCTGGGCTCGCTCGCTCCCTCCCTCTCCCATGGTACCGACACTTACCTGTCAGATGTCTTCCTTCTCCGGCCGCTCTCCTCCTCTTCACTCGCTCGATCTTCGCGGTGCCGCTCGGCTCCTCCTCTCCAAGCTCCACCTCCTTGCCGGTAATTGGCCGCCTGTGTGCCTCTCCTGAGCTACAGTGCCGGCGGCCAATCACAGGCGAGGATTGATCTCGAGGTGTGTCCAGATGACAGGGGCGGCATGTCATCCCGCCCACACCTGGAGACGGCGGCGGCGGCGGGGAGCGGTGTCTCGGTTCCTAAGACCATCGGAAATGTGTTTTCCGATGGTCTTAGGCGACCCCTGTGGAAGCGTCGTTCGACCCCCAAAGGGGTCGCGACCCCCAGGTTGAGAACCGCTGCTCTAGTGGATCCCTGTCATTAAAGACAGCTTAGGGAGTATGCCCACAAGGGAGCGGTTTAATGGGACATGTACCCTGGATTCTGCCTAAAATTTCCAATCTAGTTGATGGGGACCGCAAGGCATCTCAGGACCACCAATGCGGTAAGTATAGGTGTGCTTAAAGTGATTGTAAAGCCTTATGTTTTTAATTAAAATAACATTTTACCTCTAAACTCTTAGAATGCTTAGTCTACAATCGCCTGAGCTCCTACCTCACTGACAACAACCTTCTTGACCCTTTACAGTCTGGCTTTCGCTCACTACACTCCACTGAAACTGCCCTACTAAAACTCACTAATGATCTACTAACAGCTAAAACCAATGGCCACTCCTCCGTACTCTTACTACTTGACCTCTCTGCGGCTTTTGATACGGTTGACCATCCCCTCCTCCTCAAAAAACTCCACTCTCTTGGCCTCCGAGACTCTGCTCTCTCCTGGTTCTCCTCCTACCTATCGCAGTGCTCCTTCAGCATTACCTATAACTCTGGCTCCTCCTCTCCACTTCCTCTTTCTGTAGGGGTCCCTCAAGGTTCCGTCCTTGGACCCCTTCTCTTCTCCATCTACACCTCCTCCCTTGGTCACTTGATAAACTCCCATGGCTTTAAGTTACGGCTATGCTGATGACACACAAATCTATCTTTCTACTCCTCACCTCACCCCTTCAATCTCCTCTCGCATTACTAACCTACTAAGTGACATATTGGCATGGATGTCACTCCACATCCTCAAACTCAATATTTCCAAAACTGAGCTCTTAGTATTCCCTCCAGCCTGTGCCCCCTCCCCTGACTTCTCCATCAAGATCAATAACACAACCATCAGTCCCTCCCCTCATGCCAGGGTACTAGCCCAAAATCCAATCACTGTCTAAATCTTGTAGACTTCACCTCCGCAACATCTCCAAAATACACCCGTTCCTAACCTCGGAAACCACTAAGCAACTTATTCACTCCCTTGTTATCTGTCGCCTTGACTATTGTAACTTCCTCCTCATTGGCCTACCTCATTGCAGGCTATCTCCTCTTCAGTCTATCATGAATACTGCTGCCAGACTCATCCACCTTACTAACCATTCTGTATCTGCCACCCCTCTCTGCCAATCCCTCCACTGGCTTCCCATTGCCCAATGGATACAATTCAAAACATTAACAATAACATATAAAGCTATTTATAACTCTGCCCCAAATTACATCACCAATCTTGTCTCTAAATATCACCCAATCCGTCCTCTCCACTCCTCGCACGACCTCCTGGTCTCTAGCTCCCTTGTCGCCTCCTCCCATGCTCATCTCCAGGACTTTGCCAGAGCTTCCCCCATCCTCTGGAATTGTCTACCCCAATTAGACTATCGCCTACTCTGCTCACTTTTAGGCGATCTCTGAAAACCTATCTCTTCAGGGAAGCCTATCCTGCCATCAGCTAATAATGGAATCTTCTACTCTTCCTACCAGCCCATTCCCCACAGTTACTACCTTTTGTACCACTAGCCCCTCCCTCCTAGATTGTAAGCTCTGAGGAGCAGGGCCCTCCTATCCCTCTTGTATTGAATTGTGTTGTTGCTGTATTGTCTCCCATTATATTGTAAAGCGCTGAGCAAACTGTTGGCGCTATATAAATCCTGTATAATAATAATAATGTTATACTTACCTGCTCTGTGTAATGGTTTTGCACACAGAAGCCCTGATCCTCCTCTTTTCGGGTCCCCTGACGATTTTCCTAGCTCCTCTTCAGTGAGGACCCCTATAGGAAGGCGCTTCCTATGGGTACACTACTGCAGACTCGCTCTCAAGCCCTGCTACCTGCATCCATAAACATAGACAGTGGGGCTCAGCCCCACACCCGTCATCACAGATGTTTTATTGGCAGGAGCCAATGGCTCCTACTGCTATCAGTCTGCCATATGAAGAGGGACAGAGCAGAGAGCCGCTGCTCTTAGGCACAGAGCTGGATCGCAATGGTAAGTAGAGGAGGGGCTGTCTGGGGCCAGTTCCCAGTAACAGGTGGTTTATTACCTAAATGCATAGATTGTAACATGTTCCCATAGCTGCAACCGCACCACTGCCATCCCTCTGACAGATAGTATGGGGAGAGGTATCTCCATACTATCTGTCAGATTTGAAAACTGCAATTTCACAGAACTCTGTGAATGACTGATGTAGCTGTGTGGGTGGAGCCCCGCATGGCCACGTCACTCATTCACACAGTTCTGTGAGTGCCTACCAGTCCCGACAGCCTTAGCAGCTGTCAGCTTGTAGTTTTCAATTCTCTACCACAGCACTGTGGAGCGCCGTGGTAGTTAACTGAAGCTTCCTGTCAGTATACAGTGAAGGAAATAAGTATATGATCCCCTGCTGATTTTGAACGTTTGCCCACTCACAAAGAAATGATCAGTCTAAAAATCGAATGCTAGGTGTATTGTAACACAGAGATAGAATAGCAACACAAAAGTCAAAAGAAATGCATGTCTAACAAATTATGCACTGATTTGCATGTTCATGAGGGAAATATGTATTTGATCCTGTATCGTTCAGCAGGATTTCTGGCTACCAGGTGTCTTTCATACAGATAAGAAGCTGAGATTAGAAGCAGTCTCTTAAAGGGAGTGCTGCTAATCTCATTTTCTTACCTGTATAAAAGACACCTGTCCATAGGAGCAATCAAACAGATTCCAAACTCTCCACCATGACAAAGAGCTGTCAGCAGGGGATCAAATACTTATTTCACTGTATCTGCTTGACTGTACATCCCGTACGGCAAGCAGATATTCTGACAGGTGTGCAGAAGACCTGCATGGTATCAGTGATCTACTGATGACTGGTGCAATGCTTTTCCAGGCTCCTGCAGACAAAAATAATAAATGCACATTTTTTTTTTACCTGCAAAAAATGTGCATTTATTATTTTTGTCCAGAAGGTGAACTTCTCCTTTAGGGTAAAAAACTAAGGCATTGCAACCACTTTAATGTATTTCTCAAGTCCCCTAAGGTGTTATCGCATGAGCACCAGCTGCAACTCTCAGGTACAAACTGGCAGCAAGAGGAGGCGCAGTAGCATGGTTAGAATTGGTACCATTATACTGGGCCTATGGCCTGCGCACCTCTGACACCGAGTCCTTGCAGCCTCTCTCTGGTCTGTAGTATTGTGTATGCCGTTTTCTGGTGCACGTGCCGACTTGATTAGTCCTTCCCACCATCTCCTCAGCCACACTCACACCATGATCCTCCAGAAAATTTACTCCGCCTCCCAGCTCCTCCACAATGTTTACTCCGCCTCCCAGCTTCCTCCACAATGTTTACTCCGCCTCCCAGCTTCCTCCACAATGTTTACTCCGCCTCCCAGCTTCCTCCACAATGTTTACTCCGCCTCCCAGCTTCCTCCACAATGTTTACTCCGCCTCCCTGCTTCCTCCACAATGTTTACTCCGCCTCCCTGCTTCCTCCACAATGTTTACTCCGCCTCCCAGCTTCCTCCAGAAAATTTACTCAGCCTCCCAGCTTCCTCCACAATGTTTACTCCGCCTCCTAGCTTCTTCCAGAATGTTTACTCCGCCTCCCAGCTTCCTCCACAATGTTTACTCCGCCTTCCAGCTTCCTCTAGAACGTTTACTCCGCCTCCCAGCTTCCTCCAGAATGTTTACTCCGCCTCCCAGCTTCCTCCACAATGTTTACTCCGCCTCCTAGCTTCCTCCAGAATGTTTACCCCACCTCCCAGCTTCCTCCACAATGTTTACTCCGCCTCCCAGCTTCCTCTAGAACGTTTACTCCGCCTCCCAGCTTCCTCCAGAACGTTTACTCCGCCTCCTAGCTTCCTCCACAATGTTTACCCCGCCTCCCAGCTTCCTCCACAATGTTTACCCCGCCTCCCAGCTTCCTCCACAATGTTTACCCCGCCTCCCAGCTTCCTCCACAATGTTTACCCCGCCTCCCAGCTTCCTCCACAATGTTTACCCCGCCTCCCAGCTTCCTCCACAATGTTTACTCCGCCTCCCAGCTTCCTCCACAATGTTTACTCCGCCTCCCAGCTTCCTCCACAATGTTTACTCCGCCTCCCAGCTTCCTCCACAATGTTTACTCCGCCTCCCAGCTTCCTCCAGTATGTTTACTCCGCCTCCCAGCTTCCTCCACAATGTTTACTCCGCTTCCTAGCTTCTTCTAGAACGTTTACTCCGCCTGTCAGCTTCCTCTAGAAGGTTTACTCCGCCTGCCAGCTTCCTCCACAATGTTTACTCCGCCTCCCAGCTTTCTCCACAATGTTTACTCCACCTCCTAGCTTCCTCTAGAACGTTTACTACGCCTCCCAGCTTCCTCCACAATGTTTACTCCACCTCCTAGCTTTCTCTAGAACATTTACTCCACCTCCCAGCTTCCTCCACAATGTTTACTCCACCTCCCAGCTTTCTCTAGAACGTTTACTCCGCCTCCCAGCTTCCACCAGAATGTTTACTCCACCTCCCAGCTTCCTCCAATGTTTACTCCGCCTCCCAGCTTCCGCCACAATGTTTACTCCGCCTCCCAGCTTCCACCACAATGTTTACTCCGCCTCCTAGCTTCCTCCAGAATGCTGTAATTGCTGCCATGTCCTTCTGCCAGACCTTAGGTCTCTGCTCCAAACATGAAAAAAAGGTATCAAAGGTATCAGCTTCCTCCACAATGTTTACTCCACCTCCCAGCTTTCTCTAGAACGTTTACTCCGCCTCCCAGCTTCCTCCACAATGTTTACTCCACCTCCCAGCTTTCTCTAGAACGTTTACTCCGCCTCCCAGCTTCCACCAGAATGTTTACTCCACCTCCCAGCTTCCTCCAATGTTTACTCCGCCTCCCAGCTTCCGCCACAATGTTTACTCCGCCTCCCAGCTTCCGCCACAATGTTTACTCCGCCTCCTAGCTTCCTCCAGAATGCTGTAATTGCTGCCATGTCCTTCTGCCAGACCTTAGGTCTCTGCTCCAAACATGAAAAAAAGGTATCAACATGGAGGGGGAGGGGGTGTCACAGTATACTTTCAGGGGCCCCTCCTCCTCATTCCTGCAGAGGGCCCCTCAGATATACAGGGTGATGGCTCCCTTTACTGTACATTGCCAGGGGCCCCTACTGCCTAGGTCTAGAAGCTAGGGGAACCTCAAACTAAGCACGGTGAAAGGCCCCTCCACCTCAGGCCTGCAGACTGAGGTCCCCCTTTACTGTCAGGGGCCAATATACATTAAGTACGCAGGGTATGGGCCCCTCTTCTCACAATGATAACCTTCAGGGCAAGGACTCCACTTTATTGTCAGCGGTCCCTTCTTCTCAGGCATAGATAACACCCCCCCCCCCCAATATGAGGCCCTTACACTTTAGATCTGCACAAGGCGGGTGGGCTCAATGTATACTCCAGACTGAGGGCCCCCACCTCAGGCACCAGGGTGATAGCCCCCACCCAACTGTACACTATCAGGGGCCCCTTCTCTTTGGTCATACAAGGTAAGGGCCCCCTCAGAGTAAGCACTGAGTGACTCTTACTACTATCAGCGTCCAATACACTTGAATACAAACGGGTAAGGCCCCCATCCCTCCTCCATAGTGAAAAAGCCCCATTTAATGTTGAGGGGGGGTAATACTTGTTAGTTGTACAAGGTGAGCTCCCCCTCCTGCGAACTAGAGCTTTCCAGGGGCCCCTCCTATTCAGTCCTACCACATAAGGGCGTTCCGGAATGTGAGGTGAGGGGCTCCTCCTCAGGCCTGCACTGCCCCCAGCCGGCTGTAGTCCTGTGAGTGCCCCGTAGCCCTCTCCTGCACCTCCTCATTGCGCAGCTCATCGATGAGGATGGTGTTGCAGCAAGATCTGTCCCCAGTGAAGATCTGCCCCCCTTCACACAACTGCGCATGTGCCAGTTTCAGGCATAAACAGATGATCGGCGATCTCGCTCTGTTACACTGTTAACCCCTTTTATGCTGGATTGTAATTACACGAACCACTGAATCACATCCCTCGGATCACTGCCGCTGACGATCCTACCGCAACATGTCGCCAAGCTGCGGGGGGTTGTGACATGGCGAGTACACTCACATGTGGGGGGGATCAGTGACATGGGGGGGCCATAACATGTTTTGGTGGTGCAGTTACACGTGGGGGCCAGTCACATGGGGGTGGGGATTTGCGTCAAGGGAGGCAGATGTTCACGGGGGACTGAGGGGAGTGTGTTTGCGTCAAGGGGGGGGGGGCAGATATGCACGTGAGGTTGCTGCTTGGGGGGGGGGGAGGGGTTGCTTGCGTCAATGGGGGGCAGATCTTCACGGGGTACTTAACCTGGGGTGGGGGGGTAATGACAAGGGGGGCAGATCTTCACAAGGTACTGATCTTGGGGGGGGGGGGTAATGACAAGGGGTGCAGATCTTCACGGGGGACTGATCTTGGGGGGGGGGGGGGAATGACGAGGGGGCAGATCTTCACGGTGGATTGATCTTGCTGGGGGGGGGAATGACAAGGGGGGCAGATCTTCACGGCGGATTGTACTTGCTGGGGGGGAATGACAAGGGGGGCAGATCTTCACGGGGGACTGATCTTGCTGCAACAACGGGTTTGGCTGAGCGCTGTGTAAGGTCGCACCCACTTTCATGTCTTTCAGCAACACGTGCGGCCGCTTACAGACTAGAAGGCAAAGTCACTACAGGAAGGGGCGGGCACTTAGTGAAGCAGAGTCGGACATTTTAAATAAGGTATGTGAGAAAACCATGGGGGGGGGGGATCTAGCAGGGTGCTGCGGCCGCCTAGGCTCCCCCAAGCCACCCACAACCCTCTCAGACCCGACACTGCTCATCGGTTAGGACGGCGATCAGATTCGTTTTTGTCCACCGCAGCCAATGTGGGAGAGGAGCCGGGGGTGGGGACACCGAGGTTGGCAGACTGGAGTACATAGGTCACGCCTACTGGCAAGGAGTATCGGAGAAAATCATGGGCGGATCTACATGGGGTACTAGGTCGGGCTCCGCCTCCACCCCTGATGCCATGCTATGGCTCACCCACCAATGCGGACACGTCTTTGATGAAGGTTGAATAACTAGCCAGAGGATGACTCTCCTGCCGCTACAAAAAACAGGGCAATTTTTTTTTAACTCTGCCATGGCCGGTCCTAAGCCTGTGCTGCAAAAAGAGGAAGGTTGGGTATTAGGAAAGCAAACCAGCCCTTTTAAAACCATTTGCGGAGCAGTTGGGAAAGTTCAGTGACACTGAGGTGATGATCCTTTTGGGGGAGGTTCAGTGGCACTGCAGCAATGAAGACCTCTCTGAGCGTGGTTGGTTCTGAGAGCAATGGCCCAGACCCCATTCCATAACACTTGGAAGTTGCTCATTGGGGTGTAGAGCTGGTTCAAAGGTTGCCCGTGAGGGTTGTTTGCAAGCACATGTAAAGTGCAGGGGAACTCTGCGCTCCCCTCCGAAACTGGAAGATTGCTTTACCACTGCTCTTCATGTGCTCCGCCTGGCCTTGTGTGAAGTTTGCAACTACACCATGTCCCAATCAAAACCCTGACAAAACAGGGCTCAGGACAGAGGGAACGATGAGTAAAAAGCAGCACACATTACACATATTCCCCTTGCCAAGGTCTGGTCACGAGCCCATGCTGCGAAAGGAAGGAGGAGGGTTGGGAGCTGGTTTAGCCCTGTAAAAACCACATATTTTAAGCTGGCAGGAAAAAGTTCACTGCTCCTGGGACTGGACAAGTGTGCCTAGCTGAAGCTGCAACAGGGTAGCATGGACGATGAGACTGTTCATCACATACACCCACAGTTCGACCTATGCCATGGCTCACCCACCACCAATGCGGACACATCTTGGATGAAGGTCGAATAACCAGCCAGGGGATGACTCTCCTGCCGTTACAAAAACAGGGCAATTTTTTTTTTTTTTAACTCTGCCATGGCTGTCCTAAGCACGTGCTGCAAAAAGAGGAAGGTTGGGTTTTGGGAAAGCAAACCAGCCCTCTAAAAACCATTTACGGAGCAGTTGGGAAAGCTCAGTGATTTTTTTTTGCTATCACAAGGGATGAACATTATCTCGTGTGAAAACATGGGGCATGACAGATCCTTTTTATGGAGAAATGGCTACCCAGGCCAGTTCTGATAGTGCTTAAATACATGTCACCATCAGCATGTTTTTGGGGCCCTTAAAAATGACTCCTCCAAACCTGATATTTTCTGTGAATTAAAGGCCTTTGAAAATCAAGTCTTCTTTTTTTTATATTTTTGACCTTCCACAACAATTGCGCATTAAGTGCAAGCCATTGATTGATTTGGCGCTGAATACAATCCTATCGTGTAGAAGATTGCATTAACTGATGCAGGGATTTGAACTTGTGATCTCATGCTTGTAAGTGCAGTGCTTTACCACCTGAGTCACCATCAGAGCTACTTGTGATGTCTAAAATGTTGGGGCCTTATCATGTACTAGTTGTCAATGTGTGTTTTTTGGATTATCCGGTTGTTATGTTGGATAAGGCCTGCTTTTTAGGAGCACTCACAAGCACCTTCTACGGTGGCGCAGTGGGTAAAGCGTCGGGTGTGTTAATGTGAGGTCCTGGGTTTGATTCCCTGCTGTGGCATTCTGAATTTGAAGTGGTCTTAATTCATGACCAAACTGGAAGTGCCAGCTAGGTAAATTGGAGGAACTATGTCAGTGGTTCCAGCGTAAAATTGGGGAGGTGAATAGAAACAGCAGTGGGCCCAGCCAGGGGTGGGGCAAATCAAGAGCAGGGTTGGGACATTAGAAAGGATCTTGGCAAGAGTGGTGGTGATTCAGAGGGGGGGAAGCTGAGGTGAGTTTCCTGGTGAGCTGGATAGGGATGCAGGATGGGGGCAATAGAAGGAGTGACACTGAAAGGAGGTTAGAGGAGCAACTAGCTAAAATAGTAATCAGTGGCAGGGTGGGACTGGTTAAAAGAGGATGCTGAGTCAAGGTAAAAAGGTGAGCAGAGGATGGAGACCCTAGCAGGTGTGCCTGGTGATGCAGGATGGGGGCCCTGGATGGAGTGACTGGTTAAAAGGCAAAACTGTGTCAGGGAAACTAGTGAGCAGGGAGGGGTCACTGAGAGGGAGTGACTGGGAAGATAAGGGGAAAGCTGTGAAAGATGAGTAGGATGGGGGGACACTGGAGCAGGGGTCAAAGAGAGACTAGTTAAAAGAGTAAGTGTAACTGGTTAAAAGGGGAAGGTGAGTGGACAAAGCACAGTGTTGAAAAGGAGATTTTTCCGCAAGCCCCCTGCACCCATCAGGATACTTTTTTTCCCCTTCTACTCCCTGCCTGCATTTGGCATCCTCTCTCAGCAGCCCAGCCTCTTTAATCCACCTATCGGGCTGCTCCCCAAGCTGGCAGCCAGCCCCCCCCTATGCATTTTTGAGGCAGCCTATCTAACCTTAGCCACACGCTACCCAGGCCAATTGTGACTTTTGACAATGTTAAAATAAGCATTTTTATTTGACCCAACAATTACTTTGACTGGTTAAAAGGGGAGGCTGAGTCAGGGGAACTAGTGAGCAGGGTGGGTGGTTCACCGATAGGGGTCCAGAGAGGGAGTGACCAGGAGAAAAAAAAAAAAAGGGAGAAGCTGAGTCAGGGTGAAAGGTGAGCATGAATGAGTAGGATGGGGGACACTGGAGAAGGGGTCAGAGGGGTGACTAGTTAAAAGAGTAAGTGTAACTGGTTTAAAGGGGAAGGTGAGTGGACCAAAGCACAGTGTTGGGAGGGAGAATCCTCCTCCCTTGGGGCCCTTAAAAAGGACTCCTCCAAACATCATATTTTCCTTGAATCACAGACCCTTGAAAATAAAAGGGTGGTCTTTGCAATATTTTTGACCTCCCACAACAATTGCGCATTAAATTAGTAAACACAAGCAAGCCATAGATTGATGCGGTGCTTAATGCAATCCTATTTAAATCCTGCTGCACGGTAGCTTACATTGACTGGTGCAGAGATTTGAAGACTGGTGCTTGACCTCATGCTTGCAAGATCAGTGCTTTACCATTGCCACCATCAAAGCTGCTTGTGGCAATGGTTCCAGAGTAAAATTGGGAAGGTGAACAGAAACTGCAGTGGGTGCAGCCAGGGATGGAGATGATCAAGAGCAGGGTTGGGACATTAGAAGGGTTCTGGGCAAGGATAGTGGAGATTCAGAGGGGGAAGCTGAGGCAGGGTGCCTGGTGAGCAGGATAGGGATGCTGGAAGGGGGACCTCAGGTTGGGCGAGGACCACTAGCCAATTTCATGAGGGGATCATGGATAGGGGGGTCTAGTGAGGGTGTGACTGGTTAAAAGGGGAAGCTGAGTCAGGGTGAAAAGTGAGCAGGATGTGGACACTGAAAAAGGGGTCAGAAGGGTGACATGCTAAAAGAGGAAAGCAATGTGTTTACAGTGAGGCACACAGTTAACCATTTGTTCACCTGTTGTGTTAACCCCTTCCTTCCTTGTGTTTTTTTTACCACAGATCACTGTATTGGTGTCACTGGGGATGTCAGTGACACCAAGTCATTTCCCCCCAGTGTCAGAATGTCCGCCGTTATCCCGCTATAAGTCGCTGATTGCCGCCATTACTAGTAAAAAATAAAAATTCCAGTATATCTACCACCATTTGTAGACACTATAACTTTCACGTAAACCAATTAATTTACACATTGGGATTTTTTTTAGCAAGGACATGTAGCAGAATACATTTTGGCCTAAATTTATGATGAATTTTTATTTTTTTTATTTTTTTACTGGACATGTTTAATAGCAAAAAGTCAAAAATATTGTTACATAGTTAGTCTGGCTGAAAAAAGACAAAAATCCATCCAGTTCAACCATATAAAAAAAAAAAAAAAAAGTTATAATCCTATACCCACAGTTTATCCAGAGGAAGGCAAAAAGAAACTTAGCAAAGCATGATCCAATTTGCTCCTGTTGGGAAAAAAAAATCCTTCCTGATCCCCTGAGAGGCAATCGGATATTCCCTGGATCAACTTTACCTATAAATGTTAGTATCCAGTTATATTCTGTGTATCTAAGAAACAATCCAGACCTTTTTTGAAGAATCCACTGAGCTGGCCAGAACCAACTCTTGAGGGAGTCTATTCCACATTTTCACAGCTCTCACTGTGAAGAAACCTTTGTGTTTGGAGATTACATTTCTTTTCCTCCAGACATAAAGAGTGCCCCCTTGTCCTCTGATGACCTCAGGGTGAATAACTCTACACCAAGTTCACTATATGAACCACTGATGTATTTATACATGTTGATCATATCCCCCCTAATCTCCTCTTCTCAAGAGAGAATACATTCAGTTCCTCTAATCTTTCCTCATAGCTGAGCTCCTCCATGCCTCTTATCAGTTTGGTTGCCCTTCTCTGTACTTTCTCCAGTTCCCCAATGTTCTTTTTGTGAATTGGTGCCCAAAACTGAACTGCATATTCCAGATGAGGTCTTACTAATGATTTGTACAGGGTAATATGATATCTCTCTCTCTGGAGTCTATACCTCTTTTAATACAAGAGAGGATTTTGCTTGCTTTAGAAACCGCAGCTTGGCATTGCATGTCATTATTAAGCTTGTGATCTACCAGAACCCCCAGATCCTTCTCTACCATTGATTCCTCCCAGTTGTACTCCCCCTAGTATGTATGATGCATGCATATTCTTAGCCTCTAAGTACATAACCTTAAATTTATCAGCATTAAACCTCATTTGCCACATAGTTGCCCAATTACATTGTGCATTGAGGTCGGCTTGTAAGTTGGAGACATCCTGTAAGGACGTTATTCCACTGCACAGCTTGGTGTCATCTGCAAAGACTGAAATGGGATTTCTAATATCAGACCCTATATCGTTTATAAATATATTAAAAAGTAAGGGTCCCAACACTGAACCGTGGGGTACACCACTGACAACCCTAGACCATTCAGAGTATGAATCATTAACCACTACTCTTTGAATACAATCTTTTAGCCAGTTTTCTATCCATTTACATACAGATTTTTCCAAGCCTGTAGACTTTACCTTACACATTAGCCGTGTGTGGGGAACTGTGTCAAACACTTTTGCAAAATCCAAGTATACCATATCCACCGCCACCCCTCTGTCCAAGGTTTTGCTCACCCCCTCATAAAAAGAAATCAGATTTGTTTGACAACTTCTGTCTTTCATGAATCCATGCTGTCTGTTGCTTAAAATATTTTTTTCCAGCAAGAACTCATCTATGTGGTCTTTTATTAAACACTCCAATATCTTTCCAACTATAGAAGTTAAACTAACAGGTCTATAATTACTTGGTAAAGATTTTGACCCTTTTTAAATATTGGCACCACATTGGCCTTACGCCAATCCAGTGGTACTATGCCAGTCATTAAAGAGTCCCTACAAATTAGAAACAATGGCTTTGAAATGACAGAGCTCAATTCTTTAAGGACCCGTGAGTGTATGCCATCCGGTCCAGGTGCTTTATTCACCTTTATACTGTCTAAATATTTTTGGATCATATCAATTGTGAGCCAATGTGGAACATCTGGAGTTGTGTAAATACCATGCCTATTATGGACAAGAGCTCCCCCATGCTCCTTTGTATACACAGAGCTGAAGAAGGTATTAAATACATTTGCCTTCTCTATGTCCCCAGTCAACCATTCTAGATTATTTTGTAAAGGGCCTACATGCTAGGACCGGACCTTTTTACTGTTAATATATTTGAAGAATTTTTTAGGGTTGGTCCTGCTATCTTTTGCAATCTGTCGTTAGTTTTCAATTTTTGCGGTCTTTATTTCCTTTTTGCATATTTTATTATATTCTTTGTAATGTTTAAACGGTGATAGCGTTCCTTTATTTTTATATTTAATAAAAGCTCTTTTCTTATTATCTATAGCCTTTTTAACTTTGGCCATAAGCCACATAGGTTTGATTTGAAGCCTTTTAAACTTGTTGCCCATGGGAATATATTTTGCAGTGTGTTCACATACAGTCTTTTTGAAGAACTCCCATTTCTGTGTTGTGTTCATCAATGCCAATATTCCCTCCCAGTCTAAGGCTTGGAGAGCAGCTCTCAGCCTTGGAAAAATAGCTCTCTTGAAATTGAGCATTTTTATTTTTTCCGTATGTGCTTGCGGTTTACAGCGAACAATAAATTAAATCATGTTATGGTCACTGCTACCCAGATGTTCTTTTATATGGACATTAGTAATAAGCTCTGCATGGTTTGAGATTACCAAGTCCAGCAGATCATAGTTTCTAGTAGGGGCCTCTATGAACTGTACCATAAAATTGTCCTGTAGTAGGTTTTAAAATGTTTGCCCTTTAACTGTTCCTGCAGTACCATTACTCCAGTCAATTTCTGGGTAGTTAAAATCCCCCATTATTATCACTGTCCCAGCCCTTTCAATCTGTGCAAGGAGCTTCCAGGAGCAGGAGTTTCCACCTGCTCGTTAACACTGGGAGGCCTATAACAAACTCCAATGATTTTCTTTGTAGTACGCACCCCCATGTGCAGTTCCACCCATAATACTTCAGCCTCATCACACGCTCCATCAACTAGGTCCTCTTTTACACTCGCTCTGAGATCACTTCTCACATAGAGACAGACACCACCACCTTTCCTATTTACTCTGTCTCTCTGAAAGAGAACATAACCAGGAATATTAATGGACCAGTCCTGAGAAGAATGAAGCCAAGATTCAGCAATACCAATTAAATCATAGTTCTCTTCAGGCAACAAAGCTTCCAACTCACCTATTTTGCTTGGCAGACTTCTGGCATTGGTGAACAGTTTGACACCTTGTTCACACGTATTTTGCATATTTTTTATTTTCATACAAATGGTACCAATTCCACTGGTTGTTTGTAACATGGGAACCTTCTTACCTGCCATAGCCTTCCCCCCCATCTTTCCCCATTCCACCCACCAATAACTACTGACCCGTCTGATCTGTCTACCCCGTTATAATCTAATTCTTCCTCCCCCCTCGATACTAGTTTAAATACTCCCTCCAGCCTTCCCATAAACCTCTCCCCTAGCACAGCAGACCCCCTTCCATTTAGGTGCAAACCATCTCTAGCATATAGGTCGCACCCCAATGAAAAGTCAGCTCAATGCTCTAGAGACCCAAATCCTTTCCTCTTACACCAGGTCTTCAGCCATGCATTGAGTTCTCTAATCTCCCCGTCTTTCCTGAGTTGCGCATGGCACAGGTAATATTTCAGAGAATATCACCTTCGAGGTCCTTCCCTTCAACTTGCAGCCTAGTTCTTTAAATTAAGTCTTAAGGAGCCTCCACCTTCCATGTATTCTGACATTAGTTCCAACATGGACCAAGACAGCTGGGTCATGCCCAGCCCCTCCCAGTAATTTATCAACCCGGTCCACCACATGCCAAACCCTGGCACCAAGGAGACAGCAAACCATTTGGTTATGGCGATCCTGGCAACAAATTATTCTATCAGTCCTTCTGATCATAGAAGCCCCTACTACCACCATCTGTCTAGGCCTTCCTGCACTACCCTCACCACCCCTCCCAGATGGTCTTCCCTTCCGGCTGTTAGGGATAGCAGTTGCATCCAGGGCTGCCACCCCTGAGCTTGCTACCCCCACATCTTCACCCAACTTGGCAAATCTGTTTGGGTGCTCAAACCAAGGGCCAGCCTTCCTTTTATGTGAGGCCCTACCACTCCCTCTCGTTACAGTAACCCATCTTCCTACCTGATAATTCCGATTAGCCCCTCCGCCCTCCACATCAATCCCATTATCTACAGTACCTGCTCAGGGAGCAGAAGACCCCTTTTAAAGGTTGTCTGTTCTGCCCAGTGTTGGAACGTGCTCCTCCAGATCTCTAACGCCAGATTCCAGAAGGGCAACTCGCTCACATCTGCCGCAGCAGTATCCATCCTGGAGCTGTTGCTCCATAAATGCAGCACACTGTGCACTGCACAAACCTTCCACCCTGCTAGCACACATTATCCCAGTTACAATATTACAGGAAAGATCAGTTGTCACTTACAGGTTAGTTGACTCCTGTTATAATCTCCTGTTTTCAACTCCGTTTTTTTAACTCCACTTATTAAAGGTCCAGCAAGCAAAATACAGGCAAGTTAAAAAAACGAGCAAGCTCAGAGTGAGCTCTACCGCAAGTTATATAGGACCCGTATCACCTGTGACCAATTAAACCCTCCCCTTAATTAGCAGACTGAAGGAAGACAAGGAAAGAAAGGGGAAAAAAATTCTATTTAAAAAGTGACAGAAAAGGGTATTTAAGAAAGTAAAAGCTTTTAGCAAGACCCAAAGAAGAAAATAAAACAACTACAAGCACCAGCAGTCAAAAGTAAAACTTTCAAATTTCCCACGCTTTTTAGTGATCAGCCAGCAAAAAATGTCAAATAATAAGCAAAAATACTGTTGTTCTCTCAAAATTGTCGTTTTTTTTATAGCGCAAAAAATAAAACCGCACAGGCGATCAAATATCACCGAAAGAAAGCTTATTTTGTGGGGAAAAAAGGACGTAAATTTCATTTGGGTGCAGCGTTGCATGACCGCGCAATTCTCAACGTAATGCAGCACCATAATGCTATAAATGGCCTGGTCAGGAAGCGGGGGGGCAGGTAAATCCTCTTGAGAGCAAGTGGTTAATAGAACAAGACTGAGATGCTCCTGGTAATGGCCTGATATCGTCTACTGCCACCATCTGCTCAATGGAGGACTTACAGCTAGCAGCGCAATGTAAGGGATTCTCGCACTATCTTCCCTCTACCACGCGGTGGCGCCACTTGTGTCTGCACAGCACGTGTACTAGGATCAGCCACGTGCAGAGGATGCGGACACCGGAAGAGCGGTGCTTTCTGGGAAGTGTAGTTCTCGGCGGGGGACCGGTTTGCAGCGTCGTGCAGACAGGTGAGGTGGATGGCGGAGGAATGGGTCGGGGTATTGGCGTCATTTATTGTGTGTCCGGCTCCCAGCAATGGCCCTCAGTGTTCCAGCATCTCTCCCATATCCCGGAAGCAAGCAGCAGAGTGTCTATAGAGCCTGCACTCATAGCTGCACGTGCTGGGGAGCCTCATGCACTCATAGCAACCAATCAAAATCTGTCCTGTGCTGCTGTGCCCGCCTGTTGGTTGCTATGGGTAACTGCATAAAACAGTCATCACTAGGAGCGGATTAAAGCTTGGACTGTCACGTGACCCCCTTCTTCCCCACAGAAGCATGGCTATTCTGTTTCATGTACAGAGCCTGCCTCCTATGTCTTGTATCTGGGTTATTCTGTGTGGCGTATTCTGGAATCAGTGAATCAATAGTTCTGCGTCACTCTACCACCAAAATACATCCCAACTCTGTGAGATTGGAGCTAAGGACACCTATTAGCAAATATATGTAGGCCTAGGACACCCCCCCCCCCTTAAAGGAGAATTATACAATATATAGATTAGTTATCCGCTTTTCAGCCGCCCTATAGCAGAAGTGCAAAATCATGCATATATATATGGTTTTGCATGACCGGGTAGGGGGCACATGCGTGCTTTACCCGCACCGCCATTAGCGGCCTCAGCTGTCGATCACCGTGTCCCGGCCGGTGAACAATACAGATCTCTCCTGTCAGCTCCTGCACGCTGTTTGTATGGCTCTGCACAAATATAAAGCAGTGTGCTTACAGTGGAACGCATACACAGCTTCATAGTAAAACATGCACACAGTTAACCCTTTGATCACCCCAGATGTTAACCTCTTCTTGCCCAAGGCCATTAGTACAGTGTGAGTGCATTTTATTAGCACTGATCATTGTATCAGTGTCATTGGCAGTTAGTCTGTCTCTCCCCTCCCCATGTCAGAATGCCCGCTATAAGTTGCTGATCACCGCCATTACTAGTATAAGGAAAAAAAAATCCAGTATGTGTACCACCTTTTGTAGATGCTATAACTTTCACATAACCAATAAATTTACACATATTGGGACGTAGCAGAATACATTTTGGCCTAAATTTATGACTAAATTTGATTTTTTAAAATTTTTTTACTGGACATGTTTAATAGCAAAAAAATCTAAAATATATTTTTTTTCCCAAAATTGTCAGTCTTTTTTTGTTTATAGAGCAAAAAATTAAAAAAAAATGCGCAGGTGATCAAATACCACCGAAAGAAAGCTCCATTTGTGGGAAAAAAGGACATAAATTTAATTTGGGTGCAGCGTTGCAGGACCGCGCAATTGTCAGCTAAAGTAACGCAGTGCTGCATTGCAAAAATGGCCTGGTCAGGAAGGGGGGTAAATCCTCAGGAGGGCAAGTGGTAAACCCACATTACATGCAATCAATAAAACAAAGATTATACATAGAACAATATCGAACCTCTGAAAAGTATAAGCATGCATACGTACTCAGTACTTGGTTTGGGCCCCTTTTGCAGCAATTACTGCCTCAATGCGGCGTGGCATGGAAGCTATCAGCCTGTGGCACTGCTGAGGTGTTGTGGAAGACCAGGATGCTTCAATAGCAGCCTTCAGCTCTTCTGCATTGTTCCGTCTCATGTCTCTCATCTTTCTCTTGGCAATGCCCCATAGATTCTCTATGGGGTTCAGGTCAGGCGAGTTTGCTGGCCCATCAAGCACAGTAATCCCACGGTCATTGAACCAGGTTTTGGTGCTTTTGGCAGTGTGGGCAGGTGCCAAGTCCTGCTGGAAAATGAAGTCAGCATCCCCATAAAGCTCGTCTGCAGAAGGAAGCATGAAGTGCTCCAAAATCTCCTGGTAGACGGCTGCATTGACCCTGGACTTAATGAAGCACAGTGGACCAACACCAGCAGATGACATGGCTCCCCAAATCAACACAGACTGTGGAAACGTCACACTGGACTTCAAGCATCTTGCAGTGTGTGCCTCTCCATTCTTCCTCCATACTCTGGGTCCTTGGTTTCCAAATGAGATGCAAAAGTTGGTCTCATCAGAAAAGAGGACTTTGGACCACTGAGCAATAGACCAGGTCTGTTTTTCTTTAGCCCAGGTAAGACGCTTCTGATGTTGTTTGTTGTTCAGGAGCGGCTTGACAAGAGGAATAGGACATTTGAAGCCCATGTCCAGGATCCATCTGTGTGTCCCCAACACTTTTGAATGGCCTTTTCCTCTCCAGGCTGCGGTCATCCCTGCTGCTTGTGCACCTTTTTCTTCCACACTTCCCTTCCACATAACTTTTCTATTAATGTGCTTTGATACAGCACTTTGGGAACATCCAACTTCTTTTGCAATTACCTTTTGAGGCTTTCCCTCCTTATGGAGGGTGTCAATGATGGTTTTCTGCACAACTGTCAGGTCAGCAGTCTTTCCCATGATTGGGATTCCTACTGAACCAGACTGAGAGACCATTTAAAGCAGTGATGGCGAACCTTTTTGAGCCCGAGTGCCCAAACTGCAACCCAAAACCAACTTATTTCTTTCAAAGTGCCAACACTGCAATGAAACCTGAATATCGAGCTTTTGGTTTAGAAAAAACAACTCGTACAGTAGTGCAAACTAATTAACAGTACAGGGATGACCAGAGACTGCGGACACAGTACAGGGATGACCAGAGACTGCGGACACAGTACAGGGATGACCAGAGACTGCGGACACAGTACAGGGATGACCAGAGACTGCGGACACAGTACAGGGATGACCAGAGACTGCGGACACAGTACAGGGATGACCAGAGACTGCGGACAGTACAGGGATGACCAGAGACTGCGGACAGTACAGGGATGACCAGAGACTGCGGACACACTACAGGGATGACCAGAGACTGCAGACACAGTACAGGGGATGACCAGAGACTGCGGACACAGTACAGGGATGACCAGAGACTGCGGACACAGTACAGGGATGACCAGAGACTGCAGACACAGTACAGGGATGACCAGAGACTGCGGACAGTACAGGAGATGACCAGAGACTGCGGACAGTACAGGAGATGACCAGAGACTGCGGACAGTACAGGAGATGACCAGAGACTGCGGACAGTACAGGAGATGACCAGAGACTGCGGACAGTACAGGGATGACCAGAGACTGCGGACAGTACAGGGATGACCAGAGACTGCGGACACAGTACAGGGATGACCAGAGACTGCGGACACAGTACAGGGATGACCAGAGACTGCGGACAGTACAGGGATGACCAGAGACTGCGGACACAGTACAGGAGATGACCAGAGACTGCGGACACAGTACAGGGATGACCAGTGACTGCGGACAGTACAGGGATGACCAGAGACTGCGGAAAGTACAGGAGATGACCAGAGACTGCAGACACAGTACAGGGATGACCAGAGACTGCAGACACAGTACAGGGATGACCAGAGACTGCGGACACAGTACAGGGATGACCAGAGACTGCGGACACAGTACAGGAGATGACCAGAGACTGCGGACACAGTACAGGGATGACCAGAGACTGCGGACACAGTACAGGGATGACCAGAGACTGCGGACACAGTACAGGGATGACCAGAGACTGCGGACACAGTACAGGGATGACCAGAGACTGCGGACACAGTACAGGGATGACCAGAGACTGCGGACAGTACAGGGATGACCAGAGACTGCGGACAGTACAGGGATGACCAGAGACTGCGGACACACTACAGGGATGACCAGAGACTGCAGACACAGTACAGGGGATGACCAGAGACTGCGGACACAGTACAGGGATGACCAGAGACTGCGGACACAGTACAGGGATGACCAGAGACTGCAGACACAGTACAGGGATGACCAGAGACTGCGGACAGTACAGGAGATGACCAGAGACTGCGGACAGTACAGGAGATGACCAGAGACTGCGGACAGTACAGGAGATGACCAGAGACTGCGGACAGTACAGGAGATGACCAGAGACTGCGGACAGTACAGGGATGACCAGAGACTGCGGACAGTACAGGGATGACCAGAGACTGCGGACACAGTACAGGGATGACCAGAGACTGCGGACACAGTACAGGGATGACCAGAGACTGCGGACAGTACAGGGATGACCAGAGACTGCGGACACAGTACAGGAGATGACCAGAGACTGCGGACACAGTACAGGGATGACCAGTGACTGCGGACAGTACAGGGATGACCAGAGACTGCGGAAAGTACAGGAGATGACCAGAGACTGCAGACACAGTACAGGGATGACCAGAGACTGCAGACACAGTACAGGGATGACCAGAGACTGCGGACACAGTACAGGGATGACCAGAGACTGCGGACACAGTACAGGAGATGACCAGAGACTGCGGACACAGTACAGGGATGACCAGAGACTGCGGACACAGTACAGGGATGACCAGAGACTGCGGACACAGTACAGGGATGACCAGAGACTGCGGACACAGTACAGGGATGACCAGAGACTGCGGACACAGTACAGGGATGACCAGAGACTGCGGACACAGTACAGGGATGACCAGAGACTGCGGACACAGTACAGGGATGACCAGAGACTGCGGACAGTACAGGAGATGACCGGAGACTGCGGACAGTACAGGGATGACCGGAGACTGCGGACACAGTACAGGGATGACCAGAGACTGCGGAAAGTACAGGAGATGACCAGAGACTGCGGACAGTACAGGGATGACCAGAGACTGCGGACAGTACAGGGATGACCAGAGACTGCGGACATAGTACAGGGATGACCAGTGACTGCGGACAGTACAGGGATGACCAGAGACTGCGGACAGTACAGGGATGACCAGAGAATGCGGACACAGTACAGGGATGACCAGAGACTGCGGACACAGTACAGGGATGACCAGAGACTGCGGACACAGTACAGGGATGACCAGAGACTGCGGACACAGTACAGGGATGACCAGAGACTGCGGACACAGTACAGGGATGACCAGAGACTGCGGACACAGTACAGGATGACCAGAGACTGCGGACACAGTACAGGATGACCAGAGACTGCGGACACAGTACAGGGGATGACCAGAGACTGCGGACACAGTACAGGGGATGACCAGAGACTGCGGACACAGTACAGGGGATGACCAGAGACTGCGGACAGCACAGGGATGACCAGAGACTGCGGACAGCACAGGGATGACCAGAGACTGCGGACACCACAGGGATGACCAGAGACTGCGGACAGCACAGGGATGACCAGAGACTGCGGACAGCACAGGGATGACCAGAGACTGCGGACACCACAGGGATGACCAGAGACTGCGGACAGCACAGGGATGACCAGAGACTGCGGACAGCACAGGGATGACCAGAGACTGCGGACAGCACAGGGATGACTGCTGACCTTTGGGGAGGGAGGGGGAGCGGGTACCTGAATTTAACAGGTACCCGCTCTTACTTCCGCAGAGTTTTTTTTTTTATCTTACCTGTTCCTTTATCCAGCCGCGCGTTGTCTTCCTGGCTTCTGTAGTGTGGGCGCTCGTCGGACAGCCGGATGCCCAGTGCGCATGCGCGAGAAGCGCTGCGCTTTGTGATTGGTCCGGCGGCTTCTGGGATCTGTCATGTGTCCCAGGTACCGCCTTACCATTCACAAAGAGCACTGCTTCTTGTGCATGCGCACTGGGGACCCGGCTGTCACGCACACTACAGCCGGGAAGACAGCGCGCCGCTGGATTCTCCTGGCGTGCCCACAGATAAGGCTCGGCGTGCCGGCTGTGGCACGCGTGCCACGGGTTCGCCATCACTGATTTAAAGGCTCAGGAACCCTTTGCAGGTGTTATGGCTTAATTAGCTGATTAGAGTGGGACACTTTGAGCCTAGAATATTGCACCTTTTCACAATATTCTAACTTTCTGAGATTGTGGATTTGGGGTTTTCATGAGCTGAAAGCCATAATCATCACAATTATGACAATTCACAGCTTGAACTATCTTGCTTTGCATGTAATGAGTCTATCTCATATATTAGTTTCACCTTTTAAGTTGCATGACTGAAATAAATGAACTTTTGCACAATATTCAAATTTTTCGAGTTTCACCTGTACATGCATTTCCAATTGCGAGGAACAATAGATTTGGCAGTATTCAATAAATGCTTCACCAGAGAGTGTATTGTTTAAGTGAACAATGGTTGACATGGATCAGACAGCAGCCTGGGGTGAGCTTCAGGGAGGTCCCTGTGATAGATTTAATTGTATTGCAAACTTCCATCCAGTACAGTTGGAAGTAGTGGACACTCCCACCAGATATGTAACATGGTACCTTTGTGTAGGCCACATCTCCAGCAAATATTATTATTATTATACATGACTTATATAGCGCCATCAGTTTACTCAGCGCTTTACATTATAGTGGGAGACAATACAGTTCAATACAAGAGGGATTAGAGGGCCCTGCTCCTTGGAGCTTACAATCTAGGAGGGAGGGGATAGTGGTACAAGAGGTAATTAGCTGTGGGGGATGGAGTGGTAGGAGGAATAGTTGATTCCAGTGTTAGCTGGGGTCGGTGTAGGCTTCCCTGAAGAGATGGTTTTTCAGAGTGTGCCTAAAGGTGATCAGAGTAGGCAATAGCCTGATAGCTTGGGGTAGGGAGTTCCAGAGGATGAGTGAAGCCCTTGAGAAATCCTGGAGATGACCATGAGAGGAGGAGACAAGGGAGCTAGAGAGTAGGAGGTCTTGCGAGGAGCGGAGAGTACGGTTTGGGTGGTATTTAGAGACAAGGTTGGTGATGTAATTAGGGGCAGTGTTATGAACGGCTTTATACGTCAGTGTTAGTGTTTTGAATTTTATCCGTTGGGCAATTGGGAGCCAGTGGAGGGATTGGCAGAGAGGGGTGGCAGATATAGAGCGGTTAGTAAGGTGAATGAGTCTGGCAGCAGCATTCATGATAGACTGAAGTGGGGATAGCCTGCGGTGAGGTAGGCCAGTGAGGAGGGAGTTACAGTAGTCAAGGCGTGATATAATAAGGGAGTGAATGAGTTGCATAGTGGTTTCCGAGGTTAGGAACAGTTGTATCTTGGAGATGTTGCGGAGGTGGAGTCTACATAAGTTTGTCAGTGATTGGATCTGGGGCTGAAAGGACAGATTGGAGTCTAGGATTACACCTAGTACCCTGGCATGAGGGGTGGGGCTGATGGTAGTGTTGTTGATCTTGATGGAAAAGTCCGGGGGGGGGGGGGGAGCACGGGCTGGGGGGAATACTAGAAGCTAAGTTTTGGAAAGGTTGAGTTTGAGGAAGTGGAGTGACATCCAGTCCGATATGTCACTTATTAGGCTGGTGATGCGATTGGAGACTGAGGGGGTGAAGTGAGGGGTAGAGAGATAGATTTGTGTGTTGTCGGCATAGAGATGGTAGTTGAAGCCGTGAGAGTTTATCAATATCAAATATTAGATGATAATGGAAACCAATGGTTCAACTTATTCGGGGTTGCATACCAATTGGTCATTAGTTTATAAGAGTTGTCCTGAAATCTAGTTCCTATTGAACATTTATAAGCCAAGATGCAAGCATTTGTCCATTGTTCATCTGTGAAGGTTGTGTTCAAACCAAGCTCCCATTCTAAAGGAAATCTGATGGTAGTGCCCACCTAAGAGTTCTGTAGCCATTTATATATTAGGGATGTTACTTTTTCTGTCATTGTGCCTTCCAGACAAGTAGATTCAAAGAGAGTCAAGGGTCTAAAATAATTAATTATTCTATAAGAAGAATGAATATAGGTGTGCAACTGGACATATCTCCAATAGGTAAAGGCAGGTGTATTTAGTTTGTTTTTCAATTGTTCAAACGCTTTACATTTACCTCCATCTAAACATTGTGCAGTTACTCAATGAGGGCTAGAGTTCACAGAGGTGGCACTGGCCAGAATTTGTCTCGGGATAAAATCTGGGTTATCTATTATAGGTGTGAATGGGCCCAGACAGGAAGCTATGCCAAATATCTTAGATGCTTTTCTAAATACTGCTAGAGTGGGACCGATCAATGGATGTTGTTTCACTCTCAGTGAATTTTTTTTTTTCTGGAACCCAGGGTAGAAATCTCAAAGAAGTGGAAGTACTAAGGGCTTCTAAGTGTACCCAGTCCTTACTATCTTTCTGGCAGTTCCAATCACTCACTTTGGTTATCATTGAAGCGTAATAGTAGTGTGAGAAATTAGGAAGGCCTATGCCTCCAGCATTTTTAGGTTTGGAAAGAAGCTGTAAATTAATTCTGGGTCTATTATGGGTGCATAATAGCATCATGTAATCCCATGTGACCCCGTCAAAGGCCTTTTCTGCATCTGACAGGAGAAGGCCCTTGGCATGGCCTCCCCCAAACATATGTATCACATTGAAGGTCTTAATCACGTTATCTCTAGCTTCTCTTCCCGGCATGAAACCAACTTGCTCAGGACCAATGAGTTGTGAGAGAAAGTCACGTAATCGGGATGCTAGGATTTTTGCTAGTAATTTTAAGACGAGATTCAACAGTGGAATGGGTCAATAGCTCAAGCACCTATAGCTCGGGTTCTTACCTGGTTTGGGTAGAATTGTAATATGGGCCATGGAGGAAGTGTCTGGCAGTTTTTTCGGATCTTTTAAAGAATTTAATGCTTTCAATAAAGGGTCCTTCAATATACCAACAAATGTTTAATAGTAATGAGCCATATAACCATCTGGACTCGGGCTTTTCCCAGATTTTAGTGATATGATGGCTAGTAAAAGTTCTTCCTCTGTAATAGGTGTTCCAGCAACTCAGAATCATTCAATTGTAATTTGGGCATATCACTCTGTGCAATGTAGTCTTTTATAATTGGAGACCTGCGTCCCAGAAAAATGAAAGGTTTATGTTGCAAGGGGAGATTATATATAATTTGGAGTAATATTTATGGAATTGTCCCGCGATCTCGTCAGTAATATTGGTTATTTTGTTATTTGAAGTTCTGATCTTAGAAATATGGGATGACATTCAAACTTCATGTAAGGCTTTAGCTAGGTGCTTCCCACTTTTATTTCCATGTTCATAAAAGAATCCTTTTTTGAAGAACAAAATGCGTTTGGAATGTAGGTTTAAGAGGTTTTGTAACTCACGATTCGTCTCTAAGAGTTCCGTCGCTGTTTGAACTGCTACGGAACGTTTATGTTGGGCTTCCAATTTGGAAATTTTTGTCGTCAGGGCTAATAACATTTTTTCATTTACCTTTCTCTGCTTTGAAGCTAAATTAAATTCCCCGTGGAGCACACATTTATGGGCTTCCCAGATGGTGAAAGGCGATATATCGTCCAGAGAGTTCTCTCTGAAATAAAATCGGAGAGAGTTAGTAATTTGAGTCAAATTGGAGGGGTCCGATAGTAATGTCGGGTTCAATCTCCAGTTGCACACCCTAGGGGCTGTTTTTTGACAGTTTAATGAAATGGATGTAGGTCCATGATCAGAAATAGTTTGTACCCCAATATCTGCCTTTTCTAAAGTGCGCAATTCCCTTTTTTTTCTTATCAATACGTTTCCTTTATACTGGCTTTTGAAGTTTACAAATGCAGCAATGTAGAAACTGGATGAAATGTTTAGCACTGGGAGACACTTTTTGAAAGATAACTAGTTCATTTTATATACAATTATATTGATCAGACTAAAAGGAGGGACACATGAGGAGGAAAGAGGGACATAAGGACTTTGTTCCAAATTATTGACAGTAACTCGAAATCATGGATAGTTGGGAGGTATGAAAATGTTATTATCCTGGATGTAGCAGGGAATGGTTCATGGTCTATTCACACGTAACCACTTCCAGTCCAGCCAATTCTCACACTCCTCACATACAGGTTCAAATCTGCATGGTTAGTTGTTTTCTACAGACCCCCTTACTTGCATAGGAAGTCTTTGATAAACAAACCCCTTAAGCATTCTGTTACAGCTCTTGTTACAGCATGAGTAAACTGCCAGCACGCTACAATGGATGAGAATGTATGTGAAGCTTTTTTGCTAAGGCAATGCACCACCACAATATTTGCATTGTGTTGCCCTGTTATGGTCTGTTGTACAATTATTAGAGGTGACTGTCACAACAAATGGCAACATACAGGTTAAATTAGCCCCTGAAACCCCTGTGAGGTTCTGCCCCCCCCCCCATCTGTGTCCCATTGAGGAAATCTTCCTTTCATTTCCTGACCTACGGAGACAACAGGAAGGAAATCTCACCAAACTGGGGGAAAACCCCTCTTAGACAGCTGTCCCCACACCAGGTGTCCTAATTGAAAAATGTTCCCTCTGTTGCTCTTTCGGTGAGAACAGCAGTTTTGATATTGCACACTGTCAGTGCCTTCTGAACCCCTCATTTCGTGATGTAGTGTGTTATCTTCCCCTACAGAGTTGGTGGGGTATCTTCCAGTACGGAGGTGATGGCTATCTTGCCCTGCAGAGGCAGCAGGGCTATCTTGACCTTCGGAGGCGGCAAGGCCATCTTGCCTACAGCGTCCAGTTAGACCCTTGCTTTTATTCCTGTTCACACTAGAGCTGTTGCAGTGTTTGTATTTTTATTATGATGTCTTTCACATTCTAGAGTTCATGAGCAATGGATGGCAGTGATGATGACGATGTCCTGGAACTCTCTGCGCACACTTTAGCAGCTTTGCAAGAGTTTTATGCTGAGCAGGAGCAACAAGAATCTTTGAAGTCTGGACCTGACTATGACCAGTTCTCAGTTGGGGCAGTTGAAGAAGACTGGGTAAGAGAAGTCCCTTGTTTTCTGCCTTTACAGGATAGTATGATTTATACATAACCTGAATAGACTATTGACGTGGAGATCTCTTTTTATATGGCACTCTTTGTGGGCAGTGTAGGAAGAGTTTTTCATTTCACCTCTTGGCCCATTCATCATCTTCCTGCTGCAGTGGACAGTAAAGCAAAATATGAATGCCTGTGTTGACCTCTGTGTCCATAGCTCCAAGCAGGTTGGTAGGGGGAAGGCCTCTGAAGGACCAGAATACACCTGGTTTTATAAATAGGAATGCAGATTTAAAGCTGAACTCTGGGTAAAATTTTTATCCGTACTGTAAAGATCAGTTGCTAACGTTAACAAAATATCATCCTTTTTTTGCGATTAGAGCAGCAGCCACTGATCAATCCTCTGTTGGAGCATTTCCAGGGCTCACTGTTCCTAGTATTCTTTATGGAAGACAGGTGGCTACTGTGCCTACTCATGTAACTTCCCCATTGTAGTTTTCTTTTCTAATGCTGGCACCATTACCTCTCCACTCGTAGTTGAAGGACCTGAGCATCTCAAAATCTCAGTCTCTCCCATCCAGTCTTACTGCCTAATTTGACTGACAGGACAGAAGACTCCTGGTCTGTCCAGCCTACGATGACAGAACACACTGTGATTGACAGGCCAGGAGACTCCTGGTCTTATGACCTATCCACATCTGCTTAATGCTGCTCCACTGAATACTGGAAAGTGTTAATAATAAATCATAACTTAAAGATGAATTCCAGGTTTGGCATTTTTACATTGTTAAACTGGTCTAGCCTGGACCAATGTAAGTATGTATGTGCTACACCCGTGGGATCCCCCTGGAAGCTGGAAATTACTGTAGAAGGTAATAGTGAATGCTGCTAGCTTCTAGGTTCTGTGCTGAGCTGATGTCATGCTGCATTGTGAACACTGGCGGTTGCTCACTCAGTATGAACACCATTCAGAGAACACCGTTTATTTTTTTTCACTGAATGCAAAGCAATCTCTGAATGAGATGGAGATGCAGGGATGGTGACATCGCTATCTCCACCTCATCCAGTTAGACAACACTTCTCATTCATTGAGAAAACACAGTGTTCTCTGAATGCTCCTAGATTGTAAGCTCCAAGGAGCAGGGCCCTCCTATCCCTCTTGTATTGAACTGTATTGTTGCTGTATTGTCTCCCGTTATATTGTAAAGTTCTGAGCAAACTGTTGGCGCTATATAAATCCTGTATAATAATAATAGTGCCGGGCGGTCAATCTCCTGCAATCTTTAAGCAACAGGGCAGCCAATCGGCACAGGACCCAGAAGTTAGCAGCAATCACCGTAGCACTGGTGAATACTACAGTGACTTCCAACTTCCATGGGGATTAGTTGGGTATGGCACATACATACTTTTAATGGTCTAAGCTGGACCAATGTAACTATGTAAAGATTGCCATACTTAAACTTTAGCTTTTAATGCCCCTTTCAGCTCTAGTTTGTGGAGGTTAAACAAAGATCATATTTCTTTCACTTTAAATGGGTTTCCAGCAGATGAAGCTTGTTTAATGTGATGGCTCTCCATTAAAATTTAAATTTATCTTTCCAAAACTGGAGCTCAGGGTTGTCTTAAGGGCTCATTCACATAGGCACAGTGGGCCATGCACTGTAAAAATCTAACATATTTCTGCACCTGGGAGTCACATTTTGTGCTTACAGCCCTCTGTACAAATCAATGACTGCAGCTGAACGCTGATAACCACAATCCGTTCCAGTTGTTTACATGCTTGCAATGATGAATGTGCACCCCAGGACGCACACATTTAATTGCTCTTAGACACGCTAAATACAGTATGCACAAGGCCTTACAGTGATGAAAATAAAACTTCTGATAGGACCTCCATGGAAGCTGTGCATCACTTAAGTTGTTTGTTTCATTTCCTTAACAGCAGTTAAGTCAGTTTTGGTATGACAATGAAACTGCACTGTGTCTTGCCAAAGAAGCATTGGAAGCCTCTGGTGAAAATAGAAGGTATGCCATTTCCTACAAGTCAAGGTGTTTCTTGGAAAGCATTATTTATAATGTTATTAAAATGATTTTATTAACCTCGCTAGTTACTTTATTAAATTTTGTTACCTGAAGTAGAACTCCAGGCCAATGAAACATACACTATATTGCCAAAAGTATTGGGACGCCTGCGTTTACACGTACAGGAACTTTAATGGCATCTCAGTATTAGTCTGTAGGGTTCAATGGGAATGATTGACCATTCTTCCAGAAGTGCATTTGTGAGGTCAGGCACTGATGTCAGCTAAGAAGGCCTGGCTCGCAGTCTCCGCTTTAATTCATCCCAAAGGTGTTCTATCAGGTTGAGGTTAGGACTCTGTACAAGCCAGTTCCTCCACCCCAAACTAACTCATCCGAGTCTTTATGGACCTTGCTTTGTGCACTGGTGTGCAGTAATGTTGGAACAGGAAGGGGCCATCCCCAAACTGTTCCCAGAAAGTTGGGAGCATGAAATTGTCCAAAATGTCTTGGTACGCTGACACCTTAAGAGTTCCCTTCACTGGAACTAAGGGGCCAAGCCTAACCCCTGAAAAACAACCCCACTTCATAATCCCCCCTCCACCAAACTTTACACTTGGCACAATGCAGTCAGGCAACTACAATTCTCCTGGCAACCGCGTCATGTCCATCAGATTGCCAGACAGAGAAGCGTGATTCGTCACTCCAGAGAACACCTCTCCACTGCTCTGGAGTCCAGTGGTGGCATGCTTTACACCACTGCATCCGACACTTTGCAATACACATGGTGATGTAAGGTGTGGATGCAGCTGCTCGGTTATGGAAACTCATTCCATGGAGCTCTCTATGCACTGTTGTTGTGCTAATCTGAAGGCCAAACAAAGTTTGGGGGTCTTTAGCTGTTGACTCTGCAGACAGTTAGTGACTACTGCGCACTGTGCGCTTCAGCGTGTGCTGACCCCGCTCTATCATTTTTCGTGGCTGAGTTGCTGTTGTTCCCAGCTACTTCTACTTTACCTCTAACAGTTGACTGTGGAATATTTAGTAGCAAGGAAATTTCACTGATGTACTTATTGCACAGATGGCAAACTATCACGGTACCACGCATTAATTCATTGAGCTCCTGAGAGAAACCCATTCCTTCACAAATGTTTGTAGAAGCAGTCTGCATGCTGCCGGTGCTTGATTTTATATACCTGTGGCGGCCATGGAGGTGATTGGAACACCTGAATCCAATGATTTGGAATGGTGTCCCAATCCTTTTGGCAATATAGTGTACATACACTCACTGGCCACTTTATTAAATACACCTTGCTAGTACCGGGTTGGACCTCTTTTGCCTTCAGAACTGCCTTAATTCTTTGTGGCATAGGTTCAACAAGGTATTGGAAACATTCCTTAAGAGATTTTGATCCATATTGATATGATAGTATCGCGCAGTTGCTGCAGATTTGTGGGCTGCACATCCATGATGTAAATCTCCCATTCCACCACATACCAAAGGTTGTCTATTGTATTGAGATCTGGAGACTGTGGAGGCCATCGGAGTACAGTGAACTCATTGTCATGTTCAACAAACCAGTCTGAGTTGATTTGAGCTTTGTGACATGGTGCATTATCCTGCTGGAAGTAGCCATCAAAAGATGGGTACACTGTAGTCATAAAGGGATGGACATGGTCAGCCACAATACTTTCATAGACCATGGCATTTAAACGATGCTCATTTGGTACTAAGGGGCACAAAGTGTGCCAAGAAAATATCCCTCCACCTTTACACCACCACCAGCCTGAACCGTTGACACAAGGCAGGATGGATCCATGCTTTCATGTTATTTATGCCAAATTCTGACCCTATCATCTGAATGTCACAGCTGAAAGCGATTTTTGTGAGCCTGTGCGAATGGTAGCCTCCGTTTCCTGTTCTTAGCTGACAGGAGTGGCACCCGGTGTGGTCTTATGCTGCTGTAGTCCATCTACTTTAAGGTTCGATGTGTTGTGCGTTCAGAGGTGGTATTCTGCATACCTTGGTTGTAACGAGTGGTTATTTGAGTTACTGTTGCCTTTCTATCATCTCGAACCAGTCAGCCCATTCTTCTCTGACCACTGACATCAACAAGGCATTTACTTCCACACAACAGCCTCTCACTGGATATTTTCTACTTTTCGGACCATTCTCTGTAAACCTTAGAGATGGTTGTGCATGAAAATCCCAGTAGATCAGCAGGTTTTGAAATACCAGTCCATCTGGCACCAACAACCATGCCATGTTCAAAGTCACTTAAATCCCCCTTTCTTCCTCATTCTGATGCTCGGTTTGAACTTCAGCAAGTCATCTTCACCACGCCTAGATGCCTAAATGCAATGACTTGCTGCCATGTGATTGGCTGATTAGCAATTTGTGTTATCAAGCAGTTGAACATTTGTACCTAATAAAATGGCCGGTGAGTGTATATGTACATTCATCTGCAGGTAAAACTGTTGACAGTTTGTGCAAACTTTTTTCCTGTGATACACACCTCTGCCATACTGCATAGCAAGAGTGTTCAGTTTAGTGTTTCCTGGTTCAACCTCCTGCTTATTGGACAGAGCTGATGATTCTGTTTCTTTGTCCAATCATTTGCTGGAGAGAGGTGGTTTGAGAAGACATAATGAACAAGAAAATAGATTTGTCACCTGCATTATGGCAATCTTATTCTCAGCTAATGAACTTGGCATATATGTTTTCAAGTATGTATTCAGCTGTTTGCTTTCAAGTGTTACTAAACCCACAACAGTAAAATCAGTCTGTATATGCAGGAAAGCATGATTGTTATACTCACTGTGGAACCTAAGGGGTTAATCCTCTGCGTTATTTAATGATCCTGACTTCTCTGATCCTCCCCTTCTTCCAGTGTCCCCCTCTTATCTCCTGGTGATAAGACATATCGTGGAGACACTCTGCACATGCTCAGTTTGGTGTGTATTGCTAGAGAGGTTTTTTTTTTTTTTTGGGAGAGTGCATGTGATCAGCACAGGGCCAATCAGCACTATCCAGGCAAAGGTCAGGGGTTCTACATCCTCCTAGAGCAGAAAAAAAACTCCTACAAGCTTTAACCAGTGCTCTGCTGGGCACTGATAGAAGTCACAAGACTGCTCTAACTGCTGATGAGAAAAGGTATGTAGCAGTTTATATTTACTAAAATAATTGCATTTTCATGCTCTGTGTACTGTGGGAGACCAGAGAGCGTGAATGCAGGGTCCTGGGTTTAGTAACACTTTATGTTTTAATTTAAGTACGTGATACAGGTCTTCATAATTAAAATCAGTCGCAATTATACTCAAATCTCAGTAAAAGCACTGATGATCAGTGTACTATTGGATCCTTTCTAATACTGCTTCTAATGCAGTATGGGGGTTATAAAAAACCTAATTGGCTCTTTTTTCTGTCATGAGGCCTGTTGTCATTTCCTTGCACTAAAGATTTATTACCTGTTTGTATTTAAAGTGATTGTCAACCTCAGACATGAATAATGAATAAAACATATCCCTCTGCCCTCTGTAGTGGGTACTTGTCTAAAGTAGGAGCACTAAGTGTCATTTCTGTCCGCTGCTTCGTTCTTCTGTTTTCAGCACTTGTCACTTCTGACAAGTTTTCCTGACACCAAGAGAAAAATGTTGACAGGGGAGGGACCTCCAGCAGATTGACAGCCTCAGCTATATTCCTGTGTGCTGTGCAAAAGAGGGCAGGTTCCTTCCCTCCAATCAGAGCTCTCCTCACTGATGTAACTTTAGCTCTCCACTCCCTGCTTTTCAGAGCTGAGAGGTCCTGTGTAGATTCTGTGTAGATGTAGGGGAAAGATAGCAGTAGATAAACGGGTACAACATATGTAGGAGGGTTTGTTTCATCTCTGTGTATCACCTGAGGCTAATCACTTCGCTGAGTATATGTGAGGGTTTACAAACACTTTAATCAAATGTTGTATTGGCTGTCATGTTCCATTTGTTGAGCTTATTCCTCTAGTGACTCCTGCCATTGTTTTCCTGCTTTCCAGGATCGCCTGTATCAGTGCTCCCAGCATTTACCAGAAACTTAAAGGACTGGCTGGAGAGGACGTATCCATCTGTTTGCTGGAATATGATAAAAGGTTCTCAGTCTATGGTGATGATTTCATCTTGTATGACTACAATAATCCATTGGACCTACCAGACAAGCTGCAGCCACATAGCTGTGATATAGTATTAGCAGATCCACCATACCTCTCTGAAGAGTGCTTAACTAAGACTGCTGAGACTATCCAGTACCTGACTAAGGAGAAGATCTTACTGTGCACAGGTATGATATAACCCTGAGAATGCTGTAATTTTGTCACTTATCGGTTTGTAGTGTGTGTATGGATCTCATGACATACTGCAAAATGCTCAAGTTTTGCTTGATTTTAGAAGTTTGGCCCTAAATACAGGGACCTTGATTCATTTCTTCTCAAGCAAAGTATGAACCCAGAAATGATCAAAGTTGATTCAAAGCTACAAATAGATCAGTAACTTGTGTTCACTGATCTCCCTGTTTGTATCCTGCATATAAAAGTTGCCAATGAAATAAGGAAGAAGCCTCATTACTGCAAGGAAATAAGAGGGAGGGGGGTTGGACTGCGTGCATGCTCTCATTTTGTAGAAGTAATTAGGTGGCCTTGCAGCCAAAGACATTACTTCCACTGACAGTGCAGAAGCTTCCCAAAGTGTATGTTGCCCCAACATTTCATATTTCTGATGTGTGTCTGTGGTACCATGTATTTGTATTAAACTATCCTATTTTCTTTGTATATTTTCCTTTTTGTAAAATACCTGGGATTTCTTCCAGGCCCTCTGTTTTCCGATTTCAAACTGAACACACTAGGCATGAGAGCATGTCCATCCTAGAGTGGTCAGTTTTCTGGCTGTGCTCTCCTCCAATGGTCAGACTTGTGCTGACACAATCCCCTGTACAGCTATTTACTGGGAAGATCAGTGTACTTGCTATATTATAAACTATATTATCAAATTCCCCAAATACATTCCAGTTCTGTCAAAACAAAAGATGCTCAAGGTCTTATGCTTTGTTTTTCTAGAAAGCCACAACCTGAATAAAGAAAGGAGCCTTGCTCTCTGTGTGAAAGCAGTGATCTCTCTGTAGAGATCCAACCCCCCTCTCCAATCAGTTACACTTTTAGCACTGCAGTCAGCAAAGGTCACCCTTCCTGCTGATTGGAGTGCTCTATTGAGCTTTAAAGGCATTTTATGATGAGATAAAGACACTGCAACATAGGAAAGAAGGCACATACCACGTGTTGCAGACATAGTTACTTTACTGTACTAATCTTACTTTATAACATTGTTACCCTTTTGTGTTTCAGGTGCTGTCATGGAGGATTTAGTGACAAAAATACTTGGCTTGAAGGTGTGTAAATTTATCCCCAGACACACACGGTCACTAGCCAATGAGTTCAGATGTTATTCCAACTATGAGACAGGACTGGACTCCTAGTTGACCTGGCTGTTTAAATCCAGCAACAGCTTGAGGCCTAGACAGCATTGACACTCACCTGGTGTTTTCATAAACTCTCCCTCGCCGCTAAACTACAGAGGAAATGTTTAGTCTCTTTTAACCAAGTAATATGACCAGTTATATCACACACCAGGGGTGGTTGGATCACAGATTGTGTATTACTTTACAGATCATTTCAAAAAAGAAAATGTGTTCCTATGTATTTGAACTACATTTTTGACTTGGAGGACATTTAAAGCCAAGCTTTTGGTTGCATGTGAAAATTCATTTCCAAATGCTTCCTCTGCCAATATATGAAGCTGGTATATAAAAAACAGTAGAAGGGAATTTTCTTTACTGCCCAGAACAACCATGGAGAAGTTGGTCCACATTGTTTATCCTGGAAGAATGACAGCTGGGAATTGGTTTCTATGTAGTTTCTATTCCTGTAATTTCTGTAGTTATTTTCTGCATTCATTGTAAGGGGAACTGAGAGTAATGCTCATACTATACTCTATAGTTTTGTTCATTCCCTTCAACAAAATGGTGGCCATCTACACACAGACACTGACTCCTTGTTGCATAAATGTAATGAGGTGGGTAAAAGATGGCTTCAGCTCCTGTTCTCCACCTGAAGAGAACTCTGCAGATGCGTTTCACCCTTTTTGGGCCCTAATCATAGAGGCCTCTACAATTAAGCCCCAAAAAGGGCGAAACATAGTTTTACCCATCTCATTACATTTATGTGACAGGGTGTCGGTGTCTGTGTCACCATTTTGTTGAAGTCTACTAGAACCTGATGAGCTGATTCAGTCTGGTTTGCACCAGTCTATCCACACGCTGATACGACTGACACAGGTTTGCAAGGGCAATTGAGCAGTACTATTTTATTCTTTTGGGCTACATTTGTTCATTCCCTCTTAGACTAGGTTCACACCTATGCAGTTTGCTGTTGATTTGTTTTCCTGGTGCATTTTGCAGTGCTGTTTGTGTTTTTAATGCATTTTTTGTGTTGCTTGGGGGAGCCATCTGTTGTAATTTTTTATGCATTGCCATTGAAGGTTATAGAACCAAAAAAGACCCTTTCCAAAAAAAAAACGCATAGGTTGAAAATGATGATAATGTAAACATGGCCCATAAGAAATCATATTAAATGGACTGTACATTTCTGTAAATTTGAAAACTCACTGAAAAATGCATAGGTGTGTACCTAGCCATAGATTGTGGTTTGAAACATATGTACTTTTAAGATCCACCTTGAAACGACACTTGTCACTCTCAGTGTGATTAGTCTCATACCTGATGATGTAAAAAAAAAAATAAATGTCAGAACTTAGTACTTAATGTTGTATAGTCTGTGGTGATTTTGTGAACTGTAATTAGAAATGATTTGACCACATTTCGACCTCTTATTGACATTCTATTCTACAACCACAAATGATCTGTCACTTTCTGACCAATAGTCAAACGGATACAAAGATCACAGCTTCTTGGAGAGGAAAACAGGTTTTAAGCAAAAAACAAAAAAAACCCAAACCATCCTAGGCGCACAAATAATCAGATATCTAGCAGTGTAACAGAGGTCATTGACCTCCATGGAGCCCCAGCAACCTAGAAAAAAAAAAGTGGCCTCCAATATTTTCTGGAAAATATATACATTTCTTAGCTCTGGGTCTTGGATGATTTTCAGTGAAATCTTTTGTTAGAATTAAGCTGGCCATAAATGCCTCTCAGATGAGGATGAGGTTGTTTAGGACTCCCCTGGTGATACCATTAGGGCTTTTCTGTCGCTATTTTTGCATGCACAAAAGAAGTTCTCCCTACAAAGGAAACACATAATACTTACCTATCCTATTGCCTGCTCTGTCGAACTCTGCTTTGAAGATTCCTGAACAATCTTCTACATTTGATATTTCCAGGAGTGTCATCCTGGAGTCTCTTGCTTTGTTTTTTGGTTCCATCTCCCAGTCTCACCATAACTACAGGGCATATTAGTGACATAGGGACTGGCTGAAAGAGCCATAGATTGCATTGGAGAACCAGGCATCTGACACACCAGAGGTGTTGAATATAAATCTTCTGAAGCAGGGAGGTCTGGCAGTGCGGCAGGTTATTATTTATTTTTTGGTTTACAGAGAAAATCTCTTTATTAATAATAAAAGATCATAGTTCAATCTCATTCAACCTATGCTCCCGCACAGCTAATGTCAATGTTGTCGGTACATAGTAGGACTTAGCACAGATCATTTTTACATCAGTGCTAGGAAATGCAACTATCAATATCATTTAATCATATGGTACATTAAACGTCTGGAATTACCACAGTATATCTGTATATTCATGGTTATATAGTTTGCAAGGTTGAAAAAAGACACAGGACCAGCCAATTCAACCTTTGTGTGTGTATGCATGTGTGATATTCACAGTTCTTCATAGTATATGAGCAAATATGTCCCTCAGGGCAACTCCATTGCAGGAGGATATACAAGCTCTGCCATCTGTGTCCTATAGGGGGTATTTACCTTCATTTCCTATCCTATAGCCAAGACAGGAAGTGAGAGAAAAACTCTTCAAAGTGAGGAAATCCCTGGTTGTCACCAGACCTAGTGTCCCCCATAGGAAGATATCCCCTTTTCCTTTTCTGAGGACAATGACAACCGTAAACATGACAAAAAGACAGGGTAAATCTTTACCAACAGGGCCACAGTCAGCAATAAAAACCTGACAGGTGTTCTAATCCTTCTCTACTCTATCCAAAACTAAAAAAAGATTTGCCTTTAGTTAATACTTTCATTGCTGAAATACAATTTATAAAATTTAATAGGGGACACGTGTATGTTTCTGCAACTTAGTTGTCCTAAGTGGCAGATGACATCTGCATTTGTCCCTATACTTTAAAAATTCACTGAAGTCTCTTTGGGAAGCTGTGCCCACCAAAAAGGTAGGCATGTGGTATAGGACTAGCTGCCTGTGGTCACCCTACTGAAGATCATTCTCCCATTACTGACTTGCATAGCAGTGTATACGGTATGTAGCCGAGGCTAAAAGTAGTTTATACAGCACCCCTGCAACTGTTTGCGAAGTAAATAGTTTTTGTTTGGACCAGCTTGGTTCAAATGAACAATTTAAAGTTAAAGTGTTACTAAACCCACAACGGTAAAGTCAGTCTGTATATGCAGCAAAGCATGCTTGTTATATTCACTGTGGAACCTAAGGGGTGAATCCTCTGCATTGTGTAAAAAGGATGTTTGAGCCTGTCTTCTCTGATCCTCCCCTTCTTCCAGTGTCTCACTATTATCCCCTGATAAGTCATATCCTGTTGAGACACTCTGCACATGCTCAGTTTGGTGTGTATTTCTAGAGAGGTTTTTTTTTGGTTTTTTTTTCTTGGAGAGTGCCAATCAGCACTGCCCAGACAGAGGTCAGGGGTTCTACATCCTCCTAGAGAAAACTACTCCTACAAGCATTAACCAGTGCTCTGCTGAACACTGATAGAAGTCACAAGACTGCTCTAAGTGCTGATGAGAAAAGGTATTTAGCAGTTTATATTTACACAAATAACTGCATTTCCATGTTCTTTGTACTGGAGACCAGATATAGTGAATGCACGGTCCTGGGTTTAGTAATACTTTAAATGAAACCTGGAGGTTATCTTTAAAAATACTGAGAATATAGAGATTTCTTCATTTTGGTAATTCCAGATGTTTACTCTGAATGGTTTTCCAAGTTTCAATTCTTAGCACTGATATAGCAGGATTTTTGTCTTAAGGAAGATTGGCTTCTCACCTTATATCAATAATACATATGTGCATTTTTATACTAGAAATGTTTTCCCCTATACCTTTCCTTCTTGATTATTGGTATTCATATCAGAGATGGGAGTCCATCACTGTAATTGGTTTAGCTTTCTATGCTGATTAAGGGGAACGCATATTTGCCTATAGGAAGTCAATGCTCATACAAAATGTCTAGTAAAAATAACAGAATAATACTTAAATTAAGGTATTTAATTTTAAAAGGAAATAATTTTATAACCTTGCTAAATATAAAGGAATATTGGAATGCTTCATATATAGTTTTCAGGCACATTTGATAAGAGTCATTGCACCTTCCGTTTCTTTTGTATCTTCTGCATGTCCATGTGTGCCAGTATGTACAATCTGTAGCCAATTGCAGCCAGCAGAGTAATTCACCTCGGTCATCACCCTGACATAAACTACAGCAGGGCAAAGGCTAGTGTGCAATGCACACATTTCTATGAATCCAGGCCCCAAGATGTTGGTTTTAGTGACGTGTAGGATGTCTCATTTTGTCTTTAATTTGCATTCAACATATTTTTCCAATTTCTCCTGGATTGTCAGTATTAACCTTCCATATCCTCGAGTTCATGGGCAATAGAAATGATGCTGTTGCCGATAATACCTACATTATCTGTCTCTGGTTACCCCAGAGTGAAATATAAACCCTGTTTAGTTAATATGGGGAGCAGTATCGCTGGTTTTTCCCACATCTGGTTGATGTAGCTGTCCTGGTTGAGGCACAAAAGAGTTCTAGACCATGTTCTGATGAACCACCACAAATTAAAGAACAGTTGATGAACCATCCAATAGCAAAACTATAAGGTGGGCAGCTGCTGCCTTAGTAGTCATTGGTGTAGGAGAGATTTCCTCTTCATTCACTGCAGCCCTACTAAAAAGATGGTCCCTTTAAGACTGTAATATGGTACCCAATTATGTCCAGCATAAGTATGTTACTCCACTCCAGTTGTATTTACTCCACTGGGGTCACCTAAAGTGAATGTTCCTCATATCTCTACAGAAAAAACTCTGTTTGATGGAAATACTAATAGACTACACAGAGACATCATTCCGTTTTATGTCCTGCTTGACATGTCATCTCCACATTCAGTTGGATGATGGTTTCTCATTTTTACTTATGTTGACTTTGAACTTTTCTTTCTCTAGGCTTGAATTCACACTATCTGCTTCAGCCTCCTTCTCTAATTCTGGCACACAGGTGCAGCCCACTGGAATAGTAATGTAGTCTTCAACGTAGACATACCGACCACCTGTGCATGAAGTTGTACGTTGGAGTATGACAGTGGGCATGTAAACGGGTGTACTGCGGAAGTTGAAGTCCTCTTCACCCAAGGGGCCTGTCAGACAACCTTTACACAGACAGTATGCTTCTGGGATATACTTAGGGTATCTTGTAGGGTTATATGTAATTCTAGGAGTTGAAAACAAATATTCTTAATACTGTGACACATCAAATGATGTTCCTGATTACTATACCTATGATCAACATATATGTTAGTTTCTAATTCTGCTGTACTTACTATTCATTGTTCTGATCGAGCACAGGGTGTGCAGCTGCCCAAAGAGAACTGGAATGACACACATTATACAGTCGTGGCCAAAAATATTGGCATCTCTACATTTCTGTCAGATAATGCACCACTTCACCCAGAGAATTGTTGCAATTACAAATGTTTAGGCATTCTCGTGTTTATTTCTTTTGTTTGTATTGGTAGGACAAACAAAAGTGGAGAGACAAAAAGCCAAATCTTACAATGACTGTATGTGGCCTATGTAGATCCACTGTGGGCTTCAATTTTGTTTAGCCATTTATGTATTTTTATTAGAAAGGGGAAAAACATATAGTTAAGAGTAAGCTAAAGTTAATGCCTAAATTCAGAATAGAGCAATTAAATGGCCAAAAACTGATTGGTTAGTATTTCAGTATTTGAATTAAAGCTGAACATCAGGCAGGTATTATAAAACATCTATTAATGCAAGTATATACGTATTTAGTTAAAAAAGGTAAGCAAATTTATATTTAGATGCAACTAATGTTAGTACCTTAGTATGCTTTAGTACCAGTCTTTTATTATCCTTTGAACGGAAGAACTGATAAGAAACATGACAGGACAGAGGAATAATCTCATTCACCTTCTGCTGTTCTTTCACTGACTAATCACAGGCAATGGGCAGGGAGGTGAGTGGATCCTTACTTTACTTAAAGTGGTTGTAAACCTCAGACATGAAATATGATCAAAGCATAACCCTCTATAGTGTGTACTTGTCTCAATTAAGAGCACTAAGTGTTATTTATGTCTGCTGCTTTGTTCCTCTGCTATCAGCATGATTCCTGACACCAAGAGAAAAATAGTGACAGGGAGGGACCTCTTAGCTCTGGAAATGTGAGCTGTGTGGAGGGGGGTGTGTCACTTCCCTCCAATCAGCACTCAGAGCTCTCCTCACTGGTTGTAACTTCAGCTCCCCGCCCCCTGCTTTTCATAGCTGAGAGATCTTGTTTTAATTCTGCACTTTAATGGATGTAGGGGAAAGATGGCGGTAGATAAATAGGTACAACTTATGTAGGAGGATTTGTTTCATCTCTGTATCACCTTATGCCAGTCACTTCACTGGTTTTGTGTAAGAGTTTACAACCACTCTAACTTTGAAAAGTAATTTCTTTCACCTAGCCTGCTTCCTGGTAAGACTCAGGGCTGGATCCTTGCAAAGAGAAAAGCTGCCACATACTATATGTATTTCAGCTGTATATTTAGGCATTTGCCTGGGATTTAGCTTTAAAGAGTCATTTAAAAAAACCTTGCAGTTTCCATTGACTGCATTTAAAGGGAATCCATCACATTGGTGGTGGTACAAGTCCAGTTATAGTGTGCTTAATCCAAGCCCTCAGAACTGAAATAAGGCAGCTGCAGTTACTGACTTGTTTTTGAAGGTGCAAGATCCAGGACTATCATTCTTGTTGTCGCTTAAAGGGGAAGTACAGCCAAAGCTGTTTTGGCTGTACTTCTCCTGTGGATTACAGGAATGCAGTTCATTCTGCACTCCTGTGACCCCTTTTCTGCTGACAGCGGCCTGAAGCCTGCTGTTGGCTGATGTCACTCAGTCGATCCAGGCTGGGGAAAGATCCCAACTTTAGATCTAGACTGGCTCAGCCTCTCATCGAGCCGCTGAAAGCCTGAGCCCGCCGCTCCCTACCCCTCTACAGCTCAGTGCTCCAGTGAGTACTGTGGGGGGGGGCAGGGCAGACAACAGTGACTGACAGAGCGGCTGTGAAAACTCTGCGATTAGCGGTCAAGTGATCACTGAGTTCTCGCACTTGTGCTAGGTTCACACCAAAGCGTTTTCTGCAGCGTTTTGCAGAAACGCACTACAGTCCATTTAACATGATTTCCTATGGGACACATTCACATCTCTGCGTTTTCACCCAGTGCATTTTTGGAAAGGGTCAGGGACTTTTTTGAACGCAAAAAGTTGTGTTTTTGGTTCTATAAACTTCAATGGAAATGCTGCAGAAAAACAGGTAGTGCATTTTTGCCGCATTTTTATGCATTTTAAGTCTGCCTAGCAACAAGAAAAAAAAAGCGTCAAAAACGCAACAGAAAACGCACTGCAGAAACGGATCAAATGCAAACTGCATAGGGGTGAACCTAGCCTTAGAGCTGGTGGGGGACAGATGCAGCATCAGACCTATGCCGCATCCACATAAGTAAGTATAACTGGGGGGAAAAAAGAAAGCCTTGTCTTTTAACAGGTGACAAAGTCATTGACCTGGAACAAACATGAAAGTATCAGGAGTCTTCACACATGATATGAACATTTTTGTGCCAAATAATTAAACAGGTAGTGAGGAAAGGGTGAGAATGTTAGCCATGAACCTTGCACCTTCAAAATCAAGTCAGCAATAACAGCTTCCATATTACTGTTCTGATGAAATGGTGGTGGGCTTGGTAGACATAGAAGGCCTCAAGTGTGGTCCCTATATTCATCAAATTGCCTTATATGTAATTCACTGTATAGTGTCACGTGAAACATTAACTACAACCCATGGAAATTGTTGACTTTCTTAACCAATCTGAACAGGTAAGCACTTTAAATCTTTATTCAAATAGAGCCTACAGATAAAGGTGATATGCTTGAAATAAACAAAATAAATATTTGCCTTTTCAATTATTTATTTAAGAAAAATATCAATTTGTGTATTGTGGGAAAAAGTACACTCTTCAGCATCAACCCCAAAAAATTCTTCAAATATATTAATAGTAAAAAGGTCCGGTCCGAGCATGTAGGCCCTTTACAAAATAATCTAGAGTGGGTGACTGGGGACAAAGAGAAGGTACATTTATTAAATACCTTCTTCAGCCACAGATGATCCACATTGGCTCACAATTAATATGATCCAAAAATAACAGAATAGGTAAAGGGAAATAAAGCACCTGGGCCGGATGGCATACACTCACGGGTCCTAAGAATTGAGCTCTGTCATTTCAAAGCCATTGTTTCTAATTTTTAGGGACTCTTTACTGACTGGCATAGTACCACTGGATTGGCGTAAGGCCAATGTGGTGCCAATATTTAAAAAGGGGTCAAAATCTTTACCAAGTAATTATAGACCTGTTAGTTTAACTTCTATAGTTGGGAAGATATTGGAGAGTTTAATAAAAGACCACATAGATGAGTTCTTGCTGGAAAAAAAATATTTTAAGCAACAGACAGCATGGATTCATGAAAGACAGAAGTTGTCAAGCAAATCTGATTTCTTTTTATGAGGAGGTGAGCAAAACCTTGGACAGAGGGGTGGCGGTGGACGTGGTATACTTGGATTTTGCAAAAGCGTTTGACACAGTTCCCCACACATGGTTAATGTGTAAGATAAAGTCTACTGGCTTGGAAAAATCTGTATGTAAATGGATAGAAAACTGGCTAAAAGATCGTATTCAGAGAGTAGCGGTTAATGATTCATACTCTGAATGGTCTAGGGTTGTCAGTGGTGTACCCCAAGGTTCAGTGTTGGGACCCTTACTTTTTAATATATTTATGAACGATATAGGGTCTGGGATTAAAAATACCATTTCAGTCTTTGCAGATGACACCAAGCCAGGGCGGGACTGACAACTCATGGTGCCCCTGGGCATTAGGGGATCATGGGGCCCCTGTGTCCTTGCACAAACTCAAAAAAGCCTATGAAAAAGGTACCAGGGGCATCTCATGGGGCCCCCTACTGACCCCAGGCCCTCGGGCAGTGCCCGAGTTTCCAAATGGTCAGTCCGCCCCTGCACCAAGCTGTGCAGTGGTATGACGTCCTTACAGGATGTCTCCAACTTACAAGCCAACCTCAATGCACTGTTTAATTCCAAACACGGAAAGGTTTCTTCACAGTGAGAGCTGTGAAAATGTGGAATAGACTCCCTCAAGAGTTGGTTCTGGCCAGCTCTGTGGATTGCTTTAAAAAAGGCCTGGATTGTTTCCTAGATACACAGAATATAACTGGATACTAACATTTATATGTAAAGTTGATCCAGGGAATATCCAATTGCCTCTCGGGGGATCAGGAAGGAATTTGTTCCCCTGCAGGAGCAAATTGGATCAGGCTTTGCTGGGGGGTTTTTGCCTTCCTCAGGATCAACTGTGAGTGTAAGATTATAACTTTTTTTTGGTTGAACTGGATGGACTTTTTTCAGCCAGACTGACTATGTAACTATCAGAGGCTGATAAAGCCAGCAATGACTAATTGTAGTCATTTTGTATAACTGCTCACCAGTATTTCACATCAAAATTTTTGACCATTTCTCAATGCAAAATTCCTTCAGGTGCAAGTTTGTAAGTTTTCTTGTATGAACTGCCCATTTTTCAAAATACCTCTACAACATTCCAATGGGAGTTCAACCAAGGCTTTGACAAGGCCAGTCCATAACACTATTTCTTCATTCTAGTGGATTTGCTAGTGTGCTTCCAATCACTATCGTATAGAAAGACCCATTTCCAGTTCAATTTGAATTTTTGCACAGATGGTCTCAAATTTCCTTTAAACATATTTTGATACGGTCCTTATTACAGAAATGTCACTCCTTGGTGAGTGATACACTGGCTTTATGTAGACAACTGTTTTTCAATTACAGATATGTAACCTAACCAGATTGTATCCACTAAAGGACAACCCACAGCCTTTATAATTCAGCCGGGTGGCCCTGCTGTGCTGGATTATGTACATGTACGCGATCCAGCATTTCCGGGTAGAGGGTGCGTGCCTGCTGTCCGATAAGGGGTGTTGTTCAGTACAGAGCAAGTCAGTCAGCATGTCCCTACCAATGATTTATGGCTGGGACCTTCTGATCAGCTTAGCAAATCACAGTACAGAGCCCAGTGGTTACTAACAATGCAGGGCAGCAAAGATGTGGCTGTGTTTTCTCTCCTCCCATGTTTTCTCCTAGTTTGGTAAAAGCAGCACATATTATACACATTACACATTGTTTGGCATACAGTTAACCCTTTGACCCTATATGTTAACCCTTTTCCAGCCAGTGTCATTAGTACAGTGATCGTGTACAGTATTAGCACTTATCACTGTAGTGGTGTCACTGGTGATGTCAGTGTCAGTCAGTATCGTATTGCTCACCGCACTTTTCATAGTCCCACTATAGGTCGCTGATCATTGCCATTACTAGTATACAAAAATAAATAATTCCAGTATATATACTATAGTTTGTAGGCGCTATAACGTCAGCACAAACCAAATAATGTACTCCTATTTGGATTTTTTGCTTACCAAAGACATGACAGAACATTTGGGTCTACATTTATGAATAAATTCGATTTTTGAATTTATTTTATTGATTATGTTTTAAGTAGAAAATATTTTTTTTCCAAAATTGTTGGTCTTTTTTCGTTTATATCATATAAAACCAAGTGGTGATCTAATACCACCAAAAGAAAGCTCTATTTGTGTGAAAAAAAAAATATAAATGTAATTTGCATACAGTGTTACATGATCACACAATTGTCAGTTAAAGTAGCGCAGTGTCAAATAGCAATAAATGCCCTGGTCATAAAGGGGGTAAAACCTTCTGAAGCTTAAGTGGATATACATTTCTATATTTATTTTCTCTGATTTCTAGATATAAATAATGTAAAAAAAAACATAATTTGATATGATAGACTATAGTTAACGTTACTGCAAGCTGCCAAAACGCTGAAGCAGCAAAGCAATCCCAAACCATAACATTTCCACCACAATGCTTCACAGTTGTTAAAAGGTTCCTCCACTCTGGATGAAGGAGTACAGGGGGCAACTTTGGACAGCAGCATTGTCAGTCTAGGGGAGGGGAGTGGTAAGATGTACTAATACAAATTGAAGCCAAACTCCAGTTAACACTTTATAAGCAATTACAGCAGGTTTGTTTCTTTTGGGATAAAGGTTTTACGTAAATAAAAGCTAATCCTTGTAAGCACCCCTGTCAGTAGTAAGTGCTTTGTTCCATCTCTGTAACTGATGCATTCTTCTGGACAGCTTGTTTGTTTGTAAATTAACAGACTTACTGGCAAAATCACCCGATGAAAAGAAAGCCTAAAAATGAAAACTAATGCAGCTATCACATCTAATAATTGGTAAGCAGCAATATAATAAATGTTTGTTTTTGGGTTTAAAAGTACTTTAAAGCTGAAGTGTAGATATGCACATTTCTGCATAGTTACATTGTAACTATGCAAAACTATACCTACCTAAATGTGCATTATTTGCAGTTGAAGTCCACCTTTTCATTACCTCCCCTCTCTTCCTAATATTATGCAGACACTACAGGAATTTGGTGAGATCTCAGACTTCACGTAAATGAGACTAAATCTTCAGCTGTTAATATCAACATTCTTAATCTGTTGTGCCAGCGCGTACATGGAACTTTCCCATTTTTTGTGGCAGGATAAGGCTTTACCCTACAGTGGGGATCGAAAGTTTGGGCACCCCAGCTAAAAATTGTATTAATGTGCATAAAGAAGCCAAGAAAAGATGGAAAAATCCCCAAAAGGCATCAAATTACAGATTAGACATTCTTATAATATGTCAACAAAAGTTAGATTTTATTTCCATCATTTACACTTTCAAAATAACAGAAAACAAAAAAATGGCGTCTGCAAAAGTTTGGGCACCCTGCAGAATTTATAGCATGCACTGCCCCCTTTGCAAAGCTGAGACCTGCCAGTGTCATGGATTGTTCTCAATCATCGTCTGGGCAGACCAGGTGATGTCCATCTCAAAGGTTTTAAATGCCCAGACTCATCTGATCTTGCCCCAACAATTAGCACCATGGGTTCTTCTAAGCAGTTGTCTAGAAAACTGAAACTGAAAATAGTTGACGCTCACAAAGCTGGAGAAGGCTATAAGAAGATAGCAAAGCATTTTCACATGTCAATATCCTCTGTTCGGAATGTAATTAAGAAATGGCAGTCATCAGGAACAGTGGAAGTTAAAGCAAGATCTGGAAGACCAAGAAAAATATCAGACAGAACAGCTCACAGGATTGTGAGAAAAACAATTCAAAACCCACGTTTGACTGCACGATCCCTCCAGAAAGATCTGGCAGACACTGGAGTTGTGGTACACTATTCCACTATAAAGAGATACTTGTACAAATATGGTGTTCATGGAAGAGTCATCAGAAGAAAACCTCTTCTACGTCCTCACCACAAAAATCATCGTTTGAACTTTGCAAATGAACATATAGACAAGCCTGATGCATTTTGGAAACAAGTTCTGTGGACCGATGAGGTTAAAATTGAACTTTTTGGCCGGAATGAGTAAAGGTACGTTTGGAGAAGAAGGGGCACAGAATTTAATGAAAAGAACCTCTGTCCAACTGTTAAGCATGGGGTTGGATCAATCATGCTTTGGGGTTGTGTTGCAGCCAGTGGCACAGGGAACATCTCACGAGTAGAAGGAAATATGGATTCAATAAAATTTCAGCAAATTTTGGATGGTAACTTGATGCCATCTGTGAAAAAGCTGAAGTTAAAGAGAGGATGGCTTCTACAAATGGATAATGATACTAAACACACCTCGAAATCCACAGGGGATTACATCAAGAGGCGTAAACTGAAGGTTTTGCCATGGCCTTCACAATCTCCTGACCTCAACATAATTGAAAATCTATGGATAGACCTTAAAAGAGCAGTGCGTGACAGACAGCCCAGAAATCTCAAAGAACTGGAAAACTTTTGTAAGGAAGAATGGGCAAAGATACCTCAAACAAGAATTGAAAGACTCTTGGCTGGCTACAAAAAGTGTTTACAAGCTGTGATACTTGCCAAAGGGGGCAGTACAAGATACTAACTCTGCAGGGTGCCCAAACTTTTGCAGACGCCATTTTTTTGTTTTCTGTTATTTTGAAAGTGTAAATGATGGAAATAAAATCTAACTTTTGTTGACATATTATAAGAATGTCTAATCTGTAATTTGATGCATTTTGGAGATTTTTCCATCTTTCCTTGGCTTCTTTATGCACATTAATACAAATTCTTAGCTGGGGTGCCCAAACTTTCGATCCCCACTGTACCTAGGCGTTCACCTCTGTGCTTCCTATGTATCATTATATAAAGGTAATTATCCTCTCTCTGATGTTTAGAAGATCTTCTGTCGGGGTGAGTTATGCATGACCTTTCATAGTTTGAGAAAATACATACGGTCAAAATGACACTCCTGCTTAAAATTCTCTATCTGTTACATTCGCTACCTGTACCCCTTCGTAAAATGGATATTTCACCTCCAAACTGAAACTCTTAAATTTAATTGGGGCACTAAGGGCCATAGGCTGGCTACTCTGTATACCCCTAGAAATAAAGGAGGGCTTGGGGTTCCTGATCTTTGAGCCTACTATATGGCGGCACAACTAATGCAACTATCTATAGTGTATTCCCAACATGCACAACCTGATTGGTTACGTATGGTACGTCATGCTGTACCATGTAACACTATTGACTTTTTAATGTGGCACTCCCCCACACAGACCTCCCATAACGGTGCCTATATTATCCCACTCTTGCTCTTTGGGACCATTTACGACACAATCCCACACTAGTATCCGACTTTACCCCTTTGGATCATATATTCCATAATCCAAAATTCCCTCCAGATTTCAACATCAGTGCTTTCTAATGGTGGACTGACAACGGTCTATACCCCATAGGACACTTTTTCACACAGAGGCCCCTTCACCCTCTCCCATTGTACTACAAACTTGGAAATGTCTCCTACTGAATGATTCCGATTTGTCCAGATAAACCATTCTTGAGGACACGTCATACTTCTGCAGATCCTCCCTCCCCAAGAGCTTATGAAAAGTGGTGTACCAAAGACCAGGGCTCTAGGGGAGGTATCACCATGGCATATATGTCTTTGCCTGCTCTCCCCAGATGCATCGATATATCCTGGCATTGGAAAGGGACCTAGACTGTGATTTAGAGCCAGAGGCTTGGTGTTTCAGGCTTCAAAACTCCTACAAGGGCATACTGAATGTTTCCCTAATAGAGTCTGGTGTTAAAGTTGTAACGAGATGGCATTTAGTCCCAAATCACTTGGCCATGTACCCAACAGCATCAGAGGAGTGTTTCAGGGGTCGCTCCTTGCATGTAACCATGCTTAATGTCTGGTGGCAGTGCCCTAGGATACGCTGTGTTTTGAACAGGGTCTTTTCCATGCTCCGCAAGTTAACAGGAGTCACAATTTCACAGCATGCTTATTTTGCACTTCTAAATAATTCCCTGCCAGGATTACCACGCCCCATGTAGCATTTGGTCCACTTTGTCCTGCTGGCGGCCAGGATCACCATTGCGGAGTCATGGAAAAAAACCTCCATATCTATCAACTGTATGAAACAAGATATTCTGGATCATAATCCATTCAAAGGTTGCTAGTGTGATTAATGATAGACGAGCAATGTTTGAACAAACTTGGGAACCATGGGCAACCTTTATGAAGATAACCTTACCTTCCTCCCAAATTTAATTATGTGATATCTTCACCACTTGGGATTCCTAGGTCTCCTTCCCTACTGTTTTCTTTTTCCTTTCTTTTTTTCTGGTCTCCTTTCAGAGACTTTCTCTTTTATATCCTCTTGATCACTTGGAGGGATTTTTTTTTTCTTTCATGCATGAATCTTATTGTCAGCCTTTTATACAAACGGTATTTTCTCATGAGAGATCCATGATAATTTGTGATGGGGGACTATTTCTTAAGCCTTTATTTTAGTCTTTACTCCTGGTAACCCTCTGTATGTTCCTGCAACCTGACTGTCAATTGGTATGTTTATTGTTTGTCATATAATGTACCTTAAGGTTGGAGGTTATTACATTCTTATGTTCCTGTTACTCCTTTTTGTGCCTGGCATTGTAACAACCATTTCATGTGGCTGACTGTATGTTACCTTTTTCTCCATCCCTGATATTATGTAAAACCTAATAAACATTTTTAAAAGTAAAAATTACATACCTAAGCTTCAGCTTTAACCTAACATTCCCATGATGAAATGTTATGAGTTTTTGAAGACTTTAAGCATCACACAGTCAACTGAACTTGTTGGGCTGGCCAGTCCTTAAAAATTAGTAGTCATTTGAAATCTATGCCATTTGAAGATTATTTTCCTTACAGTGGAATGTTTGATTTCAAACTAGTTGGTGGCCTTTTTAAATCCCTTTCTACACTCTTAGGCCTTTTTAGCTATTTCTGAATTTTATTGATCATGCCATCATGACACCACATACACTATATTGCCAAAAGTATTGGGACAGCCCTCCAAATCATTGGATTCAGGTGTTTCCAATCACCTCCATGGCCACAGGTGTATAAAATCAAGCACCTAGGCATGCAGACTGCTTCTACAAACATTTGTGAAAGAATGGGTCACTCTCAGGAGTTCAGTGAATTCAAGCGTGGTACTGTGTTAGTGGTATTATAATAAGTGGAAGCAACTGAGAACAACAGCAACTCAGTCACGAAGTGGTCGGCCATGTAAAATGACAGAGTGGGGTCAGCACATGCTGAAGATCAGTTTGCAGAAGCCACTAACTGTCTGCACAGTCAATAGCTAAAGACCTCCAAACTTCATGTGGCCTTCAGATTAGCACAGCAACAGTGTATAGAGAGCTTCATGGAATGGGTTTCCATGGCTGAGCAGCTGCATCCAAGCCTTACATCACCAAGTGCAATGCAAAGCATTGGATGCAGTGGCGTAAAGCAAGCCACCACTGAACTCTAGAGCAGTAGAGACGTTCTCTGGAGTGAGCAATCATGCTTCTCTAGCAATCCAATGAACATGTCTGGGTTTGGCGGTTGCCAGGAGAACGGTACTTGCCTGACTGCTTTGTGCCAAGTGTAAAATTTGATGGAGGGGGGATTATGCCGTGGGGTTGTTTTTCAGGGGTTGGGCTCCTTGGTACCAGTGAAGGGAACTCTTAAGGTATCCGCATACAAAGACATTTTGGACAATTGCATACTCCCAACTTTGTGGAAACAGTTTGGGGATGGCCCCTTCCTGATCCAAGATGACTGCGCACCAGTGCACAAAGCAAGGTCCAAAAAGACATGGATGAGCGAGTCTGGGTTTGAGGAATTTGACTGGCCTGCACAGGGTCCTGTCCTCAATCTGATAGAACACCTTTGGGATAAATTAGAGTGGAGACTATGAACCAGGCCGCCTCATCCGACATCAGTGGCCGACCTCACCAATGCACTTCTGGGTGCCCTTAACGTTCATGTGCGTCACAATACTTTTGGCAGTATAGTGTATGTCAATAGCAAAGCGAACACCAAACCCCTAGATATTTGAGGTTTAAATAAGACAGGTTTTACCTACATACTCTCCAAGAAGGTTCTAATCATTGGCTCCTAGCTTGGAACATCCAATTCTAATTTCATTGATTTCAAGTAGTGATAATTGTAGGAATGTAATTATTTTTTCCATGTGATAAATCAATTTTTTTTTCCTTTTTAGCTGATGAAAATTAGTATACCATGTCAATAATATCTGTCACTTATTCAAGTATGTCACCTTTATCTGTTGGCACTATTTTTAACAACATTTAATGTTTCCCTGTTCAAATATTAAAAACGTCAACAATTTTCATTAGGTGTTCTTACTTTTTCAAAATGACTGTATAAAAATGTCAGAGACTGTAGGCAATCATAGTGGGTGTCAAAAACTGCTAGTGTTTGAAGACTGGAAACTTCAGAATATCACTGTCAATACAGCTAGTCTATGAATATAACATTGTGCTCCCTACAACCATCTTAATACTTACCGCCACCATATTTAAAATGTGTGAAAATATAAACCAAACCAAGTAACTAGCAAAATGAGTTCTGAGCGCTAGGTAGAGCACCCAGATGGGAAAAAACTAAGCACTGGCTCTTGGGGCCCCACAATAAGCACTGTAGGCCCACATGTGCCTTTGGCCACAGGTTGGGCACCGGGGCTTAGATGAGGCACATTATAAGTAAATTAGGCTCATTTGATTTTACGAAACCAACTACATAAAAAATGCCCTTCCCCGCAAAATGGCTCTTGCAGACCACCATGGAATGTAATATAAAAACACTAGTGACTGATAGAATATAAATGTCTGTTCATTCACCTATATGCCCATGGAGAAATGCTGTTTATATTGACAGGCAGCTGCTGCTTGCCTTCCGCCTGGGCCCTTCCATGGATCCCAGCCGGGCAGGTAATATTCTCCTTCTCGAGTGGCTGCAGTTGCAGCGTGTGGTGGTAGGCACCGAGCATGCCTGCTGCTAGATGCCCATACATCTGCTCCAACACCTCCTCTTGACGTTCAGCGCAGCCTTTAGGTTTTGGCTGTGCTCGTTTAATTGGTCGTGAACCATCTGAGCTGACAATCAATAGAACAAAAACTAGTACCAAAGGCAACTGGGTCAGACACACCTGGAAAAGATATTTATGGATAATGCAAGTTATTAAGTATTCTGTAAAAGATGTCAACAAGTAAAACATTTGTCCTTTATCTGAGCTATACTTGTTATTTTTTACCCTGTAAAATAAACTTTGAACATATGCACTCACCGGTCACTTTATTAGGTACACCTATTCAATTACTTGGTAACACAAATTGCTAATCAATCAATCACATGGCAGCAACGCATTGCATTTAGGCATGTAGACATGGTAAAGACGACTTGCTGAAGTTCAAACCGAGCACCAGAATGGGGAAGAAAGAGCATTTAAGTGACTTTGAACGTGGCATGGTTGTTGGTGCAAGGCAGGCTTGTCTGAGTATTTAAAATACTGCTGTTCTACTGGGATTTTCACGCACAACCATCTCTAGGGTTTACAGAGAATGGCCCGAAAAAGAGAAAATATCCATTGAGAGGCAGTTATGTGGACGAAAATGCCTTGTTGATGTCAGAGGAGAATGATTACTGCGACATTCAGATGGTAGGGTCAGAATTTGACATAAACAACATGAATGCATGGATCCATCCTACCTCGTATCAACGGTTCAGGCTGGTGGTGGTGTAATGGTGTGGGTGATATTTTCTTGGCACTAGAAAGGTGTACCTATTAAAGTGGCCAGTAAGTATACAATCTAAGAGTGCCTGCACGCTTACCATACACATATACTGTAGATCAGACTGGGATTGCTCTTTCTCTTTTACAGTGGATGTAGCAATCCCTTTTCAACAGAAATGGGTGGTAGGGTGTCAACTACCCAAGTAATTTGCAAACCACGTGTAAGCACCCATGTTGCCTTAAATTACTGCATCCTCCATTCTGGCCTTTTCATATCTGAACAGATATGCTACAAAGACAAGAACAGTACATACAAAGGCAGATTGTCAGAAATGAATATCTAAAACAATGTCTCAACTAGGTTTCCTCCAGAGGTTGCTAGGGGCTCCTTGAGCAATGAGCAATTTCTGCGTCTCAGATAACTTCCCACTGACATCATTGATCTTTTTAGCGATGTATAAGGGGGTAATTCTTCCCAATGTCCACAAGTGTAAGGAGCATTCTTCCCACTGAGCATCTCATTAACGTATCATGAGTTGTAGATATAGTAATTAGTGATACACAATGGTTGTGGTTCAGGGCTTGTGCAGACGTGTGGCCAAGGGGGTGGTTAAAGAGGGCCCCCCCCCGGTTTGACACATACCTGAATACCCAAAAAGCAAAAACATGCAGATGCTCAGGGCTGTACATGCACCATGGCTTCAATGCTTTGCTTTGTGTCTTTGGCAACAATTAAACTTCCTGTTGCAGTAATGCCATTGGACAAGACCCAGTAAAGTTAATGAGGCCATGTCACAACCCCCCTACAGCCACAGGCAATCCTTATGATTGCAACATAGTGGTTCAGCCTTGTTAGTGTTAAAACTGGCAGTAAGGAGGCAACATATCACCTTGCCTGTCATATCAACATATCACCTGTCAACTCATCCTCCCTGAGAAGCAATCCCCCGCAGATCACTTTTAAAAGGGGTGAAAATGTTTATACCAGAAACTAAGGGAAACCGTTTTTTTCAAAATGTTTGATCATTTTTTCCCTTATACAGTGCTTTGAACAAGTATTCATACCCCTTGAAATTTTTCACATTTTGTCATGTTACAACCAAAAACTTAAATGCATTTTATTTATGTGATAGACCAACACAAAATGGCACATAATTGTGAAGTGGAAGGAACATGATAAATGGTTTTCAACATTTTTTACAAATAAATACGTGAAAAGTGTGGCGTGCATTTGTATTCAGCCCCCCTGTGTCAATACTTTGTAGGACCACCTTTCACTGCAATTACACCTGCAAGTCTTTTTGGGTATGTCTCTACCAGCATTGCATATCTAGAGAGTGACATTTCTGCCCATTCTTCTTTGCAAAATAGCTCAAGCTCTGTCAGACTGGATGGTGAACATCTGTGAACAGCAACTTTCAAGTCTTGCCACAGATTCTCATTTGGATTTAGGTCTTTGACCGGGCCATTCTAATACATGAATATGATTTGATCTAAACCATGCCATTGTAGCTCTGGCTGTATGTTTAGGGGTTTAGGTGAGCCTCCACCCCAGTCTCAAGTCTTTTGCAGTCTCTAATAGGTTTTCTTCTAAGATTGCCCTGTGTTTGGCTCCATCCATCTTCCCATCAACTCTGACCAACTTTCCTGTCCCTGCTGAAGAAAAGCATCCCCACAACATGATGCTGCCACCACCATGTTTCACGGTGGGGATGATGTATTCAGGGTGATGTGCAGTGATAGTTTTCTACCACACATAACGTTTTGCTTTTAGGCCAAAAAGTTAAATTTTGGTCTCATCTGACCAGAGCACCTTCTTCCACGTTTGCAGTGTTCGAGAAGCCATGTGGGGGACACAGCAAACGGGTCTTCTTATGGCTTTCTTTCAACAAGGACTTTCTTCTTGCCACTGTTCCATAAAGGCCAGATTTGTGGAGTGCACAACTAATAGTTGTCCTGTGGGCAGATTCTCCCACCTGAGCTGTGGATCTCTGCAGCTCCTCCAGAGTTACAATGGGCCTCTTGGCTTCTTCTCTGATTAATGCTCTCCTTGCCCAGTCTTTCAGTTTAGGTGGACGGACATGTCTTGGTAGGTTTGCAGTTGTGCCATACTCTTTCCATTTTCAGATGATGGATTGAACAGTGCTCTGTGAGATGTTCAAAGATTGGGATATTTTTTTGATAACCTAACCCTGCTTTAAACTTCTCCACTTTATCCCTGGCCTGTCTTGCGTGTTCATTGGACGTCATGATGATGTTTGTTTACAAACCTCTGAGGGCTTTACAGAACAGCTGTATTTATACTGAGATTAAATTACACACAGGTGGACTCTATTTACTGATGAGATGACTTCTGAAGGCAATTGGTTCCACTAGATTTTAGTTAGGGATATCAGAGTAAAGGAGGCTGAATACAAATGCACGCAGATATTTTTTATAACGCAATTACTATATACCCAGAAACAAATGAATAATTGAATTCAACTTGTTATAAAAGAAGTTTTTTTATAACAAGTTGAATTCAATTATTCATTTGTTTCTGGGTATATAGTAATTGCGTTATAAAAAATTATCACTAGTTCGTACACAATATTTACACTATAATAGGAGCAAGACATTCATGGTTTTTTATTTTTTATATACACATTATATGAGGATGTGATTAATGTCAGCTATCCATTTAATATTACATTCTTACTAGTGGCTCACAAGTGTTAACAAATGCACGCAGATATTTATTTGTAAAAAATTTGAAAACCATGTATCATATTCCTTCCACTTCACAATTATGTGCCACTTTGTGTTGGTCTATCACATAAAATCCCAATAAAATACATTTATATGTTTTTGGTTGTGACATGACAAAATGTGGAAAATTTCAAGTGGTATGAATACATTTTCAAGGCACTGTATAGTAAAATTAGAAAAACCCAATGGTTATTAAATGCCACCTAAAAGAAAGCTCTATCTGACTAAAGTTTATCTAAAATTAATTTGGGTACAGTGCTGCATGATTGAGGAAATGTTATTCAAATTATCACAGCACTGAAAAATGACCTGGACAGGAAGGGGGTTAAACATGCCAGTCTTGAAGAAGTTAATATGTGATGTATATTAGGTATTTAAGAACATTTGTGTTCTAAGTATGTGTATTTATATGTATGTGGCTATGTATGCTTGTGGAAAGGGGCAGGTCCTGTACAAGGTTAATTTTTTTAAATTATATTTATTTTGTATTTTATGTGTTTGCTAATTATTTTTAATTGAGTCTTACTGCTGTTACAAATTGGGCTGTATGTGACAATATAAAAACAGGGAAAGGTACTTTTAAGATCCTAACTCTTCCCAAAGAAACTGCTGGTTGAAGTTAACTGGAGTAGGTGAGGATCATCATATGTCTATGGGTGCGCTAACAAAAAAAAAACCATAATGTAAACAAAAACATAAACAATCTAAGTACCCTTTTTCTTAACCACATACCCTCCTGAGGATTTATCCCCCTGCCTGACAAGGCCATTGTTTGCGTTACGGTGCTGTGTTACTTTAACTGACAATTGCGCAGTCATGCAACACTGCACCCAAATTAAATTTACGTCCTTTTTTTCCCACAAATTGAGCTTTTTTTAGGTGGTATTTGATTGCCTATGCATTTTTCTTTTTTGGTGCTATATAAAAAAAAGGCCGACAATTTTGAGAAAAAAAACAATATTTTGGACTTTTTGCTATTAAACATGTCCAGTAGAAAAAATCAAATTTTGTCATAAATTTAGGCCAAAATGTATTTTGCTATATGTCTTCGCTAAAAAAAATCCCAATACGTGTAAATTATTTGGTTTACGTGAAAGTTATAGTGTTTACAAATGGCGGTATATATACTGGTATTTTTTTTTTTTTTAACTAGTAATGGCGGCGATCAGTGACTTATAGCGGGACTGCGGTGGATATTCTGACACGGGGGGGAAATGACTTGGTGTCACTGACATCCCCAGTGACACCAATAGAGTGATCAGTGCTAAAAAAAAAAAAAGCTCTGACACTGTACTAATGGCACTGGGCAAGAAGGGGTTAACATGAGGGGCGATCAAAGGGTTAACTGTGTGCAGGGAGTGTTTTTACTAGGGAGCGGTGTCAGTGTGCTTCACTGTAATCACAGTCCTTTGGATGGCTGTGCTGTGTACAAGCTGACAGGGAGAACTGTTAGTAAACAAAACAGTTCTCCTCCCCGTCGGAGATCCTCGGAAATCACCGGGCGCCAGCGAGTAATCACAAGCTAGGACCCGGTGATTGACAGCCGTGTCCGCAAATGGTAGTGCGGGAAGTGCGCACATGCCCCCTACCTGGAAATGCAAAATCACGTATATATACGTGATTTTGTGCAACCGTGCCACCCTGTAGCAGTATTTCTGCTATAGGGTGGTCAGGAAGTGGTTAATTGAGAAATAACTGTCACATGACCCAGCACTTTCCCAGCTTATATGCAGGGAAACAGTGGCAGGAGGAACTTCTAGTCCTCTGCTACTGGTCAAATGTTCAAAAAAAAAAAAACAGCCTTTGGGATACAGAGTAAAAATTAATATTATAAACTGTTTTAAATTGTCATACAAATGTAAGTTTGAAAGTATTTTTTTTTATTTGGCAATAACATGGTGTGGGTGGATTTCTGCAAGCCACAGGCTGTGTCATGACCCCAAAGATCCATTATCTCCTGCGCTCAAGGACTCAGATCAAACAGGCGTTAGTGACAAGCAGTATGTTGTGTATTCATCCACTGGTGATCAGAGGTTGTGCAGCTCTATCATGAAGCTGGGGAAGCTTAATAAAACTGTAGAGGAAGATGAAAGAAAGAGCGCACAAACCTTGCGCATTACCTCAATAAATAGTGACTAACTTTATTAATAAGGAAATATACTCACAAAATGATTGTATAACAGGCATAAGTAACCATAATCCAAACAGGGTTACAGGTAAATCAAAAAGGGGGGGTATGAAGGCTAACGCGTTTCAAAGGGTGCTCCCTTCTTCATCAGAGCAGGGTTTGGCAGATAGAAACTTCAGTATGGCAGAATTCCCATGGCAAGGAGATATTCAGCCACTGAGTGTCAGTATTACAGCAGTTCAGCCTGTTGTGTCATGCCCCCTCCAGCCTGTGTCTTAGAGTACCAGGGAGGTGAAGCCTCCATCAATTAAAATTTTATATCCCGTTCCCATTTGGTTTAGTTGGTTAGTGGACACTGAGGAGGAGAGAGGGAGAGGGCTGTCATTTACCATTGTGTATCTACCCACATGTGTGATTCTTTAGTCACATGGGCTGCTCAGATGTGATAGGGAGGAAATGCTCAGGGTAGAAAATAGACTGAAAAACGAGCATATGCACTAGCTGCCAACACTGCTCTGCAAAATCCCCATCTTCATTGGGGACATGGACAGAAGGGGGAGATAGAGAACAGCAGGATCAACCAGGTTGTTTGCAGAAAAAGTATTCCATAGTAAATGCATGAATGTAGACAGCATGTAATACAGCATTTATTGATTGTTTTTAATAATGTGAGTTTAATGACACTTTAATAAACTTTGGACACAATTCTATAACCTAATAAGCAAAAGCATGGAAACAACCTACAGTGGGCTTCTTGGAGTTTAAACTGAAAATGATGAGCACTATGATACAAGAGAAGTGTCTGAATAATACCCCCAAAAAATGTATTCAAAATATGGTCACCTTAGGCAGACTGCCATCAGCTGCCTGGACTGGATTGTCAACTGCTGCACTTAGAAATATATCAGCTTTTAACTAAGCCCATCTCCTTCCAACCAAGCCCTCCCCACAAACCACTAACCTCACTGAACCCCACCTCTCACCCTATCCCCACTGAATTAACACAACCTACTCAACCAAACCCCCCCCCCCACTCTAAAATGAGAGGTGGGCTCCATGCCATTACACTAACCTCACCTGACAATGAGACGTACAAAATGACATGCTTGGGAGCACGGCCTCCAGGCTATATTCCCTAAGACTGCAAGCTTATATACAGATCCTAATATGCACCCCCCCCCCCCCCCATTCCATAATACTGTGTCACTAGCTTCAGATGGTACATCTGTGTGAAGGTTTGTACCATCCCAGTTTAGTAATCCTTCCCTTAAGCCTCATGCACACAGACATTTACAGGCATTTTATATATCCAATGTAACTTTTGTGGCACTTTCCCCGAAGCCAGCGAGCTGCACCTTGTGTGTACAGCCAGCGATACAAGTGAATGGCTGTATGTGATCATAGTTGTGTAAACGCCGCTGCTCCTGTGTACATCACGTAACATCTCCAAAATACACCACTTTTTAACTGTTGAAACCGCTAAGCAACTTATTCACTCCAATGTTATCTCTTGCCTTGACTATTGTAACTCCCTCCTCATTGGCCTTCCGCATCGCAGGCTATCCCCTCTTCAGTCTATCATGAATGCTGCTGCCAGACTCATCCACCTTACTAACCATTCCATATCTGCCACCCCTCTCTACCAATCCCTACATTGGCTTCCCATAGCCCAACGAATCAAATTCAAAACATTAACAACATTCAAAGCCATTTATAACTCTGCCCCAAGCTATATCACCAATCTTGTCTCCAAATATAACCCAAACCATTCTCTTTGCTCCTCCCAAGACCTCCTGCTCTCTAGCTCCCTTGTCACCTCCCCTCATGCTCATTGCAGGACTTCTCCTAAGCCTTGCCCATCCTCTGGAGCTCCCTACCCCAATCTGTCTAGCTATAGCCTACTCAATCCACTTTCAGGTGATCCCTGTAAACCCTTCTCTTCAGGGAAACCTATACTGCCTTCAGATAATAACTGAATCTTCTATTTCTCCCATCAATTTATCCCCCCCAGTTATTATCTGTTGTTCCACCAGCCCCTCCTTATTAGATTGTAAGCTCCCAGGAGCAGGGCCCCCCGTACCCTCTTGTATTGTTGCTGTATTGCCTTCCTTTTTATTGTAAAGCGCTGAGCAAACTGTTGGTGCTATATAAATCCTGTATAAAAATAACATATGTCATATGTGAATATGGCCATGTAAAGCCATTCATTTTTATGGCAGGCTGTATGCCCCAGCTTTGGCTTCCTGGGCACAGGGAAGAGCTGTGAATTTTATGCTATACAATGCCTGCAAACATTCTAATTCCCCTAAAACTCAATAAAATACTGTAAGGTAAAAAGGTATGAAGAAGTATTTTATTTAAAACTATGCTTTACAAAAACTATACTTTAGCAAACTAAAAGTCATTTACTAATAAGGTTTCCATGGACTTATTTTTTGCACCCTGCAGTCAAAATACAGTCTATGAACATTCACATATACTTGTCTTCTCTATACAGAACAGCATTTCACAGGAAAAGTCCAGACTCCCCCTCCATGTGCACTCACACACCTCCATCCCCTCCTGTGGTCCTCCCCCATCCTCACCTTGTTCTCTGGCTGCATCCTGAAGGTATGAAGAAGGGGCTGGTAATGGAGAGAGTAGAGCTGAAACCAAGCTGGCTGGAGGAAATGAGCTGGAATGAGATGAGGAGGAGGACAGGGGAAGCTCACACGGCACAAATCATGGATTGCATAAGACAGCCAGTACACCAGCAATGTCTTCTATCATCCACTGGCTGGAGAATTAGAGCAGAAAGAAGGAGGACAGAAGGAAGCAGCACCCAGGTGGGAATAGTCAGGAGATCTGGACTGCTCTTGGTAGAGGCTGGATAATGAAATGACCTGGGAACTGGCAGCAGATGGAGACAACAATCCACCCACTCCCAGTCCCCTCGCTCTCCCTCTCGCTCATTCTCCCTAGGTTGGGGTTGGACTGATGCCCTGGACACCAGGAGCTTTCACACAAACACTCTTGCTGGGAGGCTCACAGGGGTTGTGTGTTTAGGGCTTAGAACAGCTGGAGAGGCCAGTCGCAGCCAACATGACGGCTAACGTCTTACATAACATTCCTTTAAATACCGCTACATACTAGGGCTCAGTTACTAGCATACACTTTAGAAGGCTTGTATCAGCCTTCAACAGTAAAAGGAGCAAAGTCACAGCTGCCAATCAGAATTTTTGAGAAGGCCATGCCACACGGCATGTATCAGTGCATATGCACTTTTTGATTTTCGAGTGCATTTATTACTTCAATTCTCTAATTTAACTCACGCTGCAGTGAATAGTGCTGCCTGGTAGCGTGTCCAAACAGCTCGCACAAAAATGCAACCTGTTCTGTTTTTTCCACTGAGCTCTCAGTCCTCATGCATACTGGATGTTTTTACAGCGGCTGTTTTTGGCTTTTGACATTTTTTTCTACAGCCAGTAAACTCCCCAGCATGTTATCCTATGTGTCCATGGACACATAGACTGCAATCGTTTTTTGCAGGGGTGTTTTTTGGTTGGAAACCCCCCCCCCCCAGAACTAGTTGGTGTCTAGAGGAGTTTTTTAGCTGTAAAAAAGCTCCAACGCTGAAAAATGTGGCAAATTGCAGCAAACCGGCATTTTTGAAAGTTTTTTGAGCGAAAAAAAATATTTTTTTGGTAAAAAAAGCTAAAAAACACAAAAGCAAAAAAAGCGGCAAAAATCTGCTAAAAGCTAATGCAAAAACACTGAAAAACTCACCTTACACAGCTAACATTACCAACATTATTAATACGCCCTGTGTGCATGGAGCCTAAGTCAGCATTTTGTTGTGAAATGGAACAATTGAAACTGTTATTTGGTCTTTGCATTGGGAATGCATTGAGCAATGTATCCCAACAAAGGTGGTGTGAATGATCCCTTATACTGCCATGGCTGCAGTCAAATATTAAAGAATATAAGGTGTTCTGTGATTGGATAAGGGGAGATTGTGATGTTTACATGGCCCTTGTTCAGTCACAGAGTACTTTATATTCTTTACAAAGTTTTTTTTTAAGAATGGAGAAGATGCAGAGTGAGCTACTCACTGTGATTGCTGTGCTCCAGCACACTATTGGTACCTCGCTAATGCCTCAATATTGTTTTTGCCAGAAGTTCAGCTTTAATGCACCAAAATGTATGTCAAGTAGAAAACCTATTCATTACTATGTGGCTAGTACTTATCATTGTGATGGAGATTAGTGTTACATTAAGGTATATCTGCATTTTTCTGCATTTATTTGTGCTAAGAAGGTCCACGGAAATAAATGGTACATGCACAAAAATTCTCCATGTTAACATGCAAACAGGTAGACTCCACACCTCCTCTACCCATATAAGAACAATTATTTATACATTTAGAACCATCCTCAGCCAGTCAGAGTTTTGTTCTCCTCTATAGATCTTCAGAGGTCATCTGGTATGCAGTGTTTTCACTACTAACTTATGGTGGTAAAATCATGGCTGACCATATGACTTGGTGAAGTCATTTAGGTAGACTTTCAACCTAGTCTATATTTGAGTTCTGATGCTGGTTGTTGAGAAATTGAATAATTTCTGCTAACAGCAAGAATTGTTTATCTTGTGATGTTGATGAACCACATGCTGTTATTTTTATCCTTTTCTTCTGCATTCTGTTCCTGAGGTTGCTGGCCTGCTTTGGGCCATCCTATGTCAAGCACTAGGGTGCTGATGAACTGTTGGAATGTGTTCCATTTAATCCTGACCATCTTCCACTTGCCTGGTGCATCTGGGTATTCATGAGGGTGCATTGAGGGCCTTATTTAGAACTCAGTTTCAATGACAGGAGATGGACCAGTGATCATCTCAGTAATTCAGCTTTGTCCCCCTATTCAGCAAAAATGCTAAACTTTAAAACCGCATACTGTATACTTGTCTTCAGTAGCACGTATCAAATTTGTGAAAAGCCCTCCACAGTTACACGTTCATCTACAAATGTGAACTGTTCCTTTGTATTCAGACATGACTTGTTCTCACTGTATGTGCTGTCATTCATTTGATGAATTTCACAACACAATCAAAATTAACAAACAAATCAGTTGTTTTCTATAGATCATATAGGTTGAATTTTGATGAAATACCCTATGTGGTCCCATTCTGGCCATTTGCATGCTCTGCAGAAGGACTGTGATATCGGGATTTGCACTTAGAGCACCTACAAGAGCTGATCTGGGCACATACTACTCAGAAAATGATCACTAAACACAAATAGAAAACTAACAGCAAATTTCAGGTATGGCAATGTTTACATAAGTAGAGTATATGTACCATACCTGAGGGATCCCCCTGGAAGCTAGAAATCACTATATAAGCACCGGCTACTAAAGTGATAGCCGCTATAGCTTCCAGGTTCCATGTCAAGCATCTGCTCTGCTGTTTACTGAGCACAGGAGGTTGTCTGCTTGGCATGGGCTCCATTCAGAGAACAACTTCATGTCTGGCGCTGAGAGTTACAGTTCTGGATGGAGTACACAGATCACAGCGAGTAACCTGCACTTCAGCTCCTCCAGTCAGTAAATGTCTCACATTCTTTTCAATGAATGCAATGCACCCTGTGATTGGAGGAGTGAACAATCTTCTCACAATCTCCCTGCCTCCAATCATAAGGAGCCTTGCATCCTTTAAAAAAGAAAAAAAAAGAATGCAAAAGGTTTACTGAATGGAACAGCTGGAGTGTGAGTGACCCTTGGTGATCTGAGTACTCCATCCAGAACTTGTGCTGCACCATACGAGGATGAGTGAAAGTCAGAGTTGTACATAATGCTGCACCCTAGATACAGGGGACACACTTCACTAGTGGGTATTTATTTTCACGGTGCACGTCTAAAAATATTTTGCTGATGTTCAGCCTTAATGTTCCCTGTAATGTATAGCACCAGGTGTGTAGTTTCTGCCTGTATCTGTAGTAATGTTGAATACGCTTTACATCATGGAAAGGATCCTGTCTCTTTGAAAGATTATTATATGATATTCAGCCATCGTATATGGAGTTTCCATTACAGTCACAAACATATGTGAGACATTACTGACCTGTTAATTGGAACCATCTCATGTTATTTTGTTAATACGGAATGCAGGGAAGAGAGTTTAATGAATGATTGCCTAATCTGCTGCGGTTATGGAAAATAAATAGAAAGCACAGTTAACTCTCCCTCTCCCTGATTTCATATTTCTCCGTTTCCAGCCCTCTCTACTTGGTCCAGCCACTTCAAAAGACACAAACACTTTTTTAAAAGTTTATAAAGAAATTCAGGTCCATCAATACACGTTATACACAAAGGGAAACATAAAATAAACCAGGAGCAAACATATACAGGACAGAATAAAGAATGCATTGTTTTTTTCCTGACATATATACGATTGTACAAACTTTATATAACTAAACAATGTTTCTGTATGAACAGAATTCTGGGCGATCTTGTTCAATAAAATCATTTTTCTGCAACCAATCGTCAGGTTTCACTTATTCTAATTATTATTCGGAGAAGGCAAGACTATGTGTGTGTGTGTTTAGGCCTCATTCACACAACTTATAAGGTCCAGACAGCTGGCCCAAACAAACTATTTCTATTACAGAATGATGAGACCGCTGTGTGTGCTCTAATATACTATAGTAGCATTAGCTACATGCAGTGCGCGGCGCTATGTTCCCACAGCAGTACCAGCAACTTCCTCTCTGCTGCTGCAGGCTGAGTGCTTCTCCACCATTCAGGAGAAGCCTCATCATTTTTATTATTAAATATAAGGCTTCCTCTGATTGGTCAAGGTGAAGAGGAAGGCAAACAACCTAATGATTTCAACCAATAGAAATCAATTACAGGATGTGGCTGCATGCGGGTATGTGCTGGTACTTGCTTAACCCTGAACAAGTATGGACAACAACCCTGGTGGCAGACTATCCAAGAGTACATCCATACTCACACGTGTGGTTACTCAACAGCCACATCCTCCTGTGTCTCCTGTCTGGGGAAAAATGCCAGATTTTGATGTCATACAGCCAGAGGCGGCTGGGTGCACAAGAACTTGCTGGTTCAAACACACATTACTGTTTTTCTGCTCACTGACAATTTTCTCCAATTAGCACCAGCCCTAGTATGTGGGTGGAACAACTAGTGAAGTGGAGCATCTTCAGGAGATTGGTTGTCCATCCCCTAGAAGAAGCTTGAATAAGTGATGGATAAGGTAAGTATTCATCTGCCCTTACACCCCGCAGTTTAACCCCTTGGTGCCAGCACCTCCCGGGCCTTTAAGTTTTTCAGAAGCCGGTAGGCGGGGCTTTAGGGTCATGTGACTGCCATGATTCGCTGTCACATGATTGGGAAAGGGCCCGATCGCAAAAGGAGATCGGGACCTTTCTGTGAGTACTGGACATGTGTGCTGGGAGCGTGCGGTCTCAGCACATATGTTTTTCTTAATTGCACTCAAATTTGCGGCCGCTCGGCGCCAAGGTCCAGGAAGGCCGTACATTTGCGTGTGGCCGGTGCCATGAGATTAAACAAGCAGTAGACTTTCACTATACAGCATAGAGGGGCACTCAAAACATATTTTTAAAGGCACTTATTGTAGGGCTGATATCTTATTATAGCCATAGCAAACTGTTGCACACACAGTTGGAATGTATTTATGTTTACCGTTTTACCTGCCAAAGCATTTGTGATTCTGTTTAGCCAGTGTTGTAATTCATGCACCCCTACCCTAATGTACAGCCATATGGGTTACAAACGTGTTTGTTGGTTCTGTGGTGCAGCTTCACTTCTTGTGGTGGAGTCACCTCTCAATCTGTTTATTAGACACTTAGGCTGCCCATACATTATACAATTTTCTTGAGAATTTAGCTTTAGATTTACCAAAATCCATATTATATGAGGTCAAACCTAAACAACACTTTCAAATGTATCCAATTAGGCAGGCCCTTGTACTACATTGTTGAAGGTAAATCTAATGGAAATAGGGCAGCAATTGGACAGAAAACTGTAAGAAAATTGTATAGTGTGTGGCCAGCCTTGGGCTGGCCATACATTATACAATTTTCTTTAGAATTTTGCTTTAGATTTAACAAAAACTATATAATAAGAGGTCAAACCTAAACAATACTTTCAATTCTATCCAATCAGGCAGGCCCTTGCACTACATAGTTGAAGGTAAATCTAAAGCAAAGTGAACAGAAAATTGTAAGAAAACTGTGTAGTGTATGGCCAGCCTTAGAGCTAAACACGAGAGTAGCAAGGTGATCTTCCAAACGAAGAGAAAAGTGTATCACAAAAATTACAAATCGTTTGACAAATAATACCTTAATTAATCTTTGAATCTCTATATTTAATGAAATATTAAATATATGGTTAGCACTTCTGCCTAGCAGCACTAGGGTTGTCGGTTCAAATCCCAATCACGGCACTACCTGCCTGGTGTTTGCATGTTCTCCCTGTACCTGCATGGGTTTCCTCCAGGTACTCTGGTTTCCTCCCACTCTCCAAAGACATGGCTCTTGTCTAAATTGGCCCTAGTATGTGTATGTATGTGAGTTGGGGACCTTAGATTGTAAGCTACTCGAGGGCAGGGACTAATGTGACTGTACAAAATATATGTAAAGAGCTGTGTATGTTGACAGCGCTATATAAAGTACCTGTAATAAATAAAAATGTGAAGTACTTACAAAAATAAACAAAAAAAAAAAACAACCTGTAGCCAGGCTGTGGACAGCTAATTGATAATGCTTGTATACTGAGCATTACAGTATTTTTACCAAGGTCGCCCTGAGTCTGATTTCTGCAGTAACTTTAGTATACATCCATATGAAACTTTACAGCCCGGACAGCTTGGAATCAAGTCACTCTCAGGCTCCCCTGCTAACCTTTATCATTCTCCCTCCCATCTATGATGCAGCAGGCTTTCAATCTCAGCATCCTTTTAATCTCTTGTCATTTCTAGGACAGTTTATTATGGAATCCAACATGACAGCACCCTTGGTGACAAATAAATGTAAACAAAGAAATGTTTACACAGTCCTGGACATGGGATGACAGTTCTCAAAGTAGAGGGAAAGAAAAGGCAGAGGTAATAGGTTGCAGAGTTGTTTGTTATGCTTGGATATATTAAAAGAGCAAATTTGTTCTAAAAGTTTACTTATTCTTTCACAATTAAATTATCAGTTATTCGGGAAGGAGATCTTCTCCTAATTCTTCATCAGCAAACTCTTCCTCCTCAACTCTTCTTTTTGCTGCTGTTTTCGGTCTCTCCACTTGTGGCCCCAGAGGGTCTGTGTATGAAGCATCTAAAAATGTGCAGGGAGTTATTAGAATGGTATAAACTGACACATGGCTGACAATTCAGCTCTGATACAAGAAAGTAACAGCACACAAAAAGTAAGATTCTTACAACAACTTGAAGAAAAGGGGAATTCATGAAGACTGGAGCAGGCGTGCATGCAAACCAATCAGCTTTCAGCTTTAATTTTCAAAGCTTAACTGAACAAGATGAAGCTAGAAGCCAATTGGTTACTATGCACAGCTGCTCCAAATCTAGTATTTATACATTTTACTCAACCGCACATGCATATTTACACATACTGGATTCGCCATTTAACCTGCCAGCATTTCTTTGGACTGTGGGAGGGCATACAATCTCCATGCATCCTCTTTAAGTATATAAGGAAACATTTGCAAAAATGTTTTAACTTTTTTAACTCAAGGAAATCTGAAAGGTTACATATATTTACATTTCACCCTGCAGGAGGAGCACCTTGCTTATCATAGACTAGATTTGCCTATCCCTAAAGCGTATCAAAACCCAAAAACAAAAATGAAATATATTGCACCTCAGACTGGTTGGCTGCATTCATTTTCTTTTTTCCCCGATGCTTTTTTCCCTTTATATTCACCTGGTGATCCTGCCAGGGACACACTTCCTGTCCTAGGATGACAACTCTCACCCACTGTACTTATCTATGGTAGAGCAGCAGCATTGTAGGACTGTAGGATGACAGAACACTGCCCACCCTTTTCTTCTGCATAACATAGAGGGGAGGGGGTCTGAAGTTCTCAGAAATAGATGGGAAGAATGTTACTTAAAAGAGGGCAGTGCAGAGAGCACAGAAAGTAACCAACTCATAAGATTTCTGGCAGGATCAAAACTTTTTTTTTGCAATCATCAGCCATGGTATATCTAACAGACAAAAAGGAAAAAAATAAGAGATCCATTGCTATATGCAGTTAGGTCCATACAGTATATATTTGGACACCAGCACAATTTTCATATTTTTGGCTCTGTATGCCGCCAGGATAAACTAAAACGAAACAATCCAAATGAATTTGAAGTGCAGACTTTCAGCTTTAATTCAAGGGGTTGAACATAACATCAAGTACAAATTTTAGGAACTGCAATCATTGCTCTCGTAAAGTCTTCTCTTGATTGTAGACTTTGATAATGATACGCCCACCTCCTGGAGAGTGTTCTTCACTTGTCTGGATGTTGTGAATGGGTTTTCTTTACCATAGAGAGGATCCTGCGATCATCCACCACTGTTGTCTTCCGTGAACGTCCATGTCTATTTATGTTGCTGAGATCACCGGTGCGTTCTTCTTTCCTCAGGATGTACCAAACTGTTGATTTGGCCCCTCCTAATGTTGCTGCTATCTCTCTGATGGATTTGTTTAGTTTTTGAAGCCTTACAATGCATGGACAGCTCCACTGAACGCATGATGTAGGTTCACAGCAATAGATTCCAAATGCAAATACCACACTTAGAATCAACTCCAGACCTTTTACCTGCTTCATTGATGAAGAAATAACAATGGAGTAGCCCACACCTGGCCATGAAAAAGCTTTTGATTTAGTCGTCCAATTACTTTTGGTCCCTTGAGAAAGGGGGGGGTGGCTACTCTTAAGAGCTGTAATTCCTAAACCCTTCCGCCAATTTGGATGTACATACCCTCAAACTAAACCTGAGAGTGTGCACTTTCAGTCAATATCCATTATATAACTATAGCTTGAATATGTTTTGGTACATACCTAAAAAAACTAAAATTGTGCCTGTGTCCAAATATATATGGACCTAATTGTACGTATATATCAAAAAATCTAAACTTTTGAACAATTTTTAATTAATTAGAGAATAATTAAAATCTATTTTAAAGCTAAACTCCAGGAAAAAAATTATTTTTGGATATTTGCATTGTATCAATAAATCACCTCTAATGAGTTGTGTGCCATGTGTTGATGGAGTGCTGAGTTACATATAATGTTAGTTTCTGTGAGTCCCAACAGCCAGTGCATACAATTGAGGCTCTTATACAGTGAAGGTTATGTGGGTTGTTCACACTACATCTCCCACCTCGATTCATAAAGATCTTGTATCCTTTTCACTGAATGCAAGGCATTCTGTGATTGAAGGAGGGGAGATTGGAGGAGAACAGGGGAACGGCAGACAAACATCATAATCAATTTGTTCAGTCAAAAGGATACAAGACATTTTATCAAAGGAGGAAGTTTAGTGTGAGTGACCCACATAGCCTTCATTGTATGAGCCATAATTGTAAGTCAAGGCGCTGGAAGTTTGGTGCATAGTGCACTGTCGGGACTGAATCAAACTAACAGTTTTAAGTAATGCAGCAGCCATCCACACATGGGACACACCTCATTATAGGCGATTTATTGGTACATAACAAAATAGCAAAAAAGTTATTTTTATATGAGTTCTACTTTAAAGATCAGGGCTTTGGCCTAAAACTTAAAGGAACTGCCACAACTAACCCTGGGGTGGGTGCATAGTGAAAGAATGGTAGTGAGGTCAGAATGGCAGCTAATACAAAAGCCCCTCCTCTCCTGCCATACTTTTATTTAGATAGAAAATATATAGATAACCAGTGATACTCATTTGCCAATTACCTAGGTCTTTATTGGAGCTTGCTTCATAGGGGTCATTCACTCCTGGCAGAGTTTTCAATTTAGCACTGAGACGGTCTCCTTTTGAGCTGGTGCCACTGCTCTGCCCACTGTCTGAAATGATATCAAATACAGATTTTTATTAGAATTATCATCATCTTCTCAGTGTAAAACTTCAAAAGGAGCTATAAATGGGGGTTCAACTGTTAAAGTGTAAATAAACCCTCACCTTGTGAAACAACACATTCAGTACAAAATAGAAATGAAAGGCAACACATTTGTCTATAGATTAAAAAAAAACCAGTATAAACACTCTTTCCCTCTTTTTTATAAGTGATCACATAGCCTCTGTTCTCAGCTGCATACGAGATGGGAGAAGAGAAACAGCAGCACACTGATCTTCAGTGAAAGCCTTTCACAGTGAAAGGCTGTGCGGGGGGTGGCTGTAAGGACAAGTCTGATCATTGGAGAGAAGGCCAAGTTCCCAACACTGCTAGAAAACTGACCACACTGCGCTCTCATACTTGGTGTGGTCAGTTTTTAATAGGAAAGCAAAGGGACTGGCTGGAGCACTAGGGATTTCACACAAACCAAGTAATACAAAAAGAACAGGATACTTTTTCATACTTGTACATGGTACATAGACACATATCAGGAATATGAAATGTTGGGTTTACATACTCATTAAAGTGACACTAAAGCTTCGTTGATTTTTTTAAAAATAACAAACATGGTTATACTTACCTGCTCTGTGCAGTGATTTTGCACAAAGCAGCCTCAATCCTCTTCTTTTCAGGTCCTGGCTCCTTCCCTCAAGTACTGCCCCCAGGGAAAGCACTGCAGCCTGCTCGTCCTTGAGCTGCGTCCATAAGAAACAGAGCCACCACTCTGCCCCACCCTGCCCTCTTACTCTCTCCTCATTGGCTCACTGGCTGTGATTGACAGCAGCGTTAATAGGCTCACGCTGCCATCTCAGCCAATGAGGAGGAAGAGTCCCCAAACAGCAGAGGCTGTCAAGAATGTCGCTAGATTAGAGGGGGCTCAGGTAAGGATTGGGGGGGCTGCATTTAGAATGTTTTTTACCTTCAAGCATAGAATACATGAAGGTAAAAAACCTTGAGCCTTTAGAGCCACTTTAAGCCCCGATTCAAATATATGCAAATTGAATGCATTTTGAACATATCCGATACGCATGACAACCAAAATCGTTTTCTATGGAGCCGGTTCACATATGTGCGGGCCGGCTGCAGTGCAGTTTTAAAAAGAGTTCGGTCTGTTTTCCAATGTCATACACTGTACCAAATTCGAGATGGAATCGCATCTGAACCGCTGAATGAATTTGCACCGGACTCTTTTACAAATTGCACTGCAAATCGGCCCAGCACATATGTGAACCCAGGCATAGATTATGTATCATTATAAAATATAACTGGACCAAAAATGTTCATATAGAAAAGAAATGAAACACCACAATGGCTTCCTGTTCTGTGGTTTCCTATCACATAGAGGCATTACTTTTGTCTTGATAGAACCTTTCATGAAAGAAATCCAATCTGTTACTGAACATGCTAGTTCCCGGCTACTGGTTGAATAACTGGCTCTAAAACTTTCTGAATCAATGACCTGCAATAAGTATGCAGATAAAAAAAAAAAACACAATAAAGTAAATTCCATCCAAAACTGTATCTTCATTTACACTTTAAAGCGGAGTTCCACTCACTCTGTAAAAAAATAAAACTCAGCAGCTAAAAAAACTGTAGCTGCTGACTTTTAAAAAACAGCCACTCACCTATCCCTCGATCCTGCAGTGTCCTCCCCACAGCCTGTTTCACCCGCCGTCCAGTGTTCCAGGCGCCGGCATCTTCAGTGTGGGCACCCGATTGTGACAGCTTGCGGCTTCACAGCCGGGTGCCCACTGCACACGTGCGAGTAGCGCTGCGCTTCCTGAATGGCCCCATAGTCTTCTGGGACCTGTCACATCTCCCACAAGACTTCGGGGAGGGAGGGTAGGAGGACAACTTCCGTTTCCGATCGCCTAGGCGATCGCAGCGGAAGTGGAGGCGGGTACCTGTCAATTTCAGGTACCTGCTCTCCCCAGCTCCCCAAAGGAGCCAATCCTTAATGGGGAGCGGGGACCAATCTTTAAAGCGGAACTTCCCCTTTTGGGTGGAACTCCACTTAATGCATGTCAAGGGGCAAATTATCTGAATCTGTAAATGTGGATCAAACTGATGGTGGAACTGACCCTTCAATCTCATAGCATGCATCCTTATGCTCAATATAGTGCTGAGCAAAACATCAACGGTTTCCTACACACCAACCCTGGTTTAAGAAAATGCACATTTTGCAACGGTGGTGAGAGAGATATTCAAAAGCAAGGTGACTTGTAGTCTAGTAATAGAATGATTTCCCATAAAAGAAGATGTAAAGAACATTTAAAATGTTTTAAAGTAATTGACTTTAAAGGGTATGTAAAAGGCAAACAGAAAGTGAGGGGAAATCCTAATTCTAATGTCACCAGAACAAGAGGCAAGGGTAAATCTTTCAATGCGAACTTCTGTTTTGGTGACAACTGTCTAAGAGTGGAATACCCCTTAGTGTAGAGAGATTTCCTCTCACTTCCTGTTTTATCCATAGGACAGGAAAAGAGGGGACATATCCTAATAATACAGACAGCAAACACTAAACTGTCAGGGTCTAACCCTTCTCTGCTATATCCACAAAATAAATAAAAACCTTTTTATTTTACATACACTTTACATTTTAAAACTTTTTTTCTAACAGAGCAAACTTGCATATAGTAATTCTTTATAGAAGAATGAGTACATTTACAAAGTAAATTACTGTGTAACAATTTATGGTCTTGTTCACATGTGCCGTAAAAACAGGCAGTTTGACCACGCCACGAAAAGTGATCATACACATACCACAGATGCAATGTTTTGTAACGCAGCCAAGGCAAGTTTAAAGTGGTTGTAAATTTCAGGATCAAAACATGAACAAAGCACATCCCTCTACAGTGTGTACTTCTCTTTAATAAGAGCACTAAGTGTAATTTCTGTCTGCTGCTTCAATTCTCTGCCATCTGCATGAGTCACTTCTGACAAGTTTTCCTGACACCAAAAGAAAAATGGTGACAGGGGAGGGACTTCCAACAGATTGACAGCCTCAGTACTCTTCCTGAAAGCTGTGTGGAGGGGGGTTGTGTACCTTCCCTCCAATCAGCTCACAGAGCTCTCCACACTGACATAACTTCAGCTCCCCACCCCCTGCTTTTTAGAGCTGAGAGATCCTGTGCAAATTCTACACTTTGAATGGATGTAGGGGGAAAATGGTTGCAGATAGACAGGTACAATGTATGTAGGATGATTTATTTCATCTCTGTGTATCACTTGAGGCTAGTCACTTCACTGGGTATACAGTTGTGTTCAAAATAATAGCAGTGTGTTGAAAAAAGTGAATAAAGCTCAAAATCCTTCTAATAGCTTTTATTTCCATACACACAAATGCATTGGGAACACTACACATTCTATTCCAAATCAAAACATGAAGAATAATATATCTAATTTGTGTTGTTCCTCTAAAAAAATTGAAGAAAAGTGAATATTAGACTGTTCACAAAAATAGCAGTGTTTGTATTCTTCTTTACAAACTCAAACATTCACTATATAAACTGAAAAATGTTTGAAGAATTTGCTTTCCTTTGAATCACTTAATTAATATTTCGTTGTATAAGCACTGTTTCTGAGAACTGCTGTACATTTGTGTTGCATGGAGTCAACCAACTTCTGGCACCTGTGAACAGGTATTCCAGCCCAGGATGATTGGACTACATTCCACAGTTCTTCTCTATTTCTTGGTTTTGCCTCAGAAACTGCATTTTTGATGTCACCCCACAAGTTTTCTATTGGATTAAGATCCAGGGATTGGGCTGGCCACTCCATAACGTCAATCTTGTTGTTCTGGAACCAAGATGTTGCACGTTTACTGGTGTGTTTGGGGTCGTTGTCTTGTTGGAACAACCATTCAAGGGCATTTCCTCTTCAGCATAAGGCAGCATGACCTCTTCAAGTATTCTGATGTATTCAAACTGATCCATGATCCCTGGTATGCGATAAATAGGCCCAACACCGTAGTATGAGAAACATCCCCATATCATGATGCTTGCACAGCCATGCTTCACTGTCTTCACAGTGTACTGTGGCTTGAATTCAGTGTTTGGGGATCGTCTGACAAACTGTCTCCGGCCACTAGACCCAAAAAGAACAATCTTACTTTCATCAGTCCACAAAATGTTGTGCCATTTCTCTTTAGGCCAGTCAATGTGCTCTTTGGCAAATTGTAACCTCTTCAGGACATTTTTTTCAACAGTGGGACTCTGCGGGGGCTTCTTGCAGATAGCTTGGCTTAACATAGGCGTCTTCTAATTGTAACAGCACTCACAGGTAACTTTACACCTTCTTTGATCTTCCTGGAGCGGATTGTTGGCTGAGTCCTTGCCATATTGGCTATTCTTCTATCCATTCGAATGGTAGTTTTTCGCTTTCCGGTTTTGGTTGCCATTTTAAAGCATTTGCGATTATTTTAGCTGAACAGCCTATCATTTTCTGCACTTTTTTATATGTTTCCCCTCTCCAATCAACTTTTTAATCAAGGTACGCTGTTCTTCTGAACAATGTCTGGAACGACCCATTTTCCTCAGAATTTCAGAGAGAAATGCACTGTAACCAGCATGTACAACATTTTCTGCCTTCCTTCCTTAAATAAGGGCAATAATTGCCACCTGTTTTTCAAAGAATGAATGACCTCACTAATAGAACTCCACACTGCTATTATTTTGAACATGCCCTTTTCAATTAGTGATTCAATTACACAGAATCAGCAGCATGCATGTCATGACTGTTGGGTCTGTTGGATTTCTATTACTCTACTACACCTGCTAGTAAATTATTTGCCATGTAGAAATATCATTTCTACCAAAAACAGTGATTGATCAGGTTAGTGATGTCTGACTGCTATTATTTTGAACACAACTGTATGTAAAGGTTTACAACCAAAATAACTTAGCTTGCCAAGTTCGACAGGTGGCATGGCCTGTCAAACTCGCTAGTTGAAGTCAAACACTTTGGTTCACAGTTGCGGCATATTCGTTTCATAAAACACCTGAAAGTCACTACTCTACTGCCCCATAAAGAGTGATCCATGGCAGATTGCTTTTTGGAGGGTGGTAGAAACTGGTACATGTGTGAAGCTAGCCTTACTGTGTTGCTCCGAGTGTTACAATCAAGTTTTTGTATAAAATCTTTATATAATTAAAATGGGAACAGTTAATAACTTCATGTTACGTAAAGATCTAAATCCCCTATTTGACTGAACACATACTGTAGTAGTGGTTTCCTTTTTATATTAAACACAAAAAGTCACACTGCCAGTTACATTTATACATTTATATGAATTAATGTTCTCTAGAGTCACTGCAACACATTCCATGATGGTGGGCATGCAGAGTTCCTCCATTATTGACACATAGGAGCATTAGTGGGACACATATGTTATCACTTAAACCTGCTGGAAAAAAAGAGTATAATCCGTGACGGTCATGTCACTTTACACTTAGTTTTTATTTTACCTTTGGACACATTTTCATCATGAAACCTGACTCTACTGAGTGGGGCTATAAAATACAGAATGTGCCATTGAGCAGTAAAACATCTGGAAGAGATTGGAAATGGTTCAATGTATGAGAGTCTTTCATTCATTCTGACCCATATGATCACAGGTGCAAATTGGTAAAACAAGTGAATTGTGCCTGATTTAAGAATACTAGAGGAGCCTGGAAGTGTGATGTCCACAGAAGACAATCTGATTTCAGCTGTCATTGTCTAGTGCAGGTTAAGCCTGCCAAACACTGCTTGGATTTCAGGATGATTTCCACTGATTTGGCCACTTTTAAGCTGTGGGTACACCGGCAGTATCACCTGACTCAATAAAGTTCCATTTTTCAATCGATTTTTGTTGAAAGAACTAGATGGAGAATTGTTGATAAGACAGGGGCTGCATCCGATCAGATGCAGTCACCATTTGGGTATTCTGACAGCCCTGGGTGCCTGCCAGCAGCAAGGGAGTTTCTTTCATCCACAATGGGAAGCGACTGATATCTTACTGAATCCTTCCGCCTCCAGACATCTTTGCCCTATCTTTTTTCAGGCTCATGATCTTCAGCCATCTTCAATGGGTGGGTCAGAATGATGTAACTCCTGCCTATGCGCATAGGAGCTCACTTATCCCGGCACTAAGGTGTGCAGAGAATGTACACTGAGCTGTATTCTAAAGAAAGCTGAGTACAGGCACAAAGATTTATTTTGTTGCACAAAAGACAGTGCATCTCTTGCAATTTTGTAAATTTTTTTGTTTACTTCCACTTTGAAAGGTAATTGTGCTGAACCACTAAGATCTCCCTCTAGTGGCTCTCTATATTTAGTACAATGACCTAAGTAAAGAAAAGAAAATCAGTGTAATCTGAAAGCCACATCAAAAATTAATCGAAAGGTAAACACAACACTTAAAATATAAACTCTATAAAAGTGTTATTTTCTCTAATTCTCATTTCATTTAAGTTACTAAATCTAACTCTGCAGTTTCATCTTCCATCCCAAGCTGTGTGATATTTTCTGCTTCTCTTTTGAGGGAAATATGTACAAACACAGCACTATACTTTGAAATTAGTTTCCTGTGCTGTGGAATGGGTGGATGTCAGCTATTTCATATAAAACAATCTCTGTGTTCATGCCGAGCATTTCAGACAGATCTCCCTAGCCACCAGCAGTATGATTTTTATGTAAATGTTATTAGACTGCTCATCTGGTGTGACACTCGTACATTACACAGCACGATGGTCCTCTGGGAGCTGCAGCCACAGCAGAACTTCAATCCCTGCTCCACAGTGTCTGCTCTGGGATCACATAAAACTGCCTACCAATAAAAAACATTTAAAGGAACACATCATTGTTCATTTTAACCTATATTAAAATTTATTTAAAATTCAACTCTAAAAAAAAGTGCACACATAGTTGTTTCTATGATATTTTAGGTATAAATATAAAAGAGGTCAGCATGACATGTTATCAGTGAGAATTAAAGTAGTTGTAAACCTCAGAAATGAAAAATGAACAAAGCATATCCCTATATAGTGTATTTGACTCAATCAGTTTTCCTGACACCGAGAGAAAAAAGGCAACAGGTGGGAATTCCAGCAGACTGACAGCCTCGACTCTGTTCCTATGTGAAGGTGAGTGTGTCCCTTATTTCCAATCAGCTTTCAGAGCTCTCTCCACTGAGCTGTGCAGAGTGTGATTTCAGCTCTCTGCCTCCTATTTTCTGAACTCTCAGACAAGCTTTATACATTTGAATGACTGTAAAGAAGAGAAAACTGTGAATAGACAAGCACAACTGAGGCCAGTCACTTCAATGGGTACATGTAAGGATTTAAAACCACTTTAATGTTTGAAAAAGCCTTGTTTCTATGTACAACATGCAATTACGTACTGAATGCTTATGCAAATATCAGGAAAATCTTTTCTACCTCTTCCACAGAGAACTTTCCTCCACACAGCATGGGGGGACTTTACAAAGGCAAGCAGTCTGTGCTCAGTGCGGAATCTGAGGACTGACCAGCCATTCACAAGCTACATCTGGAAAGTTCTCCATAGAAGGTCACAAGTTCTCCCATAACCAGAAGAGCCAGTTGACCAGTAAAGCAATCCTATCATAGTCATGGGCAACAGGAATGTAAGGTCTGGGGGCAGGAGGGACCAGGCAAGCTCTCACTCTACCTGAAAGTGTTGGAGATTCACCAGACCTCACTACCATCTGAACACCTGTAGAGCACTCCAGGGCATTTGGTTTTCTTGCACAAAGAAGATTGAAATTATCGCTTATAATTTATATTTTGATGAATAGTTTTTTCTGTATGTGTATAAATTTTTGTTATACAACATACTGGATATGAGAGTGTCATTAGTGTGGGTGATTTACTGAGGTTTTGTTTTTTTTTATTTTAATTTTGCACATAGCAGCTCACAAGGTTTTGGTATTCATATTCCTTTACAGTCTACATGTGGTTTTGAAAATCTCCTGAACTGAGGAGGAGAGAAAAGTTCAAAGCTTACTTATAGCAGACCTAGAAACTTTTAGTTAACAAGTTGAAGATATATATTTCAATTGTGGAAAGAAAATCACCTTATAACCTAGTTTAGTAAATAAGAGCTCCATCTTCTGCCACCTACTTCACTACTCTATACTGTAGTAATATGGGGGCCAGTGGGTGAAATCATACAGTGTGACCAGGCACCAATCCACCCTCACCCCCTAGGAGTGTAAGAGAAGCAGAAGACTTTACGGGTGCCGTAGTTCTTTAAGAATGAAGACAGGACATACACCCACCAGGCTGGATGGTACTCTTGATCCTCCTTTGCAGGGTGACTTTTCAAAGCAAAAATTATAGACAAAATATTGCAACAGAGTTGATTTAAAAGAAGCTTGGGCTTATGAGAAAAAAAGTAAACCTCCATGCTGCAACATATACTCAGGTGTCGGTCTGCTTGGAGTGGAGAGAAGTGACTGTCAGCCATTTTAACTGAATGCATAACTGGATTAAATTGTGTTTTTTTATTTATCTGGAGTTGAGATGTGAATTCTCAAACAGTAAATAAAGTACGAACGTATTTTTCTTCTACATTCAAGTGTCTTCTAAAAGTAAAATCATAGTTCAAGCAGAACTACTGCTTGGCTAGCTCTAACTGTTTGTTACCCAAGTCTCTTCAGAAGTGATCACATGACCTGACATGGGAGGATTTGCAGAAAACATTTTTACCATTTAGGCATTTAAAAAATGAGGATAGCAAGGCTGAGAAAGATATATTTTGTTTTAGTTACACTTTAAAATATTGATACCCATGGGTACTCTTAGTTCCAGCACTTTGCTGTAGTTCATGTGGTCCATATAAAAGCATGCGAACATGAGTTGCAAGCAGCTGACTGTGACCTTGGTAGCCAGAGAAGGAACCCTGCCCTGTAATGTCACATTCAGCTCTCTGAAAGATGATTGTGTTCATGACTAAATTCTCTGGCCTGTACACATAAATCTCGGGTCATAAATAGAGGTAACTTGTCCATACCAGAAATTCTTCTTCCATCATCTTCCATCACTAATTTTACTCTATTAAGCTGGAAGATGTGATAGTGAAAACGACTGAAGAAAAATAAAAGGTATTTATTGTGAAAAAGCCACCACCTGATGAGTACAGAATGCAGTCAGTGGAATGTGACTGATGTATGGTTTCAATGCACAATTACATCATTATTCAAAAACCTTTCTTTCTGAAATTGTGTGATCCAAGAGTTCAAGAAACTATATTATAAAGAAAAAATTGCTGCTATAATAATACCATACACAGAAAACTGCTGCACATTTCATTTTATTGTTATTTTGTTAGCCCTTACCATCCAGTTGAATAATGATACACATGTGGGTAACTGTAAAATGTAATACCCCCACAACTCCTGCAATCACTGTTGGCCAGTAGGGTCCCTCTTCACAGTAATGTGCCAACTTAAATGTGCACAAAGTTGCAGACCTAAGCTCGACTTCCAATGCTTCAACCAGAATTTGCATATTAGAATACCCTGGCTTTCAAGGTCCCTGGAGTACTCCAAGGAGTGTAAAAGTAGATCCAAAGCTGGCCATACATGGAGCAGATTTCTGCCAGGTTTCTAATGAACAGGCTGAAATTTACTTTGTGGAAGTTCTTGTTGCCACCTTCCTGCCCGACATTCTTTGATTGAAAAATTGTTGGATGAACAGCACCTGCATCCAAACAGATGCAGGCACTGTTGGGGTATTTTGACAACTAGCAGTGCCCAGAGCAGTTCATTCCTGCATCTATTTTGTTTAGCATGATTGTAGGAATCTTAATTTTTTTTATTCAGACTGCTGTGGTAAAAAAAAGCCTATGTGGGTATGGTCAGCTTGGGTGTCTGCAGTTACATTTTGGCTTCAGTTTAGTATTTTTAGGTTTAAAAAGGTACACTTTAGGTTCCACCCACTGCTGCGATATATCTCACTTAATCTACTCATTTCCAGGAGCTTCCCAAAAGTTGACATTGATTTGGCTATAATATGCAGTTTGTCCATTTGTCTGGGGCTTAATGTAAGCCTGTCCATTGAAATCCATCTGTCTGTGCCAGACTGATAAATAATCTGTTGCCAAGTAAGCAAAAACAAATGAGTACCGTCCATATACTTTAGTTTTTTTTTTATCTGCCCTAACATCCAAATTTTTTGAAAAAGCTTTTGGGGTGTCCCCCCTTCTTCAAGGTCCAAGCTGTACTCTGAGCTGCTTAGAACTTGAAGAAGAGTCTACACCCTGAAAGCTTTTCCTGAAAATGTATACATTAGCGAAAATAAAAAACGTATCACAAACAGTTTTCAATTGATTTTGATGCAAGTGCACTAACACAGTTACAATCACCTCATCGCTGAGTAAGAAAATATTGTATACTATGCATGAGATCACACTCCCTACAGTACTGAATAAGTGAACTCAATATTCAAAACTCAATATTTAATTGCCAATTTATACAGATGCAACCTGCACTCTCGTGCTTTTATAAGTGTTGGTCCCCTTCGGACAGCCATGGCCTGTTGCAAAGGTTTTGGTTGCTATGCACAAGTCAGCTCAGTCATGCAAAGGAAAGTTTTATGCAGGTCAGTGTAGCCTCAACACATTTTATGAAATTATATGCCATATCATCATTACCACCATTATGATATGCCATATTACATGTTTCAATTCATATGTGCTAAATAGGAAATTTAATGGATATCATGTTCAGCTTGCACTTACCACTGCTGGCACTGCCCTCTCTGCCATCCCTTCGACTCCGGGCACTACTGTCTCTACCAGATCTTACACGCTGCAAAGAGAAGAGGAAGCATACTGAACTTCATTAAATTAAAAAAAAAGAAAAAAAAGAGTATAGGACACACTGAAAAAAAAAGTTGTTCACCAATCAGAACATCCTTACAAATGATAAAGAGCACGCAGCAGCCATTAGGCATGCTTGTTTACAATTGCTATGATTTTGCAAGATGTTGCACACATCTTCCCCATTAGACGGAATGCCATGTTCAGCATAAGCGAAAAATTGTACATTATCATAAGCGCTGCATCTCTACTGTGAAACATGGTGATGGCATCATCTTACTTTTGGGATGTGCCTCTACAGAAGGCGCAGGAAGGCTTGTGAGGGTAGAAAGAATGCAGGAAAGCGCAGGGAAACCCTGGAGGAAACCCTGATACAGTCTGAAAGAAAACTGAGCCTTGGGAGAAGATTTACCTTCCAGCAAAACAATGACCTAAAGGAAAAAGCCAAATGTGTACAACGATGGTTAAATATAACAGTGTTAACTACTTGCCCTCTAGAGGATTTACTCCCCTTTCTGACCAGGCCATTTTTTGTGATACGGCGCTGCATTACTTTAACTGACAATTGCACGGTCACGCAATGCTGCACCCAAATTAAATTTAATTTTTTGCGTTATAAGCAAAAAAGACAGAATTTTGAGAACAAAAACTAAATTTTTGACTTTGCTAGTAAACATATCCAGTAAAAATTAAAAAAAAAAAATCTAATTTCATCATACATTTAGGCAAAAATGTATTCTGCTACATCTTTGCAAAAAAATTTGATTGGTTTATGTGAAAGTTATAGCATTTACAAATGGTGGTATATATACTGGAATTTTCTTTTTTTT